>NC_083724.1:115336935-115639965 GCF_028564815.1 Eubalaena glacialis
GCTTTCTTTTTTTTTTTAATTTATTTTTGGCTGCATTAGGTCTTTGTTGCCGCGTGTGGACTTTCTCTAGTTGTGGCGAGCGGGGGCTTCTCTTGTTGTGGAGCACGGGCTCTAGGCACGCAGCCTTCAGTAGTTGTGGCACGCGGGCTCAGCAGTTGTGGCTCACGGGCTCTAGAGCGCAGGCTCAATAGTTGTGGCGCACGGGCTTAGTTGCTCCGCGGCATGTGGGATCTTCCCAGACTTAGGGCTCGAACTTGTGTCCCCTGCATTGGCCGGCGGATTCTTAACCACTGCGCCACCGGGGAAGCCCCTGAAATGTCTCTAATCTCATCTTTCCTCTCTATCTCCATGCCTTAGCCTACTTCAGATCCTCTCCTCAGCTGTTACCACAGCTGCCTAACTGGCTTTTGCCTCTAGTATCACCAGAGATACTGCCCTACAAAATAAGTTTGATCATATAATACCCCTGCTTAAAAACCTTTGCTTCCAGTTGCCAAAAAAGTTAAGTGCAAACTCTATCATACTCTTTAAAATCTGGACCCAATATTTTTCTTTAGTTTGATCCCCAGTCACCCCATCTCATGTATATTTCATCCACACTGAACTCCTCATTCTCAGAACATTTTAAGGTCTTTCATGACTCCCTTTCTTTTACATATTGCTTCCTCTGCCTTGGGTTATTTCACTTTATCCATCCTCTATGATCTGTCTTCAAGAAGCGTGCACAAATGTTGATTCCTCTCTGCTCCCATATACTACATTCATACCACTAATACAGTCCATTTTACAGTGGACTTTATAATGTGTTTTGTTACATACATACATCCCCAGTGATTACACTGGCAGGCTTTGCATGGTTCATCTTTTGCCACCATTTTGCCAATTGCTTGGTATAAACTAGGACTCAGTCAACATTTGGGGGTGACTGAATGATTAATTATGTCTAAATATCGAAGTCATTAGACCTATTTCCCAACTTCATTGATAGTCTATTGGTTATGTATAGTTCAAAAATAAACACTATACTAATGTAATTGTATTCAGCTATATCTGAATATACCTAGAGAAGACGGTGTACAGTATGGTGAGAACCCAACTAGCTTTCTCCTGAAAGAGGTATTCTTGGTTTCACTAAAAGCCTTAACTGAAACCACTGTTTTCTGTTTTCACCTCTGTTTCCTACTTTCATTCATTTATTCTTTCATGTATCATTTATTCAGCCATCTTTTGATCAGACACTTACTTACTAAATGTCTGTTACATGCCAAGCAGATTCCTTGGGCTTAGATAGCTCCTCTTGTAAGTAACTAGATAGAAACCATAGTTATTATTTTCTTTGATTCAGCGTCCTTTGTTTTGACAATATCCAGAACACAGAGCACATGTGAAAAAGACATAGGGATTTTAGTTAACATTAAATTCAGGTAAGTCAATAATGTGATGTGGTCCTGGGGTGACCATGTAATTTATTGTCTAAGTGGGATACTTTAGGGGAATGAGAGGGGGGTTTGTTAATAATCCAGGATAACAGCACTATTTCAGGCAAACCCTACGTATAATCCTTATAGTCTAATCAGATTGCATTACTAGTTGCCTTCTGTCTTCCAGGCACATCTTAGGTTTTTATACCTTTGTATTTATGTCTCTACTGATAACTTTGCCCTTTCCTGTCCAATGCCTGGGGCCTCTGCATCCCTCAGAAGCCTGTCCAAATCAGTGAGCTTTCCCAGATCAGCACAGTCCATAGAGATAGCTCTCTAACCTGAATTTATTTAACGTATCATTTATATGGTTAATTAGCAGCTAGATGTATTCTGGTTTGTCACAGTTTTACTGTTTTGACTGTTTCTTTAACTCCTATTGTTTAACTTTTTTAAATCTGACGTCTTCAACTGAACTGTATATTGTTAAGATCAGGGCCATGTTTTGAACTTACGTCTACTCAAGTACATACTCATACTTACGTAATACTTATTTATTGAATATTTTATTTCCTGGCCTACCATTGTCTTTCGTAAAAACTCTTCCACTTTACATCAGTACTGTGTGTCTGTCTGCCACCCCTCCCACCACGACCAAGAAGAAAGCTTTTAAGAGCTTCGTAATTTTTTTGCAAAAAAATTTTAACTATTACATTTTAAACTTAAATATTTACCATGAAGTATCTTAAAATTTATCATTTTATCAGTTTAGATTATACTATCTATATTTAATTAATATTTTTTAAACATTGAAACATTACAAAAGGATGAAAAGTGGTGCGCTCAGTCCAGTGTACACACCTCCAGCTGTGGTAGCACATTTTAATGAAAATTAAAATATTCAATAGGCCTACATTTCTTAATTATAAAAATAATAGGTCTTTAACAGAAAAGAAAGTATTAATTGCCAGGCTTAGAGATTTAGAACTATAGTTAGTGAATTATATTCTTGAGTCTTTAATTTGGAAGACGTTACCAATTTATTTTTATTCTGACTTTATTTTATATAGTTAAATCCTAAAAATACAAATTAAATAAGATTTTTTAAAACTTTTAAACTCATTAATCATATATGCCACGAATTACTGCAAATTCTTATTTAACTTCCAGAAATACTATGGTTTTATTCTGTTAGTCACTAGGATGGCAATCACAAACCTAATATTTTCTAGCCGATCCAGATATACTTTCCAAACATAAATTGTTTATGGAGTTATATTAATCAGTAAACTAGTCCTTAATTGTCTGAATGTTTTCCCAAAGTTCTTTTATTAAAAAGAAATTTATGAAAATAGCATATGTTCATTTCAGAAATTCAACAGAGAAGTATATAAAGCAGAATGTGAAAACTGATCTTAATTACCACCAATATTTCCCTCTCTTCTACCCACCACCCCCAGCATTCTTGCTCCCAGGAGATAATCATCACTTGTAACAGTTTAGTATGTACCCTTCAAGACCCTGTTGCAGTAACTCTATACCCCTGATGGTCAACAGTTCATTTACAGTGATATCCATTTCTTTTGGAGACCCCTACACTGGGCTGGTGGGGACTTTTCCATTGTTATTGAGGAGCACATATCATCAATGAGGAGTGCATGTGGGGATGAGTCAGACTTGGCACCCTGGCCTCAGGTGGTTTTCAGTGTAGTCAGAGAGGTGTACAGTGATAGCTGTAATACAAGATGAAAAAGGTGTACGAGAGGAACAGATGAAATGCTGTGGGATTCATGGGGTAAGGAAATTATTTACCTTTGAGGTGATATTTGAGCAATGCTGTGAAAGACAGACAAGATGGTTTGGGGTCAGGGAGGCAAAAAACAGATATACTGGTAGGAGAAAGGCACAGAGATGCAGGGGATTGACAAGGCTATTCCATTTTCCTAGACTGTAGCATGCCTATATGAGAGTAGCAGCAGATAAAGTTGCAAAGGTAGTTTGGGGGAGAACTCTAAACACCTCTATAATAAATCTTGAAAAACTTTTGAACAGAATAGTGGCATGACTAGAGATGTACATTAGGAATATTAATCAGACATTAGAGGGAGTAGAGTGTCAGTCACAGGCTTTGCAGTAATTTGGAAGAGGAGTTACCACAGTGAGGTGTAGTAGCCATTGAGCTGTAGCTGAAACGGGACCTCTAGGTCTTAGCAGCTACCATATTCCATCAAATCTAAGAAGGCTTTGATTGTATGACACACCTTTAGTTTATGTACTGGGGTGGGCGTGGGTGGAGGGAGGACACTGCCAGTTAATTTTCAGACACCACCAATTATAAGAGGTACCTGATTTTAGAGATTATAATAATGAGGAAATGTGCATCATAAAATCAGTGAAATAGAGTAAATTGCATGGGCACAGGGAAAAGAAGGGGTATGCAAGAAAGAAAGGAGAGAGTTGAGAAAATGAAAGAGGGTGGGGGTGATGAGATCAAAGACACAAGTGGAGAAGTAGACCTTGAAGAGGAGAATGCATCTGCCTCTGCCATGAGACGAAGAGAAGAATGTGCAGTGACTCAGAGACGTGTAGAAGTTGAGAAGCTAAAAACATTAAGCAAACTCATATTTAATAACCTCCATCTTGGTAAAAGAGGAGGCAAGGGCATCTGCAAAAAGAATGACGGTAGTGGGTTTGAGGTCTTGGGACTTCAGAGTGGAAAGGTTTCGGGTAAGTGGGGCACTAAAGATGGAGTATGAAAGACAGTTGGCTAGAAGGACAAAAAGCATTCCCAACAGAAATGAGGGGCCCAGTTAAGGTTGAAAAGCACAGATTTATAAAGAAACCAATTGGCCCTATTTTATGACTTCGTCCAGGAACACTTGATACCCTGAAAGAAGGATGGAAGAAAACAAGTGGAAGGTGCTTTCTGCAGGGTGGGAGATTGGCTGGATAGGTATGGTGGAAGGACAGAAAAGCTGAATAATCAGAATTTCTCCTAAGAGATACAGTTGATTCGGCTTGCCATGGAGTTCAGGGTGAGAAATGAGAGGTGAGGCCAGAAGAAGAGTAATAGATGAACAGATTTTTAAAGTTGGAGTAGGGTTTTAAAGGATTCGAGATTATAAAGAAGGTGAAGAACAAATTATTTTGAAGAGGTGGAGTAGGTGAGTAGAAGGTTGATTGGGGAGTTTCAGAATTTCAGATCATAGGGTGGAGTATTGAAGATATGTTATCGTTCTAAAACACAGACGGGAGTATATGTCTGTGTGGCCTGAAAACCTCTATTTCAGGGTGAAGTCTCTACTACTCATAGAACAGGCAGGGCTCATCACAGGCTGGCCCCATCCTACTCTTCCAGACTAGCATCTGCTCATTGCTTCCCCATATTCTAACCACACTGAACTCTTCTCTATGCCCAGAATCCTCAAGGCTTTTGTCTACCTTTTGCCTTTGCTCATGCTCTTTCCCTTGCATGAAATGTTCTTCCTCCTCTCTCTCCTCTGCCTTGCAAACTCCTGTTCATCTTCAAGACCTGACTCAGATGGCACTTCCTCTGCCAGGTCATTCAGCAACACTGAGCACACCTTCGTCTGTCTGAACTCTGCTCTGTTCAGACATCCTATGGAATTTTATCACAAGTGTATTGATTTATATGTGTCTTCAGTAGATTATAAACTCCTTGAAGTCAGAAACTAATTCTCTTCTTTACCCACAGTGGATGCACATAACATTAGGTACTTAATATCTGCTTTTGTTGTGTTTGTTGCTGAATTTTAAATGAATGAGCTAATCCAGTGCTTCTCAAACATTAATGTGCATTCGAATCACCTGGAGATCTTGTTAACATTCGGATTCTGATTTAGTCTGAAGTGGGGTCTGGGAGTCTGCCTTTCTAACAAGCTGCCAGGTGATGCCCGTGATGCTGGTTAATGGAAACTAATCCAGAGTGTCTTTGCCCAAGTAAATAGCAGAAGTGGAGTAAAGATAAAGGTCAATAGGAATGTGGAAGTGGAGCAGAGATTGGAAGAACTCTCAGTATGAACACGGAAGCCCTAAAAATGATAGCAGAATGTCATGTGGGAAGAGATGCTTAAATCTTGGACTTAAGCAGGAGACCATTTGTGGAGGGTGGTAGTTGACAAGACTGGATGATATAGTTCTATTGCTTATATTTTAGAAAAGGAAAGGCTGTTTGGTGATGGCAGCTGCTGTGTCAGGACTACAGTGAAGGATGGTCTCATGGAGAGGGCTTCAGGGGAGAGGAGTGGCGTTGCAGAAGGCGGGTTTGGGGATTCACAGGAAGGGTTAGGGGCCTCCAGTGTTTATTCCCAGTAGAATGGCATTTTCACCAGTGCAGACAGAGGGTGAAGGAATGGGAAAGCTGCTTTCTGGGGGAAGGGAAGCCCCTGAGGAGATGAGAGGTACTAGAATTTGACAGGGAATCATTTCCTGATCTTAAGTTTCCAGGTTCAAAGCACAGAAATTCACTTTTTCTTTTTTGTCTTTTATATATTTATTTATTTATTTATTTATATTTTATTTTTGGCTGCGTTGGGTCTTCGTTGCTGCACGCGGGCTTTCTCTAGTTGTGGCAAGCGGGGGCTACTCATTGCGGTGGCTTCTCTTGTTGCGGAGCACGGGCTCTAGGCGTGCGGGCTTTAGTAATTGTGGCACGCAGGCTTAGTTGCTCTGCGGCATGTGGGAACTTCCCGGACCAGGGCTCGAACCCATGTCCCCTGCACTGGCAGGCAGATTCTTAACCACTGTGCCACCAGGGAAGTCCACATTTTTTTTTTTAACTCATAGATGACAGAACAGGTAGTACTAATAAGCATTCTGTTCCCACATATAGTCTCACAGATCTGATAACGCTAGGGATGGGTTCAGTAAGCCTAATTTCTTTAAGTACTATTGTATAGAAGTAATATATGCTTTTTCTAACATAGGGGAAAAGGCAAAAATAAATTTAGAAATGTTTAAATTTCCTCCTACTAATCCCCTTCTCCCACAAGGAGGTAATCAAGCTTGATGTGTACCCTTCCAGCTTTTATCCATGCAAGCTTAACTACACATAGACAGGTATTTTTCAAATTTCTTAACAGTACTTTTACATGCACATTATTCTACAGATTGTTTTTCTCACTTAGGACTGTGTCATAAACATCTCTCCAGGCCAATGGATAGTTTTTCTAGTCATTTTTAAATAGCTATGTATAAATATAGATGTCCCATAATTTGTTCTGTCATTCTCCTACTGATGGGACAATTGGGTAATTTCCAACTTTTGCTACTACAAACATGACACGCAAAGAGAGTCCTATTGTTACCAGTGCCTTAATAACAGAACTTTGTGATTTCAACCAGCCACCCATATCACAAGTAACTTTTTTTTTCAAGGACATCTTTTAATGAAGCCTAGCAGTGGCCAGACCCGTACTATGCAATATAGAAGCCACTAGTCACATGTAGCTACTTAAATTTAAATTTACTAAAATTAAATCAAATTAAAAATTCCCTTCCTCAACCACATCAGCTTCATTTCAAGTGCTCAGCAGCCACATGTGAGTAGTGGCCACCCTGTTGGACAGTACAGAACAGACCATTTCCATCCTCACAGAAAATTCCATTGGACAGGCTGGACCAAACACTCTAATGTTACATCCTAAAGAAGAACATCTTTTTCAGTGGGCTGGTGTTTTAAGGAGAGCACAGTTTTTATAAGTACAAACTTTGTGTCTTAATTGGTTGCCTCTGCAGTTACTTCAATGAGAATCAATACCCAGATGAAGCAAAGAGAGAAGAAATTGCAAATGCTTGCAACGCAGTTATACAGAAGCCAGGTAAGGCAGCAAGCGCTGCTTGGCTCTGTGCTGGAGCTCTCGGCTCAGGTCGTCATTTGGGACCTAAGTCTCTTCCTCTCCCAACGGGGTGCTCTTGGCTCCATTCCTGCCATCCTCCTGTGGATGGCCACTACCCTGTCCTGTTCAAACAGTGCTTCTTAGGGGGTGATCACGCTACTCCAAATCAAACTTCATGTGGGAATTCCCAGCGAGTGTCCTTGCTTGAGATACACAGCCTCAAAATTATTTTTTGTGAAGACTGTGTAGATTTCTTTTTCCAAAAATACAGCATAAATATACCAATTTCAAAATAGTTTTAAAGTTTGGCATACTTAAGCAAGGTTAGTTAATGAAATTAGTAAGATAGGGTGTGGTGTTTTTTTTTGGTTTTTTTACAACTGTTGAAAATTGTATAATTCTGTATTCCTGCTTGAAGAAAGAATTTTTTGGAGTTGGCTTCTTTCTCCTTCCTACATCAGGATGACTTCCTAGGTGGGAAAAGATGTAGGGTAATTCCATTCTGAAGTCCTGTTGTTCCTGTGCAAGTCCACAGAGCCCCTGAAGCACTCATACATCTTTCCTTCCAAGTGCTAAAGTGCTCTTTCATGTTTTACAGGGTTTTTTTTTAAGCAGAAAGCATTCTCAGGATGATCCAGTTGATCTCCATTTGGCCAGTTAATTGGATTGGCTTAAAGGCTATATATGTCAACACAAAAGTATCACTGTTTTATAATAATTAAATACTAATTTATCCCCCCCTTAGTTAGAAGCCAGACTTTTAATAATCTAAAACCTACAAGCTCAGCTACAATGATAGCTGTACCCTTATTTTACACAAGCCAAAAAGTCCCAGCCCTGAAGCTGTGCTGGAACTCAAACTCTTCCTGGAAAATACTTTACCCCCTTACCATCAAGGGCCTAACCTGTTTTCTGGTTTCTCCACCCAGTGTGGATTAAAAGCTGAAACAGAAAAGGATAAGGGAGGAGGGAAAGGTACAAGGTGGTTGCCATGTTGGTAAACATGGTGCTATCCATAAAGCGTCACATTTGACAGCAAAGAAGATAATACATTTAAAATACAGTTTGAATTGTGCTATGTGTTCCAGCATAGTTACAATTACGGCTGGTCATAGTGATCTTAATCTTCAAGAAAACATGGATAGTATTCTCTGTCTTAAGACAGCAGGAAACTAGGTAATATAAGGCCTTAGAGATGTAAATAAACTTCAGCTATCTGGAAACTTGATAAAGAATAACATATTCATCTAGAATGATGCTGATCAAATGAAGCCTTCATATACAATCATGTGAACTTTGAACCCTAGCAGACTGAATTCTTTAATATAATATTTAATATTGGAATTCCCTAATATTGTGTGGTTTTCTGAATTCAAGCATTTTGTGTTATTAGTTGCTATTTGCATGTTTATTTATATGTTTATTCATTCAGTAATTGAGTCTATACATAGTACTAGCTCATGCTAAAAAATATTACTTCTATATCTGTTATTCTGGCAAGAAATGCAATCAAAAGAACATTTTAAAAAAGAAAAGTAGTAACCCTTAAAACTAGTCTCAGATATAGATTATCTGAATTTTATTGCATGCATTCACAGGCAAAAAACTGTCAGATCTGGAACGAGTTACCTCCCTGAAAGTATATAATTGGTTTGCTAACAGACGGAAGGAGATCAAGAGGAGAGCCAATATCGGTAATGTATCAGAGAGGCTGCTGTCTCTTTTGAGGCAATTACGGCCGTTGTGTTTAAGAGTGACTTCCGTTTAGAACTGCAGGTCTAAATGATCCTACCTCTTAAGCCTAATGAGACTTGCCCTTAACGTTTTTCTTCATTGTAGTTTTAATAATGCAAAGTTAATATTAATTACACTATTTGTATTGTAATAAGAATGGCATTATTTCTGAAACTCATTGTTCTTAATATGCTAGAATCTAGAATGTCTCTGATCAGTTACTCCTGGGGTGCATATTAAAGATACTTGTAAGGGCTTGAGAGAGGGAGTGTGATACCCTTAGCGTCTTCGTTATTACTGAGCTATGACCTAGATGTTAAGATACATGTGATTAATAAAATTGGAATAAAAGAGTCTTAATATACAAGGAACCAAGTAAAAGGTGAGTTTTTTTTTTTTTTTTTTTTTAAAGAGAGCATTTAAGAAACATGATTTGATGAGATTGGGGTGGAGGGGTGTGGTTTTGAGCTTCTAAAATTGTATTTCATTTATAAACTTACTTCCTCTTCATCATTGCAATTCTCAAGTGCTTTATAGAACCCCAAGACAGGAGAGCTGTTTAATTAGTTGGTAAGTATTTATAAAGCACCTAACAGTCAGCCACTCAAATGTACACGCATAGCAGCAGGGGCTCCAGAATGGCAAATGTGTTCCTCCCCTGACCTCTGTGCCGCTGAGTTCCATCTGTCTGCAATTTAAAAGAAACAAAACATAGAGAGGAGTCTAGGTTTTTGTTTAATTACATTCTAATTTCCTCAATACAAATTCAGTGTTTAGACCATTATGGTGATGTAACAGATAATTTAGGGATCTATTTGCTTTTTTCGAAGAAGCAGCAATCCTGGAGAGTCATGGGATAGATGTACAGAGTCCCGGAGGCCATTCCAACAGTGATGACGTCGACGGAAATGACTACTCAGAGCAGGTGAGCAGCGGAGGGGAGGCTGCCGGGTACAGAGCGGGTGGGACGGTGTGACAACTCAATTCCGTGGGTGCGTTTTGTACGGGGTGGGGGAGGGGAGGCAAGCGAATGTCCCTCCACTCGGCTCCTGTATCTAGTTAGATTTTCGTGTAATTTGAAAGTGAATTTGTGAGAAATCGTTATTCACCCACATGGATTTATTGTCATGTAACAGGATACTTGGCAAGTACGCAATGGGGAGGAGGAGGAGGGAAGAAGTTCAGAGGGAGGCAGAGAAGCAGAGAAGGTAGAAGAAGAGAGGAGGATCTGATCCAGACAAGCAAGTTCCACCACCCACCACACACACACTCACTGCCCAAGAGACACTAGGGGCTGCGGGCAGCTGTGGCCCTGCCTGGACACGTTCGGACCAGCACACAGTAGAAGGGCCCGCCTGCTTCGGCCCCGGTGCCGTGGGAACCCTCGTGCCGAGATAGTGGTTCCTCCAGAGTCTCTGGCACATCGACACACACACCCTCTCATAAATGCATGTCTGCCCACCTCACCCTGACTTACTCTTCATTGCTTAGGGGGAAAATATATTTAATTGTAGCCACTGGATGGAATAATTCAGTAACTAAGGATGTGGGAATTTTCCCCCCACAAATCTGTTGACAGAGTTCATTAAATTTTTTATAGGATTTTAAACTCATTCCATTTGGAATATGAAGAGAATGTACGGTCTCTTCTCCTAGGCCCCAGCAGGAAAACATTTGCTCTTTCCTATTTGATGTACACCTTTACCTTGCCCCTCAGCCAGCTCTTTTAATAGAGTCCACTGTGTTCTCCCTTCTGCCAACCGCTTTGCAGCCCCTGTTTACCAGCTTGAGCATAGACACTGCCAGGGTACCGGCAATTCCATGCTGATCCCTATTTAAACTAAAGGCCAGCCTGTGCAAATGAGCACAGAACTTCCCTCTGAGGACTCCAAATCAGAGCTCCATGTTTCACTCAAGAGAATGTTCTGTGAGTCTTTCTAAGTGGAAACATTCCTGTTTTTTTTTTTTTTTTAATTTTATTTATTTAGTTGTTTATTTATTTATGGCTGTGTTGGGTCCTCGTTTCTGTGCGAGGGCTTTCTCTAGTTGTGGCAAGCGGGGGCCACTCTTCATCGCGGTGCGCGGACCTCTCACTATCGCGGCCTCTCTTGTTGCGGAGCACAGGCTCCAGACGCGCAGGCTCAGTAATTGTGGCTCACGGGCCCAGTTGCTCCGCGGCATGTGGGATCTTCCCAGACCAGGGCTCGAACCCGTGTCCCCTGCATTGGCAGGCAGACTCTCAACCACTGCGCCACCAGGGAAGCCCCATTCCTGTTAGTTTTTAGTCTACCAGTGTAGGTGGATCACTTCCACCTTTTCTCCCAGATGCCCTAAGGGCAACACATGCCATGCTAATTTTCGCCCAAAGGGACTCACCCTTTCCAAAGCTTTTCGATGCAGAGTTCCCCTGAAGATGTGACAGGTGAGAAACTTACCCCTTATTTGTAACACCATCTTCAGCGCCTGACGAACATCCTGCAGTGCCAGTTTCCTTCACGGCTGTATTGTTTAACACATTGGCATTGCGGAAGGCGAGCTTCACACTCCCTCCAAGTAAGACACCTGCACTTCCCTTGCCCGGCTCCCTTACAGCGGGAGAGCGCCAGGCGACATTTTCTCGCGAACCCATTTCCAGCAGTTACACTTTTGTCCTGTTGTAATTGAGAGTTTGGGGTTTGGGGGGTTTTTTTTGGTTTGTTTTTTACAAAAAAGCATTTTTATCCGTAAGGTGTTGGTGTCTGTAGTTTTGTCTAGTTTTCTCAGTTGAGTAGAGAGATACTATGAATTCTGATAATCTGTTTGTAAGAGCACCAATCCAGAATTTAAGGTCACTAGTTTGGCCTTCATTAACTAGTGCTGTATTTGTTGCAAACTTGGAATGGTCCAGGTTTGATCATCATCCCCAGCAATCTTTCTGATAGAAGGAAAAAATTCTCAGCAAGAAAGAAACATTTCAGTGCTTTTTATTTGTTGAATCATAAAAATGCCAACCAGAAGTCTCTGGACCTATATCCATTCAGTGTCTACTTAAATACATTTCACCTCTATTCTGTCATGACGCCCCCAACTCTGTTTTCTCCCACGAATGTTCTGCCTCCCCTTGCCCGCAGCATGCCTTTCTGTGAGCTAGAGAATTTTACCAGTGCACTAATAACATTTGTTTCTTATCTCTGCACATCTAGGACGACAGCACTAGCCATAGTGACCACCAAGACCCCATCTCATTAGCTGTGGAAATGGCAGCAGTCAACCACACTATCTTGGCATTGGCCCGACAAGGAGCCAACGAAATCAAGACAGAGGCCCTGGATGACGACTGATGAGGGAGGATTGGACACAAGAAGTTAACTTAGTTTAGACGTAGCACCTTAGCAGACTTTCCTCGGTCCTTAACATGTGTTCTTACAGTATAACTTGCAGTTTCTTGTATGTCAGTTAGCCGTTAGGGTCTTGTTCTGTGAAGATGGCATGGTGCCCTCAGCCTTTGCATATACTCTCTCAGTATTAATTCCCAGTAAATAATAACCAACCAACCAACCAACCAACCAACCAAACTTCCCTCTCCCAGCCCCCGAGGCTAGAAAATCTTGCTGCTGTGTCTTAGCATTCCAAGAAAGTGCTTCCAGGTATTTAGATAGCCCTCAGTTCTCAAGTCTTAGGCTGTGTGTAAAACCTTGGGTACCTTTAGATTCCTGTAACACTAGTCTGTACCCCTTTTCCTTCTCCGAGGCTGGTAGGATGCAAGCTGAGGTAGTGTGGCCTAGGATGGACAGACGCCATTTGGGGAGTACCCACAGAGTGAAAGGGACACTAGAACCCCCACCTCAGTGTGGGAAGAATCGATTTCCAGCTGCAATAAGCCGTGCCTCATAATAGTCACACTGTGGCTAGATTATACTTCTTTGGGTGCTGTGCTAAGAATGTCAGTGGAAACACTCGATCTCAGATTTTGGTTGATGTTAACATGCCTGACACAGACATCCTTTCCTCTCACAAGCTGTGTGACTTAAGTAGATAAAATACTGCCTCTGCCTTTGGGACCATGATTAAAACAAACAAACAGAAAAATGACAAAAAACAAAAGTCATTTAAAAAAAAAAAACCCACAAAGCCCAGCTTGAGAGCATTGGGAAAAAACATGAGCTGAATGTCTAATGGATGCTAAGTCCAGTTCTCAGAACCACTATACAGTACGTGGCACAGGTACATGCCTGCCTGGAAAGGTGCTGGAGGTCGTCACGGAAGCTGCTTTGCCTCCTGTGTCCCCTTTCCCTGCTACCAAAAAAAGGCATTTCGAGGATGGAGCTAATAAGGTCAAAAGTGAGTGAATGAACTTGCAGTCTTTGTATCCATTAACTGAAGCCCCCTCAACATGAGAGGTTGATAGAGGACTTTATAGCGGGATTATGCTGACTGACTCTCACAAATGCAAATACTTTCCTAACTAGGAGCAGAAAAAAGCAGGGGACGTTTGCCACTTATGCGGTGGGTCTGCGAGATACAACAGGATGTGACTGCTTTGGTGTTCTCTTTACTCTGTCCTTGTAGAGGTGTGAAAAGCTATATTGCTACAGGCAATTTATTTAATAATTGGAAGCCATATTGATAATGGATGTGGTAATATTTGTAAAGTTTAATCTACTTTAAGCGGCAGTAACTAATGGAATTTTTTTCCTTGATCACATATGTAGCACTTTTGTTACTTTTTAAAGATATTTATATTTGATAAATCTTTTTTTCATTTTGAGAACTCAAAATACCAAACAGTGAACTTGAGTTATAAAGTCACCCTGTGATCACCTTGTCGTCCAGTAGCAAAATGATGAACTATTCATGCGTCCAAGAAAATTACATCTGCTGGCCTTGTATGAAAATGATCTCTTGGCATCCCGATTAAAGGACACACTGTCACTGTGGGTAAGAGGAAACAGCCTTCAGTGTAGCAGCGTAGGGTGCGTCTGAAGGAGGCACAGCTGCTCTCTATTTCCTGCCTCGTTCCCTCTCTCCTTCCTACAGACAACGAAGCCTCGTTTAAAGGGGAATATGGGCCTGGCTGTTAAGCAGGGCTTTGTCTATTTATCCATTGCCTGAAAGTGATTCTAAGATTGAAGGAGAGTGCCATTTCCTTACCTCTTCACCCTTCCTCCCCCACCAAATGTTTTCAACTTAAAACCATTGAGAGAGAGAATGACTGGCCGCCTTCATTTCTCCTTTCCTCAGCAGTGAGTTTGAACATCCGCCAGCTTCTAGCTGGTCTCACTGCACCTAAGGCACACGCTGATGAGATCGCCTCCACTGTCTGTTCATCCTGCTTATGTCAGTGTGAGGAAGCCTTTGAGAGGCATGAAGGTGCCACCTTCTATGGGTCTGTGACTTTATAGAGCTACAGGCAGGGCCTGGGCCCGCTCTTGTCCTTGGATTTCAGGGGGAAAATGTATATATTTTTTTCCAGCTTCCAAGAATTGAAGTAAAATGGAGTAGCCTTTTCTGTTTAACTATATTACTTGAACCAACGAATTCAAGAGTAGCATTTGTTATTCTCAGGAATGATCGATCCCCCCACTCATTTTCTTTCTCGGTGTGTTTGACTTTTTATTAGGAGACTGTGTTATCTTTCTTTCCTTTGATATTATTTAGAAAAAATACAACATATCTTTCCATTTCGGTGGAATTTTGTCTGCTTATTTTCAGTTGAATCAGAAAGAAAAGGAGAGAGAAAAATATACTGTCTGACAAGCCACATCCATGATTTATTGTAAGGAGATTATTATAATTGATAGCTTCTTTAAGATGGGATTGCTAGTATCATTTGTTCTTGCTGGTCCTTTTAAAGAAACAGACTCAAACTGTAAAGGCAGCTGCAGTTTCTAAAGAAACAGGGTGATTGCCAGAGAAGAGCTAAAAGGTTTCATTGATTTAAGACCTTTAAGGAAGGAAAGAAAGCTTCAAAGAGTAAAGGAGAGTATCCATGAAGGCAGTACCAGGTGCTTACCTGGAAATCTGGGAAAAGTGAAAGAATGTGTCTGCCAGTGCGGGGCAGCATTGCCTTGGGTTCAGTAGGAACTGGAGGAAGGAGCCCTGCACGCGGAGTTCTTTGTTTGATTAAAGAAGACTGCCGGTCTGCTCTAACATCTACTGCTTTACATATAACTTCTGCTTTTTCTCCAGAAGTGAAAATTTAGTTCTCTGGGGCCTCGATTTAAATCTACCATTGGTTTTTTGTTTGTCATCAGGTTGAACTCTGCTGTCTTCTCCAGGCTACCTTAGTTCTTACGGTGGCATATGGAGCTGCCACCGTCTAATTTGTAATATCTTTGGGGAGTAAATTTTTTTCTTAAGCTTTTTCAGGCTTAAGAGATGGTATTAAAATAGAAACCCTAAACTGCTCCCTTACTGAAGGGAAAATAGCCAGGCTCTTAAAACATCCCATTGTGTGCTTTTTGGTTTTTCTGTCCTCTTTTCTCACTTCCTGCTGTACTTTTTTCAGGCCCCCGAGGACTCTTTCAGGGGCTGCTCCTTCGCAGGTGAGGAAGACTAAACGTGTCAGGTGGGGAAACCTTGCAAGCAGTTCAGGTAACTTGTCTGTTATTCTTTTAAGACACTTTCATTGAATTATACTGTGGTCACATGGGTAAATTTCCTAGCCTTCTTAAAACACAGCCTTACAAAGGGACCCTTTAAAGATGGACCATCCTAATGCCATTTCTACCCATCTCTTGAGAACCGTAACAGCAGATGAAGGCCAGGGAGGGCTACACAGTACACTCTGATCTGCGACCTTCCAGGACCCGTCAGTACCAAATAGACACTGTGGTTGGTTTCAGCAACGCCTGTAAGGCCGGAGCACCCCTTGAGGCAGTTTTCTTCACGGCCTCAGTCCTTTGGGTGGCCTCCTCCCGCCTGTGGAGCCTGTAGAGTTCCCACATGTTGTCGTTCGGTGGGTGGGCTCTCCCCCACGTCTCAGTCCTTCACAGAAAGATCCTCGAACAGGAAGCCCCCTTTAAGCTCAGGCGCGGTGATCACCTAAAAGGACGTGAGGGAGGGAGCAGCCCCTCGTATGGGAGGATGCAAACCCAGTCCTCCGTCCTGTAGGTTTATCATGGCAGCAGTTGGTGACGAACAGCACCTTTACCTCAAAAGGGACAACTCGTGAAGAGCTAGTGATACAGTTGCTTCCGTTCTCCCTGTTTGGCCTGTGTCTTTACACACTTCCCTCTTGGATTTCAACCATCAGGCACCAAGTGTAAGTAACTAGACTTTCATTTCATCAGAAATCTACAGTCACATCCTCTCTGTCTGTGAACAACTCCTCTTCTCTTTTTCTCTGGGCTCCAAACCAAGGTCTCATCTTGAGCTGACTCCTTGCTGCAATTTTTTTATCCTCTGCAGCAGGCAGAGTAGGGGGGTGTGGTCCATCTCTTCACACAAACACCCCTTCCTGTCTTGCAGCCCAGCTTTTTGACCAGCTACATATTCCGCTGACCAGCTACTCTCTCTGCCCGCAACAGTGGAAATAATCCCTTTTTCATAAATGATACCCCACCCCCGTCCTAAAAATGTGAACATCAAGTCCTTCTCTCTCTTTGGTCTTAAGAAGGGTTTGGGTAGAAGCAGTCTTCCCATTTAACTCGTGGCTCTGCCTTTTAAAATTGCTGTTGTCTCTTTTTGTTGTTGTTCAGAGAACCACCAGAGTATTTTTTTCCCCAACGAGTCTCAACAGATTCTTAGGCAATAATTTTTCTTCTTCTTGATGACCTTGTGCGCAGTAGCACTCTGCATTCAATAGTCCTGACCCTCTACTCGTGCATTGGTTTTCTGTGTTAATCTCTGTGTGTGATTTAAATCTTATGTCACAGTGGTGATAGAGTTTGTCATTTTGTTGTTGTGATTACTAGTAACGTTTTACTACTGTATTCAGTGGGGCTGCGTTGAGACCAGCCAAATCCATTTATAGCTTTACTGAGCCGCGTTTGTTTGTTTGTCAAGATTTCCCAAGTGAACGTTGGGCACATTGACCAGCTCCCGCTGGTGGTATCTCTGCGGGGCACAGGGGTGGGGTGGGGGGGGATGCAGGGGGGCAGGGCTAGGAGCTGCGTAAGACATTCCTTTTTGTGTGCTCTCTAAATAACAAGGATGTTTACTCAGGATTTGGGGATCAGTTGTTAGCCATATTGAATTTGGCAAACTGAGCTGCATGCCCTGGAAACCCTCTTCTGTTTCTTAATCTCCATATTGTCTGGTTGCCATGACCTGGTAATACCTAAATTACCCAGTTTAAAGGTATCGCACCATAATGAGAATGGGAGGTTTTCCCCGGGAGGCAACCGTGAATGCCCAGGTTATCCTGGAAGGATGGCCCTAACGGTGGTGTGCTGTCAAAGCAGGGGCCCTTTCTTTTTCTGTACTGCAGTCGCCTTCATGATAGGGTCTTCTTTTCGAAAGGTGATAATCACTTAAGAGGAAAGATTTCCTTACTGCTCTCAAGAGAACTGCCGCACTAAGGCGGTGGGAAAGGCTTTTTAAACACATCAAGCCCATAAGTCCATTTTCCAGTCACAGAAACCCCTCTCACAAACAGGTTATACAAAAGGCTGTTCTTAATTCTCACAGGCTAAAAGTGATAAGCTACTACTCTTGCCGTCTTAGAGGGTCGACGGTTGACTCACTAATCGCCGGAAGCTTATAAACTGAGCAGTTTCCATAGCAGCCTCATTATTCTTCCTTAGTGGGGATGAGAAACAGCAGCAAAAGGAAAGCCAACGCCCTTGAGAAATCCAGTTTCCTGGAACAGTGGTTTTCTTTTCTCAGCAAGAGGGGAATAAATACGGGAGGGAGGAGAGGGGAAATTTGGCTGCACGCGGGGATCTTGCATCCCCTTCTTATTGTCACCCAAAGACCTCGAGGACGCGGTAGGCGCCTTGGGATTCCAGGTATATGCCTATCCTGGGCTTCATTTTTATCATTCCTCCTGTGACACCTGGGGGGGGGCCAGGCAGTGAGAACTAAATCTGGTTCATTCCATTCAAGCGAAATCTAACTAGCATTTTTACACCCCGACAGTTGACCACACACGTCTCACACCCGTTATCTCATTAGCCAGCTCCCGAACAACAAGCGGAAGGACACCTCTGCGGGGGGCCTTTGCCCTTCCCTCCTGACATCCCTTTTCCTTGGCAGTTACGGGAGCCATCTTGCCCCCGTCTGGACGGCAGCGTTGTGCCCTCCGGTGGGTGCAGGGCAGCAGCGGGGTGTGAGCCGCAGCCGCCCCACGCGGGCCTGGGCGCGGGCGAGTGCACACGGCTCCACGGGCGCTTCACACCACCTCGGGACGCCAGCCCCCGTGACTCCACTTTCATTCTCTCTCTCTCTTAAATAAAAATGGCTCTATACAGCCATAATTAACTCTCAGATTCACGTTGGTGTGCTGTGAGCAAATGAAGGTTTGCCTGAATCCTTTCAAATTGTAACCATGGCGATTGAGGGGGGTGGCACAAAATGAATACATAAAAATATAACGACAATTGTTCTGAATGACTGAGTGTCCTCCTGACATGTAATTAGCTGTTTTAACAGCAAGATGTAGATTGGCATGGTCATAATTAAAAGGATTTCTGTCCTTTATGTGATTGAAAATGGCAGATCTCCCATTCTCTGTTCCCTTTTAGCACTAATGCTCCCAAGAACATTTGGAACAGCAACTCAGTAAACTAAAATAATGCCATAGTGTTCGCGTCCTCTCCTAAGTGAAAGAGAAGGATTTGGAGTTATTTCAGCTTCAAAATGGAAGCCTTTGATCATTGCTCCCCATTTGGCTAAGTCACATGACACCTGTCGCTCACATCCAGTTCCAACCTGCTCCATCTATGGCAGAAGCTACAATCAGAATCCCAAACTGAGTCAACCACTGATGAGGCGTCCAGAGTACTCTGTCCCACGTGCCAACCAGCCAGGGTCGCGTGTTGGCCTCACCTGATGTTTCCTGCTTCA
The DNA here is from genome assembly GCF_028564815.1 of Eubalaena glacialis. Taxonomy (NCBI): domain Eukaryota; kingdom Metazoa; phylum Chordata; class Mammalia; order Artiodactyla; family Balaenidae; genus Eubalaena; species Eubalaena glacialis. The sequence goes on from NC_083724.1 coordinate 115,355,936, forward strand.
CGAGCTCCCTAGAATTCTACATTTTCCCTTGGTCGCTTGATATTTCCATTGCCGTCACCATCAGGAAGTGTTTTTCAAACAGGAGCTTACACTTGAGTTAGATAGGCTTTTCCTGAGCTAGAGCAGAAGACATGACACGAACACAGATGAATAAACTAAAACATATGGGCTGTAGAGAACTATGCGGCGTAAGTGAAATACTGTTGTTTGCAATGTCCTAACGTTACTGGTGGAGAAGGACACGTGTGAATGTCACCCAGGTTTGCTCACATCTCTGGTCATTACCAGCCTCCTCATGTCAGCAGCCTTTGGTTACCCCGAGTTTTCCCCATTGTTCTGCTGTGTCAGTGGGATTGCCCCCCCTTGGCCCTTCCACATCCATGTTCTCTCCCTCCCACTTTCGTTTTCTTTTCCATCCACCTTGTCCCATGGAGCACCATGTTGTCTTGACACCATACACGGCCTGCCCACAAAGCCCGTGTTCTCACCCTGAGGCCTCAGGCTGGACGGGAGCTGCTGCGTCACTATCTAGCCTTTCTCTAGAATATGCCTTGTTTGGTTTTTCCCGTCACTTCAGTTATATGATCAAGAGTGAGTCTACACGAATACCAGCACCCAACATAGTGCCAAGTGGCCCTTCACAAGCTGTTTCAGTCCCTGCGGTTCCTGGCTGTGCTGGTGAGCCTGGCCCCTGAGCCCACCCTTCAGGCCTGGACACTCCAGGGTCAGGTAGCAGCCACTAAAGGAAATACAGCTCTTGTTTTTGTTCATACTTTCCTGCTTACCCTTTTACACATCTTTTCCCCTCTCCACATATCAGAGGGAATCCTAACCCAAACATTAAACTTCAGTTTCATAAAAATGCTGAGGTAGGCTGCTGCTTTCTAACTGTTCTCTCCCTTTAGCCCCAAATACACACACACACCCACACACACACAGAGAATTTGGATATAAAGGTTCTGCCTTGGGATTCTTTTTTTTCCCCTCAAAATACTTGCAATCAAATATATAGTAGTTGTGCTAGAACAGGAAAAATAATGCCATAAAGGGTTTTTACTCAGTGCTGCTTTTCCTACAAGATCTAAAAGTGACTTAACCCCGACTCCTGCACGCCACCTGCTTTCAAGATAGACGTGCAGTCATTGAGACTTCTTTATGGGATCCTATTGGTCTTCTGACAGCTGGAATGGTTGTGGATTTATGACCCCTAAGATTAGAGTATCCCATCCCTTTTCTTATTTATTTTCCCAACTGCTGAAAGATAACTATCTCCATTAGAATTGAGAATCTGTCTTAAGGTTAGTGATTCTGAAAACTGACTAGATGAGTATAATTCTGTGATTTGTGAGACATGCATTCAAACAGCCAGCAGAACATTCTGATTATCTGCTTACATTCAAAGAAAATAGAATTATCACTGCAATTAAAACCTTCTAACACAATCTACTCTTTTAGGGATCAAAGTATTAGACGTGCTGCTTAAAGGATGGTGCTACGTAAAAAGAACTGGAGTTGGCGAGACATTTCCCTCCCCAGATGTTTCCACAGGCCACTTTGGGGACTCAGAAAAACCTTCACCATATACTCCTTTACCACCCGCAGCCCCGCTAAAAAGAAAATAAAGCCAGCTTACCAAAATCAGTGAAAATACAGGTAGTGCTTCTCCCTGAAATATGTATTTTTTTTGGAAGAAAACACCAGAAGTAACCAGAGTAAAGATGCCGTCATTCTAAATCATCATAAACACTCAGACCTCCCAAGCATTCGAAGCTCGAAATAGCCGCTGACACTTGCTAGCATGTCCTGTGTGCCTAGCACTGTGCTGTTTTCACTGTCTCATTGATTCTTGAAGATTCACAGACCGTACTGAGCAGTACCCCCTAAATGGAGTCAAGTAAAATCTCCAGTCACTTCTCTCATCTTGGTAGAACATTAACAGGATGTCTGCCTGGCCCTGCTGAGTGAAATCTCTGTACTTAACCTGTTCCTTTTGCTTGTGGGCATTGCCGGCTGATCCCCCACTGGTGCACTGTTGCCCCGCCATCATTTCTGTGCCGACACTGGACCAGTGTCACTGTGATGATGTAGACACCAGGGCATCCTTTCTCCTTGGCCTTTCTCGTCTGTTACTCATGGTGACAGAAACGCAGTGAACGCAGTGAGGCTTGGCAGCTTTGACGCAAAACCTCTTGTTTCAAGTCCCCTGTCCCCATCTCCGCCTCTAAGAGGTGAATGGGAAGGTCTTGCCTTTTGCTGGGATGGAAGATCTTGGCTGTCACAGTCTGAGTTCTGAGGGGAACTCGAATATCCTAGCACTGCTTGGGTGTAGTTGCACTAAGTGGAAGCAGAGAATATTAAAAGCTCACTCTTCCTGTTCTCTCTCTATTCAGCTCTTGGAGCATTTCTTCAGTGCCTGTGTTTGGAAGTTTCGCTAAGCCATTCCAACTCAGTCCACTGTCCCTTCCGTCACAGTCACAAGAGGCGGCGGGGCTGGGCCAGTGCTTTGGAGATTGGAGGCTCTGGAATGCCAGTGTTGGATCAGTGTCTGCCCCGCCGTGGGCTCTCTGGCTCAGCGTAAGAACTTCCTGATAACCACAGTTCAGCTCAGGGGCGAGCTGCCTCGGGGTTTGTGTGGCGTCTCAGTGACTGTTGTCAGGGACACGGGCTCTAAGCTGACCTGAGGACTCAGCTAACTAAAATCCATGCTCCTCCCTCCCCTGTTCTCCAGCTCTTTACCTCTCAATAGGTGGTTCTCCAGGGGCCGGCTCTGTCACTTCTCTCTCTTCCGACCGCTTAGTCATGCCCTAAGCATCCTTGAAACCCAAGAATGGGAACCACCCCAGGAGCAAGGCCTCGCTGGGAGTGGCGCTGGGAGAGGGTCCCCAGGTTGACCACTGGGGACTGGTGGCCCTTGTAATAGGCTCCTTGTTTCATTAGCTGGCTCGTGGGGGGGTTTGGTTATCCACTCCCCTCACCCCACCAAATAAACCCACCCTTAAAGGGAAGGGAAGAAGGCACGTGTGCTTTCCACTGAGGTGCTGATCCCGATTTGGCATCTCTCTGGTGGCAGTTGGGGGCACTGAAACTTCAGAAGGGAGGTGTGGGCTCTTCCTGAGGTGCACGTGACTCACCAGCCGGGGTGCACGCAGAGCTGGTCCCAGGACACCTGTTCTCCTCGTAACTTCCCACTCCCTCCAGGGCAGGTCTAATCTCAGTCTGGTTTCTCGCTTCCTTTGAGCACGGAAACCTCGCCTTTTGCTTTACTGTAACTAAGAGCCCAGCATAAAGTTGTGACGCTTATTCTTCCACTTCATCATTCACTGAAGCTATTAAACTGGAAAGAGAACGGCATTAGTGCTGTATTAATGTAAACAGCAGCCACTCTAGTGATATTACCCTGAACTTGTTTTTATGCCAGATTCACGGGGGGCAGGGCAGTACGTACGATAGGAGTGGACCGAATGAAGATGAGGGAGCTGGGCTGTGGGCTCCTGTCAGGAGCATTATCATTAGTTATCATTTGCCTTGGGAACCACATTCAGTATTGTTAGTCAGTGAACCCCTTAATCATGCATCTCTGAAAACGCGCACCACGAACGGAAACCAAAGGTACTGGGGGCGGGGCAAGAGCTCTGCCGGCACTGGCAGCTCTGGCCGGGCTGCTCTTGGTTGCGCTCGGTTCCCAGAACCCTCCGCTCGCAAGGGCCTCGTCTCTTCCTAGTAGTTTCTCTCGCACTGACGGTAGGAAGCGAGTCCGTGCAGCCCGAGCCCCACCCCCAGCCCAGCGGCTGCGAACCTAGAGCCGGCCACCCGCGCACCCCGCGCGCGCTCTCCGCCCCACCCGTCCCTCCTGCTCTGCCCAAGCCAGAAGGACAGAGGCCTCTGCCGGTTCACCAAGGCCGCAGGGGGGCCGCTGTCCCTGCCAGAAGACGCCGGGAGCATCACAGCCGCCTCCCCCAGAAGAGCCCACAGCCTTCTCTGATCCCCCGTGGGCTCACCTCCCTCCCAAGGCCGTGGTCACGCTGGGTATGCAGTACCTTCTGAAGATGAACTTCTCTTTCTGTTTTTTAAGTGCCTACACAAGTTACAGACCTCTGGGACCCGCCAGAGAGTCGGCCTGTGCCCTGCCCTTGGCCCTTGGGGTGGGTGGCCACGGTGGCGGCCCCTCGCCAGGGTCCCCGGGTTCTGCAGGCAGAACAACTGCAAGGGGCGAGCACGCGGGCTCTGTCGCTCTTCCCTGTGCTGCTGCTTCACGGCTGTTTCTGCGGACGGGGTCCTGGTCCTGGTCCTGGTCCCAGAGACTGTGGAGGAGCCTGCTTAGCGAAGTCCGCAGCTGCCGAGCGAGCAAGCGGGAGCGCGAGACAGCCTCGGAGCAGAAGCCCGGGTGTGTCTGACAGCCGCCAGAAGGTGCGTCCAGACCCAACAGGCAAAGAGTCAATCAGAGCTATAAACAGGATGATTCATTTGCCATCATCGGTCACTGTAACCCTGGCTGCCTGTCCTCGTCCTCTCTTCCTGGATTTGAGGGATCAGGGTGTCTGCCCACAAGGGCCCAGAATGGCCGTCATCGGTAGGGGGTGAAACAAGATCAGAAGTGCATCTTTGAAAACGAGTGTGAGATTATTTGTTTGCTTTTTTAAAGTACTTTGTCTGACCTAAACTCGGGGCCTTGATCACGTGGTGGGCGGATGAAGAGGGTTCTTCTGTGGCTGCACTGTTGACATCGTGGCACCCAGCAGCACTCGGATGATTGGCTGGTGCATTAGAAGGGTTTTGCAGAATGGAACAATCCATACCCAGGCACTTTATTTTCATTATGAATCCAGCATTTTTGTTCGGACAGTGGAGTAACCTGTACACTGGGCATTCCCATTTAGCACGTACGGTGTTTGCCAGAGGGACTGAGCTGGGTGGCGAAGGGGGGCGGTGGATGGAAGCGACAGGGGGTGGGGGCGAGCACCGCCGTGGAGGTGGCCTGTGAGACTGCCGTGGAGCTGCTGCCCCCGTGAGCCGAGCCCCGAGCAGACCCTCGGCGCTCCAGGCGCTGGGTCACAGGTTCCACGGCGCTTGTCAGCTCCCCGGGTTGTAGTTGAAAAGAGTGTGAGCGAGGTTGGTGCGAGGCTGAACTGGGGAGGGGAGAGGAGAGGAGAGGGTTTCTCTCCGCTCACCTGGACCATGGGCGCCGGGCACTGGGGGATGGTTCCCGCCGCGGAACCCCATGCGGCTCCGTCTCCCTGGGCGTCCGTTGTAGGGTGGGAAAGCAAGTTGACAGGGGTCATTTGATCAGATGCCAGGGATGCCTCGGGACTGCTGGAAAGTCTTTAGCATCCACCAAATACTGGAGTACCGGCGACGGGCTGAGTGGGGCCCCTGCGGGCAGGCGGGGGAGGGGGGTTCGGGGCAGAGCGTCCCCCCTGCCTTCACCGTCGTGTCTTAGTCTTTGTGTTTCCCTTTGGTGTCTCCGGGTCTCTGTCCCCATCTTGTGCACCATGTGTCCCTGAGGGGAGTCACACCTGTGTCTGAGTCTGCTGTAAGGTGTTCAGTCTACCTCAAGGGGTCATCATGGTCAACTCTGTCCCATAGCAATCCTTCCGACGTCGCCACACACACTGGAATGTATATCTGCCCCGGCCCCAGCCCACCTTCCTGTCAGTAACCTCCTGACCCCATCTTTTCCTCTATCACCACAAACTCCTAGTGCAAATTGGATGCTGCTTTAAATGTGAAAACACTTGTTCAAAAGCTATAAAACCTGAATGAAAGCTAAAGCTGAATTTATAAGCCTTGTTGCATATGAGCCAAAAGTGCAAAAAGCTCTATATAATGAACTAACCTGCCACTCGTATAAATATAAATATATATAAATATATTAAAATCAGACTGTTCTACAAAATTGTGTATTTGTATTTTTGTGTATGTACAATTTTCTGCTAAGCAGAAGGAGGATGTAGTATAGGATGCTGTGAGAAGAGATTTGGTTTAATCCTATTTCTTTGTTACTTATTTTTGTTAACATCAGACGCCTGTCTTCGTCTTACGTGTAATGACAGTTTGGAAAGCTGCAGTATCTCTCTTCCTTAGAGGCAGAGTCCATGAGAGAATGAAATGTGGGGTGGAGAGAGTTGTCCTGGCCACCGGACACAGGGCAGTGGCCCAGGCTGCCCGGGAGCCACTCGAGGCCCTAAGGCGGGACTGAGGGAGGGCGCAGGGAAGCAAAAATCCCATTTCTAGACATCAGCTTCCAAACAGACTGTCAGATCTAACGCAGATGCCCCACCAGCCACTGGGAGGGGACGCGGGACCTCTCGGAAGTGAGGGACAGGGCCTCTCATCTCTGGGCCAGAAGGCTGCCCAGAAAGCAGCAGGGGCTACGCCTGGCGGTGCTGCCCTGCTTACCGGCCCTGGGCTCCCCACCCCTCTTCCAAGTAGTCGCTGCCTTTTTCAGATCAGGTTACAAAACGCCTCCCCTCTGCCGAGCTGCTGGCACTTCATCCCCCAGGCCTCCAGCCCCAGTTACCTGGAGGGTCTCAGAACCCACCTTCCCGGTGCTAACACCCAAGAGGGGGTGGCGTGGCTGCCAGCAATGGCCAGAAACCGCCCATCGGACAGGCCAGGCCGGAGGACAAGCTCCGCATGCCCAGGACAGCCGGCCCTCCCACCACAAAGGCGTCCAGAGGCCCCGGCCTGGGCCTGCCCCTGCTGCCCACCCACCTCTCAGCCCCAAGACAGTCCCCCGTGATGTGAACCTTCTCTAGGGAGAGCGATACTGCACCTTCACCTGTGGGACTCACATTTATAACAGTGTGTAATGACTGTAGCAAACAGCCCTTGTTTCTAGATGTAAATGGTCAAAGAAACAAGCGCTCTATCGTATTGATTAAAATAGTTCCAATGAGTCCTGTATCATTGTATCTCCTATTCTGGATTAGTGCCTTTTGGACAGTAGACTGTTCTGTAATTAAAATGTAGTATACTGCTTTTTTGTACAGTTTTGTTTTAATAAAACTTTTTTTTAATTTGTGTTTATTTTAGTATTGTACCTATTAGAGAATAAAATGTATAACTGAACGAAGACTGGTTGGATTTCTTTGAGTAAGAACAGTCATTTGGGAAGTGCCCTGCCACTTCTGTTCTGAACATCTGTCCCTTCGTGCTTTGAAAACAGACTGGTGCCCCAGAGACCCGAGGACACTTGAAAGGGGTTAAGGGGATAATCAAGCACTTCCTGGTTGAGGGAACGTCAGCCGAGAGTCCGGCCCCTTCTCCTCCAGCCTGTGCTCCCTTCGTGTCTGCCCTGAATCCCCCAGGAGAAGCCATCTCCTCGCGTAGCTTCCCCGCCCGTGGTCCCCTCACTATAGGCACCATCCTCCCACATCCTAAAACCACTGGGATGCTGGAAGCTTCTCTTCCACAAGGACCACAGCCTTGGACTTTGCTGAGCCGTGAACTCCCACCTCAGGCCATGCCCCGAGCACCTCATTTTCCTAGAAGAGCCATCTTTCCTGGGGCTTCACCTTTAGCAGTAAAAAGACAACATGAAAAAAAGCTGAAGCTTTGTAATTTGTGTTTTCTCTAAGGCGTCCAATGGTTGGGAGCCAATTCTTGAGCAGGACTGAAGGATCGGGTGCCCAAGCTCCCCTCTCACCCGACAGGCTTGGATAGGTTTAACGACCCCTTCTCAGGGAGACGCAGTCTGTTTTCTCAATATGCATAACTAGAAAAGACTCTGTAAAACTTTAAGCTGCCCTCAAGCCCCAAGTTGCCAAAGTAGATGGGCGGGTTTTCGGGGGATGGGGATGCCGAGGACCATCCCCACCCTATGCCCCTCTGTTGGGGCCAAAACTGCTCCTTCTGGTTCTGTCCTTCAGGCCCCATCTGCCCCCAGAGCACCCCTCCCCCGCCTCGTCTCCGAGTCCTCCAAACACACTTGCCTGGAGGTAACCTCCTCAACCCCTGAAGCTCTGGGGCCCCTCTTGTGGGCGCCACGCTCTAGGTTCTGCGACCGTGGGACTTGTCCAGCGACACCAGGCCCGGTGCAGGACGGCGCACACATGTTCCGAGGGACCCAGTAGCGAGAGAGTGAACGAACTAAACGTGACATACCCACTAGCGCCCATTTTGGGGTCTGAGCAACCGTGAAAACCCCACAGCCTCGTGCAAAGGAGATCTCATTGAGTTGCAAGACAGTAAGTAGTGGCTCGAAAAATAAGATTTACCCTAGGAGCTAAATCAATCTGAGACTCTTGCCTCAGAGCAGGACAGCTCCTGGCTGCCAAATTTCTGTCATTATTCGGCAGTGCTTATCTCTGAGAACAAGTCTCGGGCACTTAGGAATACAAACAAGTCCCGCCAAGACGTGCTCTGACTGGTGGCCACCTCTAATCAGCCCTCCCCGTGGCTGCAGCCCTACGTTTGCAAGTACCTTTCATAGCAGGCGCAGGCGGAGTGATTCACCGATGCAGGGCCACCAGCGTCCTCGCGGGTGTGGGCTGGGCTCCTGGACCACGAGCAGGACCCTGCAGGCCATCTCGGGAGGCCTGCTTCTCTCCCCGGCGCCGGTTCGAGCCCACGCTGGGCTACAGCTGGGTGCCACGTCCTCAGGATGTTGGCCTCAGGGGCAAGCAGGGCCCAACAAATGCCATCGGGCTTCACAGCCTGTGGGGACTGGACCTGCCGGTGTCCACAGCCGTAATCCTCCTCCCCCAAACATCTCGTTGCAGAACCTTCGAGGGTCCACTCACCCGCGCAGCAGTGGAAAGAAGTCCTCTGCTCCCCAGATGCGGCGTCTGACATGGGGCCCAGCGTGCAGGTCGAGGTGCACAGTGGAGCTGAGGCGTGAGAGCTGGGACACCCCTGTTCCAGAGAAGTGGTCTCCCGGCTGGGTAGCCCAGAAGCTCCGATTACCTTGAATGTAAAGCCATCAAAAACTTTGCTGGTCCTTGGCTCCTGAAAAAGATCTCAACCCACTGGCCGCGGAACCAAATCACAAAGAGCGCTGGGCTGTGGAGGTGTGCTCAGGGGACCTGCTGCTGCCCTGAACCTCTCCCTTCTAGTCTCAGTCCTGAAAAGCCCCGCCCTGATCACTCAGAACCAGGTCACAGCTGCCTGTGGGACAGCCTGGAATGAGCCCAAACACCCCTGCCTCAGGGTCGGGGAGAGGAAGGCAACCAGACGACCCAGACGTAGGCAGGAGATCAAATGGTTTTATTTAGAGGCTGTTGGTCATGTGACGGAAAGGCATATATGGTACAAAATTACAGAGGTTTAGTTCATTATACAGTACAAATCATTAAGTCTTTACAATTCATTACAGAGTCTTTGGATTTTTCTTAACTCCCATTTCATGTGTAGCAAATCAATACAGTCTCCCAAACAAAATCACTCCTTTATGTGAACCCGTCATATTTACAGAACTCCACGCACAGAGATGCTCCAAGACTCTCCCAACACGATTAGTCAGCAGCATGCAAAAGGCATGAAGGATTCCTCCAAGAGAAGGGTGCACATGGGGACAATGGGGGCAGTGGAGTCAAGGGTCTCAGGCTGCACAACCCATCCCGGAGAGATGTCTGTCCATCTGAGGAGTGACAGACAGACAGACGGGGCGGTGATCCTGGGAGCTGGCGGCATGTGAGAGCAGGCAGGCCTCGGGCAAGTGTGGCTCATCATAGCCGAGAAAATATGTACCCGTGGCCTCCTGGTCAGTTTCACAGACGGGGAACTTTAATCCAAGAGGAGGAAGTAACGGGGGTGGGGGGGGGTGAGGGTCTGAACACCTCCTAGGCCTTTCCGGCTCTGCAAGGGGCCCGCTCACAGCTCACCAAGCACAGGGGCCTGACCCGCTGGCCAGCCACCCCAGCCCCCCGCCAGGTTTTCTCGCCCTCCTGCTCCCTCCGGCCAGGCCGGGCATGGGGGACAGCCACCCGCACTGCCCCCCGCAGTCCTCTGGGGTCCGGGCCAGTGACCGTGTGTATACAGAGCAGGAGGCAGAAGCCAGGAGGGCTCCCGCCCGGCCTTGACCTGTCCTCGTGCGGCTGGGAGCCACAGACGGACAGTCCCTCCCCAGCGCCACGCAGCCGCCGCTCCTGCTGTCTTACTAAATCCCGGAGCCTGACCTGCTAGGAACCACATCAGGGATCCTAATGCTAACATTTATTTAAAATTAGGTTTGTGTGTTAGTAAGGCGAGGACAGAAGACGCAGGGAAGGGGGAGTCCCTCCCTCCACCCTCCGCCCAATAACTCAGGGCGCGGGGACTGCCCGGCTCCTGGCTTTAGGGACCGCAGCTCTTCCATTCACAAGCTAACACGAGTCTGCACCAAAGAGCAGGGCGGGCTTCCTTCACCACCCGGGAGCAGGACGGTCCCCCCGCCCTGAGCCGCCCAGGAAGCCGGCGGCAGCAAGAGAGAGGCCAAGAGCGTCCCGGGAGCCCCCGCTCCACCCACTAACACAGCGGCCCAAAGGGATGTGCGGGTCATGGAGCCAGAGGGCGGGGGTCGGGACTGCCGGCCCCATACCCCTGCGAGGACCCAGCACGGCCCCCACGCCCTGCTCTGCTCTTCCAGGGGCCGCCTCACTGCCCTCCAGGGTCCCGGGCCAACCAGGGCCCAGAGCTGGGTCAGGAGAGCCAGGCCAGCAGCTGCCTTCTGCCAGCTGTGCTGACAGATGAGGATGGCCAGGGCGGCCCGCGTGTTGCTCTCTGGCCGCGGGAAGAGCTCACCAGGAACACCGACAGGACGACGTGGCCTCTCTAATGCCACCAGCGCAGGCCCAAACCCAATTCATTCTGAGAAAACCCCAGGCAAGCTGGGAGCTACAGACTCGAGAGCAGCGACAGTGCTTTCCTCCCAGGAGAAAGCACCACCTCTGCACACAACGGGCTCTGGCCACTGCCCCCAGTCCCGGCAACACAAGGTCAAGGGCTCTAAGGAAACGCTGATTCCCTGGGGGCAGAGATGCTGGGCAGGGCTGGTGGGACACTCTCAGGCAGGCGGAACTGGGGACGTTTGAAAAGCAGGCCCCGGGAGGAGGCGGAGGGGAGGCCGGGAGAAGGGGAAGGGCGCCTGAGGCCTCTCCAGACAACAGGGCTCCTCCTGGCTCCCCGCGAGCTCCGGCCAAAAACCTGCTCAGGGCAGTGACTCAGCTGTCATCTCTTCCACTTCAACTCAACCGACGACGAGCCCGACCCTTCACATCCCCCAACTGACCGTCCCAAGCCCGTTCTGTGAGGTTGCAACGCCCGTCACAGGGCAGATGGGCCCCAGCAAGTACTTGGCTCCGTAAATGAGGGTCACAAACACCCAAACCACCTTCATTTCTATGGCGTCTTCTCTCCAATGCGCCGGGTGCGCACTTTCTGCCCCCCGGGCAGGTCACCTGAGGCTCTGGGAGCGAAAGCCGCCCTCCCAGGGAGCAGTGGTGCTGGCACCCATGGAGGAGAACCTCGCACTGAAAACAGGCCTGAAGGAGAGCTTCCGTGCGGACAAGGAGCTTCCGCAGAAGAGCTGGCACAGAGTTGGGAGCTCTTAACTCAGGGACACGGCCGGCAAGTGTCCCTCGGAAAGCCAGCTGAGGACAGGAGGGAGTACAAGTGGTGGCCCGCCACAGACCTGGGGCACCAGGTCACTGGGCCACCACCCTGGTAATACCAGAGGCACCGGTGGAGAAAGGGCTCTGGACCAGGGCTGTCCTGGCGGGGCCAGGCGATGCTCTGGGATGATTCACGCTGTCCCCAGCACCATCCGGGCCGGCCTGGCCTGTGGCTCTGCGAGGCTCCCAGGGATAAACCCCGCCGGCAGCGGGGTGGGCAGCTCTCCCTCCGCCTGCCGGGCTGCAGCCCCAGGCTGGGCGGGCGTCAGGGGACAGAACCGCCACAAAGCTGAGCTGGTCTGAGGACCCTCCCAGAACCAAAACCGCACCAAGGCCACGAGGCCTCTGACCGACTTTGTCACTGACCACAGAAGCACAACAAAATTCTCCAAGTTTTCACTGTCAGCTTAGAGTAAGGCCACTTGTGCTTCTGCGACAAAGGACACAAGGAGGAGCAGCGTCCTCCGGGAACCCCGCCCGAGGCAGGAGGCTGGCAGCTCCCGAGCGGCCACAGAGGCTGGCGACGCAAGGCAGGCCCTGGGCACTCACACCGGGAGGATGATTGTGGCTCGCGAACAATTTCGGATTTTGAAAAAATAAATATAATAAATATATTCCAAGAACTCTGTTAAGGGAATAAATGGCAAAGAGAAAAAACTTCCTGGGTATAAAAACCCTAAAACACCCACAAAGAAACCTCTAAGAAACCCCGTGGAAAGGAAGAGGGAAAGGCGGGAGGGGGCAGGCCCAGGGCCCCAGGCACTTGACGTGGGGAGGGGTGCTGGGGGCTACGCGGGTGCGAGGCGCCTCCGCGGGAGGAAAAGGCACGAGTAACGATTATGCTTTAAATTAAGAGGTTAACGGGGTCACCAGCACAGAAAAAAGAGCCACAGCGGCCGCAGTCGGGGCGGCCCCAGGCCCAGGAAGACGGCGGAACCCCGCTCTCCACAATCCGGGACCACGCTGGGCTCCTAGAACCTTCCACCCGCGGCCCAGCTGCGACGCCGCCTCACTCTCTGGGGAGAGGGAGAAACAGGGAGAGGTCACCAGCCCCGCGACGGGAAGAAAGCATTCCCGGCCTGTCCCCACGGAGAGGGGCTGGAGGGCCCGCCCGGGGCTGTCCCCGCAAAGGCTCGGAGGGGCCCCGCGCCCTCTGTCCGTCGCCCAGGAAGGACGGGAGGCGGCCACCCCGCCGCTCAGCTGGCCCAGGACTTGCGGTTCTCCGGGTTCCCGGGGGCGCCCTCGGCCTTGGCCAGCGCCGCCGTCAGTGAGGCCAGGTTGGTGGCGGAGCCAGAGAGCGCGCCGCTCCTGCGGGGCTCGGGGGCGCCTTGCGGCCGGAGCCCCGTGCTGCGCCGCCGCCCCGCGCACACCGCCCTGCGCACGCGGCCCGGCCTCACCAGCAGCCCGTAGCCGGGGTTGCACTTGAAGTACTGCTTCCCGCCGATGGAGCCGTCGTTCTTACCTGCGGGAAGGAAGGAAGGAAGGAAGACGTGGAGGTGGCTCCCCGGCCCGTGGGACCCCCGTGCGCCCAAGCCCGCGCAGCCGGTCCCCGTTGAAGGAGCGGGGCCGGGGCAGTGCCTCCCGAGCAGCAGAGGTGGTCACTGCGGACAGATCCTGGTGGCCTCCGGCACGGCCAGGGCCTGTCACTTCTGACGCCCACGTGCCACCAAGGCAGAGCCCGCCCGCTCGCCCCGCCCTCGGCACCAACCGCTGTCAGTCTGGACAGTCAAGATGCAAACCTAGGATGGATGTCGTGAGTGGAACGATTATTTTCCCTAAATCTATTAGATGGAAACTGGCAAATTACCAAACTGTAGCTAGTGAGATGTCACGCCTGGTGTGTCAAGATGGGGAGAAGATGTCTCCTTGGTAAAAGCAAACAAAAAATGCTTTAAGGTGAAGGACAGCACTGGGCGGGGAGGGTGGGAGCTGATCCCTAAGTGTCCACAGCCCATGGTGATGGGTTGCTGGGGAACGTGATCTCTGCAGCAAAGCAATCGTGAATTGTCCACACTCACTGCCTGCACCCCGCAGCCTGCCTCCTCCCTTCCTCCCTCTCAAACAGGCCCACCCTCCACCAGCTCCTCTCAAGGGCAGCAGGAGTCACTCGGTCCACCTCTTGACATATCTCACAGGTGACCTCTCTCCCCTCCTGCCTCCCCCTCGAAGGCGGGGGCCTGTGTGTGGCCCTGCCCTGTCCCTTGGGGGCTCGCCCGCCCAGCCTGCCCTCCGAGAACCCTGATGCCTCTTAGCTGCGTGTCCAGCCCGAGGTGGCCCTCTGACTGCTCTTCTCTACTGGGCATCCACCCCGCACGCCCAGTGCCCCCTCCTGCCGGAACTCTGCTTCCTCGGGAGCACGCGCTCTCCCTGCTCTCCTCACAGCACTCACTACTATCACATTTTGTTTGTTTACTCGGCAGTTCTCTTCCCTCTAAAACGTAAGTCCAGGGAAACCAGAACTTCGTTTTGCTCACCAAGGTGTCCTCGAAATCCAGGACGGGGACTGGAACGCAGTAGGTGCTTAGTATTTATTTGCTGGATGAGTTCGTCTGTTCGCTAATCCCCCTTTAATTCTTGTGCTCAATTACAGACAGAAATGTCCTTCCCAATTCCCCTTTGCATTTCAGCAGAAATGGACTTTAAAAAATATTCCAGCCTGTGCTGCACTAGTCTTCTACCTCTTCCATTTTATGACATTCTTGGCCAAAATTATCTTTAAAGACAGTGATTTCACAGCTGAGCCTAGGGGCTGAGAGACAGTCACTGGGGCCTGGGGTTCACTGAGCCCCCTCCCCCAGCCCTCACTCTGCTGGACCAAAGGGCACCTCCTCGACGCCCTCCCCCCTGCTCCTCACTGGCGACACCCAGCAGGCCACACACGCTCTGCTAAAGCGCATGTCCACAGCCTCCAAGCCTCAGCTCAGGGAGCGGCTGGCCCACCCTGGGACACGCTGCTGGGAGGGAGAAAGGCAATCAGGCCGGCCGAGCTCAGCGTGCTAGACACAGAGTGAACTCCCCGCCGTATCTCCTCAAGAGAAATGAGTGTGTCCAAACAAAAAAGTACACACGAGTATTCCCCGCAGCCTTACTCACAACGGCCAAAAAGTGGAAGCTACCCAAACGTCCATCAACTGACACGTGGACGAACAACGCGTGGAAAATCCCTACAGTGGGACAGCATCGGCCATAGAAAGGAATGAAGTGCTGACACAGACCACAACTGGCTAACCCGGGGAACTCGGGAAGTGAAATAAGCCAGTCACAAGAGGCCGGGTATTTATGGCTCCATTTATGTGAAAGTCCAGATTAGGACCTTTCATATCAATTTAGACAAAAAGTAGATTAATGGTCACCTGGGGCTTGGGGAGGGTAATGTCTTGCTAATTGACATGTGGCTTCTTTTTGGGGTGATAAACCCATTCTAAAATTAGGTTGTACAACTCTGGAAATATACTAAGAACCACTGAATTGTACGCTTTAAACAGGTGGATTTTTTGGTATGTAAATTGCATCACAATAAAGCTGTTTAAAAAAAAAAAGAATCTGCAGGCCATTTGCTACAACATGGATGAACCTACAGGGAATTATGCTAAGTGAACTAAGTCAGACAGAGAAAGACAAATACTGTATGTTATCACTTACATGTGGAATCTAAAAAACAAAACAAATGAATGAATATAACAAAACAGAAGCAGACTCACAAATATAGAGAACAAACTAATGGTTACCAGTCGGAGAGAGGGAAGCAGGAGGAGCAAGACAGAGGTAGGGGGTTAAGAGGTACAGACTACTATGTATAAAATAAATAGGCTACAAGGACATATTATACGGCACAGGGAATATAGCCAATGTTTTATAATAACTTCAAGTGGAGTGCAATCTATATAAATTTTGAATCACTATGTCATACACTGGAAGCTAATACTGTAAATCAACTATACCTCAATTTAAAAAAAAGAACTGGGGGACTTCCCTGGTGGTGCAGTGGTTAAGAATCCGCCTGCCAATGCAGGGGACACGGGTTCCAGTCCTGGTCTGGGAAGATCCCACATGCTGCGGAGCAACTAAGCCCGTGCGCCACAACTACTGAGCCTGAGCTCTAGAGCCCGCGAGCCACAACTACTGAGCCCATGCGCTGCAACTACTGAAGCCCATGCGCCTAGAGCCCGTGCTCCGCAACAAGAGAAGCCACCACAATGAGAAGCCCGCGTACCACAACGAAAAGTAGCCCCCGCTCGCCGCAACTAGAGAAAGGCCGTGCGCAGTAACGAAGACCGGACACGTTCAAAAATAAATTTTAAAAAATAAATAAATAAATAATTGGCAGGACAAAGTATATATTTCCTTAAGCCCTGCCCTCAGTTTTTCTGAAATGATGATCTCTTGGCTTGGAGGCAGGCCATTCTATAAGGAGACTTGAGAGACTGGTGAGCCCACAAGGCTCTTCAATCACCTCGCCTTCTGTCCTCCCCCTGGGGGCCCAGGAGCCTTGGGGTGTCTTAGGAACACCTGAGGCATCTGAAGCTCCACATGGGCATTGGTTTTTGTAACCTGAGCAAGCACAGCAGACAGAGCTGCTGTGACAGTTGAAATGCAGACGCTTCTGTGACTTAAAAAAGAAAAATCAGGATTTAAATTCACTACCAAATTAAGAGTAGCTTTCAATTAAGGTCTTTGGTTTCTGAGAAATTTCTGCAGATTAAAAAAAAAAGAGAGAGAATCTGACTCTGAAAACGCTTAGGAAACTCCTATCTAGAGAAAATTCCTCATTTTGGAAAGGGGCGACCCAGGGGCTCAGAGACGTGAACGATGTACCCAAGGGCACACAGCAGGCGCTGGGCGGTGCGGGGCAGGGCCGGCCCTTTTCTGCCAGACCACGGTGGGCACGGTGAGTCGCCCCGGGGACCCGGAACCTGTCCCAAAGCAGCAGCACTCACCTGTAGGTAAGTCTAGCTCCACTCCGACCCACGTGCCCTCCTGAAAGTCAGTGGGCCCCACGTATCTCACGATGCCCATCTTGTTGGTGCCCACGGTCACATATTCTCCCTCTCTGAGCCACTCTGGGACCTCACTGGCTTCTTCAGAATCGGAGGAGACTTCCAACCTTACCGGGGCCTGTGCCCCAGCGCTGCCATCACCCGGGCCCCCTGAGGCCAGCGGGTCCTCCTCACTCCCCAAGGGGCCGCCGGGGTCCCCGCCGAGTATGCGTGTGAATGACTTCAGCTCCGAGGTCCGCACCTTCTGGATCCTGAAGGGAGGGGCTGGAGCGGGCGGCTGGCACCGGGGGTCAGCAGGCGGCGGTGGCCTGGAGACGTCGGGCCCTGGGCCGGCGGCCGGCTTCGCCTGGGGCTGGGGGCTCTCCGGCTTCTGTGGGGCGGCGGCAGGGTCACTCCTGCCCCGCCGGTCAGGCGCGGGGGGGCCTGCCGCCTCGTCCCGCTTCACCGCTGCAGCCCCGACGGGGGCCGCAGCCGCGCCGTCTCCCGATGCCATCCACTCCGCCGGGCCGGGCAGGGCGCGGGACGTGACGGGCGCGGCTGGGGGCTCGGGCTTGGGCTCGGGCTCGGGGGTGGCCGGGCCGGGGCCGGGAGGGGGCGACGCCGCAGCATCCAGGCCGGGGCCGCAGGCGTCCGACAGGGTGGCGGTGGAGACGCTGTGCGAGAAGTAGCCGCTGGACGCCTCGCTCAGGGGGCTGGGCGGCCCGTCCGCGCCCTCAGGGGCCGGGGAGGTGGGCGCGGGTCTCGGGGGCCCGTCGTAGGTCTTGGGCGAGGGGGCGGCTGGCGAGGCCACGGGCACGTCGGGTGCCACGCGCAGCCCCGTGCTCTCTCGCTGAGCCTGGAGCAGGGAGGGGAGAATTCATAGTTAGGCGTCCGCTCCCCAAAGCCTGGAGACCAATGCTGTTGTCAGCGGGGACATGACAGCTCCGACGGTGGGACAAGCGCAGCCGTGCAGCAGGGCGGACCCGGTTCCCACCTCAGTTCCCCTGTTCTGCCGTGCGACCTCCGCGAACCAGACACGCAGGCCGACTAGGCTCCACGCTGGCGCTGCCCCTGCCGCGACTGAGGGCTAAGCTAGATGGCCACGGGTGCCCCTCATCGCCTCTCCTTTCCGTAAACTGCAGATCTTAACAGCTGCCTGTGATGGCATGATTTCTAGTAAGAGTTCCATATTTGGTCCTAGTCTTGTTTTCTGGCACAGAACTCCCAAAACCCTTGGGGTTTCCTAAGTGGTAATAACAATAAGGGCTTCTCCATACTCATAACGAGGCCATTTCAGCCACATCTGAGTTTGTTAAGGGGGTGACTTTTGGAAAGCCCCCAAGGAAGGGGGCTGGTTGCCAGGGGGAACAACCATGTGACTAGAGGATTCGAACTTTCCATCCCACCCCTGACCTCTGGGGAGCGGCTAAAGGCTGAACTGATCACCAATGGCCAATGATTGAATCAACCATGCCTACACAATGCGGCCTCCGTAAAAACCCAAAAGGACAGGGTTTGGAGAGCTTCTGGGTTGGTGAACACGTGGCGATCTGGGGAGGGCGCTGTGCCCAGAGAGAGCGTGGAAGCTCCCCACCCTTCCCCCACGCATCTCTCCCAGCTGGCTGTTCCTGTGTTACATCCTTTTATAATAAACGGATAATCTAGTAAGTAAAATGTTTCTCTGAGTTCTGTGAGTCACTCCAGCAAATTCATTCACCTGAGGAAGGGGTCATGGGACCCTCTGATCTGGAGCACACTGGACTTGGCATCTGAAGTGGGGACAGTCTTGTGGGGCTGAGCCCTCAACCTGTGGCATCTGACACTGTCTCCAAGTAGATGGGGTCAGAAGCCGAGTTAACTGTAAGACACACAGCTGGTGTCCAAGAATCGCTTGGTGGTGGGAACAACGCATACGGGGCAGCCACCTCGGTGACGCGGTAGGAGGCAGGCAGACCAGGCCCTCACACAGAGCGTGGCACACGGCAGGCGCACACCTCCCAGCGCCTCCCACTTCCCTACACTCAGGCTCAGAACTCCTGCCCCCGCGTGAACGGATCCCCCTGCCCAACACCGACTCCACGGGGAGACTGACAGCATCGCTGGAGGCCAGAAGAGCACTTTCCTCCTGCAAAACTGAAATGATGGTCTCACTGGAGGACCTGGAAGTGCCAGGGCACAGCTCCACCAGCTCGGGCAGGAAGCAACAACCCTGGGGCCTGCGGGCGGGGAGGCAGGGGGAAGAGGAGGAACAGAGGCTGCCTGCAGGCTGTGCCCTTCCTCCGAGAGGCCGTCTTTCAAGCTGCTGCTCAAGGCTGGTCCCATGTCACAGATCAGGGCGTCTGGTCCCGGGGGACTCAGGCCGAGGAGCAGCCAGCCCGGCGAGCAGGGGCTGAGCGAGGCCAGAGCTACGCTGGCCTCTCCGCCTCACGTCACCGTGTCCGAGGGAGCCCGCAGAGACGCACAGAGCCCCATCTCCTGGGGAAGACGACAGTCGCGGCTCTGCCGAGCTCTGCGGTTTCGGGCGCGCTCTAAGGTGTCTTGCCTTGATAACTTAAGCCATTGGGAGAAGGTGGCGGATTATCTTTGTATTCCCAGTGCACAATGACAGGGAACGGGAGACGGAGCGGGGAGTGGGTTGGGGGGCGAGAGGGGTGCTGCTCAGAAAAAGAAGTGTGGTTTCAATACTTACGGAAAGATTATTTGTATTACAAGAATGGCCATTTTCCATTTGAAATACAGGATTTATTTGAACTGGGAAACAGCTGAGATCTATAAGTCTCTTACAGTTACTTGGCTTAACTCAGCAATTTGATAAATCGTGCATTTTCACGTGAATTGTCATTTATATTCCTGTCTCCAGAGGCCCTCCTTCCCCCACAAGGCACACTCTCAGGGTACAAAATTAACAGCACCTCTTGAGATTAACAACCCATTTTTGTGATGGATCTCTGGGCTGCAAAATTTACTAAATCCAACAGATCAATAACTGTCGCCAGCATAAATACTCTAAAAGATTAGGCAATCCTTCAATCATTTTTCTTTTGCAACTTGTACATGTTTTATTTACCCTTTTCTATTTTAGTTTTAATATCACTGACTGGGCAGGGAAGAATACACAAACAAAATTACAATAGTCTAGAATCTGAACAATAACTATGGCCCTTAAATAGCCTGCGTTCCCCACTCTCCCAGGGTTCAACCCACCACTGCCGGATCTGCTGTCTGCTAAGGGCAGCTGGGCCCGTCCGGAGGAGGGGACAGTCCTGCAACAGTGCCTTAGAGCTCCTTGCTGTTACCCCATCAGCGCTACTGAATCCTCTGATGTGGGCCAGAAAGTACTCGCTTTACAACATGGCCAGAGAGGCTAAAGGATTCACCCAAAGCCTCCGCTAAGTGAAAAGCCAGGGATCAGACGTCACATCCACAGCGACAAGAGAAAGGTGACGGGAGGCGGCAGAAGGCGAGCCCAGATAACCCCCGTTCTTTCCCGCTGACCGAGCGCAGCTCAGATCCTTCTGCTTCGGCGCTGCGGCAGCCGCTCCCACTCGACTGGAGTTGCTATGCGAATGAGAGCCTCCCTGCGTCTTTGGGTTACACTTTGCCACTGACATTCCTAAGGCTGCCAGAAAGCCTGGACGCGAGTGAGCCAGCAGGATGCTGAGCGAGCCAGCGGGACGTGCAGCAAAGCTGCGCAGAGCTCGCAAGGCAGCGCCCTTACGTAAGGGACTCCGTCTCGTTCTGCCCCACCGGCCTTGGGACCCCAGTCCTGCCTCCGAGAAATAATAAACCCAACTCATAGGGAGCGGGGGGGGGTGGGGTGGGTGTCACAGCTCTATCTTCAGTTAAATTCGTGAACACCAAGGATGGCCTGCATTGAAAAGGGCTGTTCAGAAAGTAGTAAATTCTTGAACGTCTAAATTTTCTTTCAAATTATTTGGCCTCTTTTCCTACTGTTTTAATAAATAAAATTTTCCTATGACGATACAGCATTTCCTAAGAGGATGAACACACAGTGGGAGAAAATAGATTTGCTATTCATAAGATCAGAAGTGCTGTTCATCTGTGGGAGATCATAAGAGACTATTTTCTCCCCAGCTTAGCATCAGTCTTTTCATGCTGATATCATGAATCAGAATGAAATGTAAAACTGAGAATTAAGTCAACACTTGGAATAAGGAGATTGTTCTGTTTATAGAAATCGCCTCTACCTAGCAGTGGGCTATTAAAGCCACAGACTACATTAGCAGTCAAGCACCTAAAAGTTTAGCAATCATATGATTAACAAGTTGAAAATAGAAAAGTGTAACAAGCAAAATATAGAGGGAGAAGACGGTGACCTATATTATAGTTAATTATCAAAACGGGAATGCTAAAATAAAAAACCACGGGTGTGGACTCAACAATTATAGCTTTGGGGCCACCCACCGTATGTGGGGCAGCCACCAGCAAAGGCACCACCAGGCCCGACTAACTCACCTCCACCATCCTGGGCGTCCCGGCATCTGGGAGGGCTGACTGCACCATGATTCGAGGCACGGGCTGAGTAAACAAGGGAACAGGTGGACACAGGGATCAGGGGAAGCAGAACAGAATAACCAGAGAAGCTTTCAACTGAACAGACGGGAGAGCTGTCAGGATGACCCACCCGAAGCAAACTTTTACAACTTTCAGGAATTCTAACAAGTCACTGCCTAGCAGGCCTGCCCGGGGCTGGGGTCGGGACGCTGCAGACGAAACGGGAGAAGCCGGGAGCTCAGCCAGCTGCTCATCCCCAGCTGGCAACACCAGACACGTGCTGAAGACAGTAAGGTGTATGGTGTGCTCTCTCCACTCTCGCGCGGCACACGTTAGCCAAGGGCTGCGTCTCTACATACAAGCGTTACAGGACTTCACTGGCCCGGGAAACTCCTGGTCGAGAGGATCACAGGCAGTGCCGTCACAGGAAGCAAGGAGGACGGAAGCCAGTGTGGCTGGAGCACGAGGCACAGCAGGACAGGGATGTGGACAGAGGCTCTGGGGTCTGAACTGAAGCTCCCAGGCGACGGTAAGGACCCCTGCGACGCCTGGGCAGAGAGGGCGGGACATGAAGAAGACCGACCTGCTGGTGGAAGGCAGGCTGGCTGGAGAAACAGTGCAAGAGTGAGGCGGGCAAATCACAGGCTCCAGCAACAGAGCAGGGGTGAGGTGACGAGAGCCTGAGTTAACGGGCGCAAGTGACATCACAAGAACGGAGTAGGCTGCTTATGGACACGTGGTTCAAGTAACATTTACAAAAAGAGAGAGTTAAAAAAAAAAAAAAAAAAGACAAAAACTAGGGGGCTTCCCTGGCGGCGCAGTGGTTAAGAACCTGCCTGCCAAGGAAGGGGACATGGGTTCGAGCCCTGGGAAGATCCCACATGCCGCGGAGCAACTAAGCCCGTGCGCCACAACTACTGAGCCTGCGCTCTAGAGCCCGCGAGCCACAACTACTGAGCGCATGAGCCACAACTACTGAAGCCCACGCGCCTAGAGCCCGTGCTCCGCAACAAGAGAAGCCACCGCAATGAGAAGCCCGTGCACCGCAACAAAGAGTAGCCCCTGCTCGCCGCAACTATAGAAAGCCCACACGCAGCAACGAAGACCCAACGCAGCCAAAAATAAAGAAAAACAAAAACAAAAACAAGCCCTAGGATAAGGAAAACGGACGTCAAAGGAGAGAGCTGGTAACCGTGAAGGAGTTGGTAGCTGCTGAGTCCACTACAGCAGGTGGGGAAGGGCACAGAGTAGACGCAGTCATCTTGAAGAAGCCCGGGGTCCACCACATCCGCCTTTATTCTCTCAACCAACGTCTGGCCCCTTCCCAAGCCTGCCTGCTCCGACGCACGAGTCTGGACCTCGCCTCAGAGAGCTGGGCTCTAAGAGGGCTCCGTCCTGGCAAAACGAACACATACCCGCAGTCCTGTCTCAAAAAAGAGAGTCAAAATTGGGTGTCGGAGTTTGTTTCCACGAAGTTACGCGTGTCTCTTCTCTTGCTGGCTCACTGATCTACTATCTAATCTAAGTTGCCCAGAGATCCCTCCAGGTCCCTTCCTCTGGCCCTGAGCACTCCAGGTCCTTCCAGGTCCCTGGTGCATCTGGGGGCCTGGGGGCCTCTGCTGTCACGACTTCCCGGATAGTCTGCAGGCACGAAGGCTGACGGCCAAAGTCTTGCTTCCTACTTGGCAGCCCAGACTCTTAACTGAAGGGAGAAAAGCCCGCCTGCAACAAGATGGCCCACTGAGGGGGGGTGTTGACCTGCTGTGTTCACACACCAAACAATCGCGTTTCAGCAAAGGTACCGCTACAACCAATTATGCCCTGGGACTGCCTTTGGGAGAAAAGTGTTAGAAGGGATTAATTTTGTAGAGGTGAGGGACCAGCAACAGGATTGGAGCAAAGGCACAGAGGAGAGGCGATTAAATAGGAGATGGTAGGAGATCCAGCTAAACAGATGGGAGGACCCAGGGATAAAGGAAAAGAAGACGCACTCTACCCTGCAAACACTGGGGAGTTCCTCGGGGTTGAAGGCCAGGGAGGGTGAGGACCAGAGGTGTGTTTAAGAGAGCCGGTGTGAGCAGGCAACAGAACAGAACGAGGGAGGACGCCCGCTGGCAGCAAAGCCGCGGACCCCCGTCCCCCGCCAGGCTCACCTCACTCCCTCCCACCCTACAGCACCTGCCCCGTGCTTCCCGCTCCCTTTCAGGGGTTCTCCATTTCAAGCACGTACCCTTCACCCTGTCTTACAGTCCTTCAGTGCATGGCCTACTACCTTTATTTTTATTTTCCCCATAGTGTCTGAAGTCCCCCACGAATGGAAAGGTGTTCAGAGCATAATTCTCAGTAAGGGCAGAAAAAAGTTTGTTAAGCTGGAACTCCAAAATACTTACATTCTTCAGTTAGATCTTATTCAAAACCGACAAGATTGGTGTGAAGCATTCTCCCTTAAGGCATAAAAACGTAAAAATCCCACCAAGAATGGAACTATAGCCACCCAGGATGAAAGATTTTCTAAGATTCTTGTCCTCCTGAACGGAGCATGGAAAAATAATTGACACTTTTATGATTCAGAGTGATTTTTAAAAATCCAGTAAATGTTTGGAAAAGTATCTGCTGAAATGAATTAAAGGGCCAGCTTGACTGGGACGCGATGCTGGAATCCAGTGGACCCACGGGGCTTCCTGGTGGGGCAGGGCCCCTGGCCGAGACTCTGTGGCTCCAGGCTACTAAGCTGAAGACTTCGAGTCTACCCCTGCCCATCACTCACTCTCAACAACCACCTCTTGATCAGGCAACAGATCTGCTCCATAGAGATGCCTGCCCAACCCCCAGCATTCAGATGACGTGAGAACCAGGACACTGGATGATTAGACACACCTGAAATGGCTGAAAACCGTGTCAACAATAAGATCACATCAGGTCTGAGTGGGTCCTGAGTGCAACTTCACGTACTTTGACCACACCCACTTCGCTTCACACACTGGTAACTTCGGGGTGTCCCCTCCGACGGGTGCTAGGTAGCAGTGGCTGTCAAATACCAACTCTGGACAAGAGACGACCACAGGTAGATACTTCTCCAGCAAGGGACATGCTCAAGAGGGTAGGGGCACAGACATACAAGACTGGCTGCGTACTGGTTTCTATGGAAGCTAGGTGCTGAGTACCTAGGGATTCACTGTAATATTCACTCTACTTCTGTATATTTCAAATTTTCCCATAATACTGCCCTACATGATGAACTTAACTGGGGCTCTGCTTCAACGTATAAACTTAGCTCAACAAGGACTCAGGTCTCAGGCGTACAAGGCATTGCAATAGTGCTGTGGGAACACAAAGACCTGAAGAATACGGGCTCACTCTCAACAAGGCAGCAATCCAGTTTGGGGGAAGGACGGTATGCAAATAACAAAAACGTCAAGGAAAATGATAGCTATCAGAATGACAGTTTCAAAGGAGATTCTGTTCACCAGGCCTAGAACACCTCCATGAGGGTGATTTCACTTTGAGACAGGGCTTCAAGACGGAATGGCTTTTCCCACAGCTGAGGGACACCTCGAACATGGAGAGCGGCGTGACAAAGGCAGGCTACCCTTTGTGTCTGGCAGTGTTCCCTCCTCTCACTTCCCTGCCCAGGAAAAGCTACTCAACCTTCCAGGAGGTCTTGGGAGAGAGAGAATGATCTAGACTGACCAGTGCTGGGCAGAGGCAATGGAGGTTAGGGTATGTGGAGGAGGCCTTGTATGTAAATTTATGGTGGATTTTCACAGGCAATGAAGAACCATCAAAGGTACTGAATGAAGCGGCCATAAGAACTAGGCTTACAGAAGATTATCCCTAAATAGGGTAGATAGAAAACTTGGAGAGATCAATTAAGCAGCTGCTTCAATGGTTCAGCGGAGAGCCAATAATATAAGAGCCTGCACTTAGATGCTAAGAGGAAAAGGAAAGAGAAATGAAAATTTAGAGATATGAAGGAGACTCCTGAACACCTGGAAACAACTGGGGGGAGAGCGAAAGATGCTGCCCAGGAAGAAGGGATGACACGGCGAGGGTGACGGCGGCCTCAGCAGAAACAGCGTGCACACGCACCTGTGCGTGTGCACGATCATGGGGGGACGGGGTGAGAGGGAGGGCTTACCAGCCTTCTGTATTTGGCCATGGCCTTTGGTGAATTTAGCAACCTTAGTAAGGGTACCAAAAATACCTACAAAGTGCACTGAAATCTTCAGTGTGTCATTTGTCCTTCACAGGTAACAGCTCACATTTCCAAATGGTACTGCTTGCACTTTAATGCTCTTTTACACATCCCCCGTGCAGGCGGTTGCCTCCGATCTCAAGAGCTCAAAACACTGCAGATCATAAGTTCATTAATCCTTACGACACATCTGGTAACTATTAATAAAAATGACTGCAAAGTATTTTGCAGCTATAAATATTAAGAAGTCCCACGAGGCTCACGAATATAAGGATAATTATCTACATTTCACACTACAGAAACCAAGGCTCAGAGGCACTTACCTAACAGTTAAATGCATGCAGACTGCCCAGGGGGGTCAGTGACAGGGATGGAAAGGGACTGTGGCCTGGAGGCCAGCTGAACCTGCCATCGTGCTGTCCCGAGGGTGGCTCAAACCTAGTAGATGGGCAGGTGACAGGCAGAGGGTTGCTCCGAAGCATTTCGGGGAAAAGGTGATGGTCACACTTCTCATACCATACCTCGTCATTTACTAAACTCTGGCTTTCACATGCCACCTGAATGAAAACAGAGCAGACTGGCTCAGAATTTCATAACTAGGCATAAAAGCTAATTTGGAGACCTCCTTGCCCCAGAATAAAGTCTTAAGTCCTTGGCATGACTTGAAAGAACCTCACCTCTCATGAGGCTGCACTTCCCTCGCTCGGCATGCTAACCCACTCTGCGCTGAACACGCCGTCCTCACGCTGTCCCTTCCCCTAGGGTATCACATTCCACCTGGTGAAGACCTAGTCATCTTTAAGTCTCAGCTCAAGCAACATCTACTCTTCCTCAAACTGCAGGCAAAATGCCGCCTTCACTGTGTCACCCCTGACATGTACATTCAGCACCTACAACATCGTCCTATTTATCTGTCGATATGTCTCGACGGGAGCCCCTCTTGACTGCGAGCTCTCTGCAGGGTAGGGGTTATGTCTCATTCATCTCATCCATAAACAGGAACTTAATGTTTGTTGAATGAATAAACAGGTAAATAAGTGAATGAATGAATTACTTAAGTGGCATGAAGGCTGAATTGTACAGTTAGATAGGATTTGGAAAAATCCTATCAAAATCCTATCAAATTCCAAAATTTGGGCATAGGGGTAGGTAGAGGGCAGAAGAGATATCAGCTGAAGCAAAAAATCATCACTTTGTTCAAAAAAAATTAAACTTTCTGATGTATTTTTTTTCTTGTTTGAAAATGAACCTTTCCTAATAATCACCCCTACCCTGAATTTGATAAATTCTTACATGTCATTTTCTAGTGGTTCCTAAGTGAATATGATCCTCTAAGTCTTTTTTTTTTTTTTACAACTCTAACCAATCACTTTAATCCAAGCATAGGAAAATACAACAAGAGATGTAAGATTTATTTTTGCCATAAATACTCAATAGCTAACCTTTGATATTCGTGCTGCTAAAGTGAGAAAAATATAAGGAACACCACTGAGCTGGGGCAGTGCACATAAACAAGATACTTCCCCTCATCTTTGAATATGTTCTGGTACAGTAATAAACATTAGATAAAATCAGACACGTACAATTACTAAAGATCAAGAATCAGCAATAGCCTAATCAATATAAACAAATTTTTAAAGGTTATGTTAATCAGAGGCAGGGTGGTGAGGCTGGCAGTGTCAGGGAGAGCTGGCAGTGCCCCCCCGCGGGTGCAGGGACGGGCGCTCCAGCCACCGCGGAGGGGGTGCCCTCGGACCCAACCCGGCACCAGCCTGGGCTCACGAGCAGCCTTAGAACCTGCACTCTGGCTTTCCAGAGGGATCCAGGTAAGACTGCGCTGGCCACGATGATGCCAGCACTTTTATCCACCTGGCAGTTAAGGTTCTTAGTTTAAATGAGTAACTCGGCATTCTAATTCATCCCTCAGTCCTTCGTGTATAGACCTGATCACCTCTGGGTGATCACATCTGGAAGGTGGTGATCCAGTCCACAGGAATCCTCTAAGCAATGCCACCCAGGGAGGATGGCGGGTGGCCACCAGCTGGTCCTCGCCAGAGACACTGTTACCCTACCTGGCACATGCTCCTTCCAATCAGTGACATTAAAGTGTCAGTGTGTCAAGCATGGGATGGTGAGTTCACTTTTCTGACCAATATTACAATCCCTCATGAGGTATGTACATATATTTGAATAGATTCTTCCAGTTTTATTCTATTCCAATCCATCTTCCAAACTGCAGTCAGAGGGGCTTTCTGAGACACAAATTTGACCACGTCACTCTCCTGCTTTAAGTTGTCAATGATTCCTCATTGCCCAGAGATAATTTTTTTTAGAAAGAAATGGACAAAAAAAACAAAGATGGATAGATCCTACCCAGCGTATTTCCACGGCATGACTAGTTCCTCCTTCAAATACTTTATAGAGTCATTCATTCTACAAATATAATCGCTTGCTATTTTTAATCAAACCCAGTGAAATCTCTTCAGATCACAACTGTGCATTAAGTTTTGTTTCTTGAATATGTCTCAGTTCTGCTACTCCCTAGGCTCTGACCTTAGTTAACCCACCTGAGCCTCATCTTCCTCTCTGTCCAACTCAGTGTCTACTATCACCCTTTTAACTCTGCGTGTCCAACATGGCAGCCACCAGCCACATGGCTTCTGAGCACTTGAAATGCGGCTGGTGTGACTGAGGAAGTGGATTTATTTTACTTAATTTTAACTAATAATATGTAAATTTAAAAATTAAAGCACCTTTAAGTAAGTTTGGAATGGCTTGGGCATGTGGATCTATTTTTTCAACTTCATGAACTCTAAATGCAGATCAAGATTTCCAAGGAAAATTTAATATCTAAATCGAGATGTGCTAGAAATGTAAAATACACACCTGATTTCAAGGACTGTACAGAAAAAAAGATGGGACTGTCTCAGTAAGTTTTTTTATACTGATTACAGGTTGAAATGATGATATTATGAATATACTGGGTTATGTAAATTATTTTATTAAAATTAATTTGACCTGTTTCTTTTTACTTTTTTATTTTTTTTTATTGGAGTATAATTGCTTTACAGTGTTGTGTTAGTTTCTGCCGTACAACAAAGTGAATCAGCTATACGTATACATACATCCCCTCCCTCTTGGACCTCCCCCAGCCCACCCAGCTAGGTGGTCACAGAGCACCGAGCTGTGCCCCCTGTGCTCTACAGCAGGTTCCCACTAGCTAGCTATTTTACGCATGGTAGTGTATGTAAGTCAATCCTAAATTACTTTATCACAATTAATTTGACCTGTTTCTTTTTACTTTAAATGTGGCTACTAGAGAATTCTAAATGACACATGTGGCTCATATTTATTTTCATCAGACAGCAGTGGTGCTGAGCTGATGCATATAAAATCCCCGGCACACCAAGCACTCAGTACATCTTTAAAGTACCATGGTAATCCAATCATTGGGATTTCGGGTGTTGTCTTCCAGGTATTTCTAGGTAGACTTACTATACGCACATTTTTAAACAATCAACAATTCCACCTGATGTAAGTGAAACATGGGGCAAGTGCCTACTATATTCTAAAGGTTGTGCCAGGAGCTAGGGATACAATGTGTACAACACCAGACGCAGACAGGGCCCTTCTTACTCCTCAGAAATGGGCACTCAAGGTCCACCATCTGATATTCCTATTTAATTCAATTACATGAAACAACTAAAAGGCCCACTTCTTCTATCAACAAGTAAATTGTTTTATCCGTTGATAAAAGTGAATAAGCCCATCCAAACAGACTTTTTATTTCACTCTATCATATATGTGTTAGTTCAACTTACTTGAGGCCCTAGATACAGAAAATTTTAAATACTAATATTTCTGAAGTTGTCAGGAAAGAGACTTTTCCTTATTTTTTAGGGTTTAGCTAGTTTACTTTTTAAACTTCTGCGTAATTAAAATTTATTTAAGTATTTATGTGAAAAAGATTTCTATTTTTTAAAACGAGGATGTAATATTCACTCCATCCACTTAGTTTCTCAAGCATCCATGAAGGATGAAGGATGTTTACTTGAAACATAGAATGGCTGTCAATCTAAAAACTTAAAAACAGGGTCTAAATCTAGACTGTCCCCACCTCGGTGTGCCCTGTAAGCTAAGAATGGTTTTTACATTTTGAAGTTGTTGAAATAAATGAATACCTTGTGACATGTAAAAATTATATGAAATTCAAATTTCAGTGTTATAAATAAAGTTTTACTGGAACAAAACCAGACCCAATGTTCGGACCAGAACTACAGCTAGTTCTGACAGACACTGTTTGGCCTGCAAAGCCTAAAATGATACTATCTGGCTCTTTACCAAAAAAGGTTCCAACCTCAGGTCTCCAGAATCATACAGAAGTATACAAGGCCGATTTCTGAAAAACGACTGGCAGACTGAGTCCATCAACTCCTATCCTGCCTCAGAAACTATCTTCTTTTCATTATTTTTCAGATCAACTACTAACCCTGATTCTGAAGACAACCTGTCAGCTTAGTGTCTCTAAGTATGTCAATATCCATACATTTCTGGGGCAAAGATAGACGGTAAGATGTTATGATTTTGGAAAAGAAAACAGAGATAAGAGTCTCATTTCGTAAAGTAGTAAGAATGCCTAGTGGCCCAATGGTTAAGAATCCGCCTGCCAATGCAGGGGACACGGGTTCGAGCCCTGGTCCAGGAAGATCCCGCATGCCGCGGAGCAACTAAGCCCGGGCGCCACAACTACTGAGCCTGTGCTCTACAGCCCACGTGCCACAACTGCTGAAGCCCGCGCACCACAACTACCGAAGCCTGCGTGCCTAGAGCCCGTGCTCCGCAACAAGAGAAGCCACTGCAGTGAGAAGCTCGAGCACCGTAACAAAGAGCAGCCCCCGCTCACCGCAACTAGAGAAAGCCCACGCACAGCCAAAAATAAAAATAAATAAAATAAATAAATTAAAAGAAAAAAAGAAGAAGAAGAAGAAGAATGCCTAAGAATACATCCCCAGTGCTCGCTTCGGCAGCACATATACTAAAATTGGAACGATACAGAGAAGATTAGCATGGCCCCTGCGCAAGGATGACACGCAAATTCGTGAAGCGTTCCATATTTTTTACCACTGGCATTTTTTCACAGAACTAGAACAAAAAATTTCACAATTTGTATGGAAACACAAAAGACCCTGAATAGCCAAAGCAATCTTGAGAACGAAAAATGGAGCTGGAGGAATCAGGCTCCCTGACTTCAGACTATATTACAAAGCTACAGTAATCAAAACAGTTTGGTACTGGCACAAAAACAGAAATATAGATCAATGGAACAGGATAGAAAGCCCAGAGATAAGCCCACGCACATATGGTCACCTTATCTTTGATAAAGGAGGCAAGAGTATACAATGGAGAAAAGACAGCCTCTTCAATAAGTGGTGCTGGGAAAATTGGACAGGTACATGTAAAAGTATGAAATCAGAACACTCCCTGACACCATACACAAAAATAAACTCAAAATGGATTAAAGACCTAAGTGTAAGGCCAGACACTATCAAACTCTTAGAGGAAAACATAGGCAGAACACTCTATGACATAAATCACAGCAAGATCCTTTTTGACCCAGCTCCTAGAGAAATGGAAATAAAAACACAAATAAACAAATGGGACCGAAGGAAACTTAAAAGCTTTTGCACAGCACAGGAAACCATAAACAAGACCAAAAGACAACCCTCAGAATGGGAGAAAATATTTGCAAATGAAGCAACTGACAAAGGATTAATCTCCAAAATATACAAACAGCTCATGCAGCTCAATAACAAAAAAACAAACAACCCAATCCAAAAATGGGCAGAAGACCTAAATAGACATTTCTCCAAAGAAGAGATACAGATTGCCAACAGACACATGAAAGAATGCTCAACATCATTAATCATTAGAGAAATGCAAATCAAAACTACAATGAGGTATCATCTCACACCGGGCAGAATGGCCATCATCAAAAACTCTAGAAACAATAAATGCTGGAGAGGGTGTGGAGAAAAGGGAACACTCTTGCACTGTTGGTGGGAATGTAAATTAATACAGCCACTATGGAGAACAGTATGGAGGTTCCTTAAAAAACTAAAAATAGAACTACCATTCGACCCAGCAATCCCACTACTGGGCATATACCCTGAGAAAACCATAATTCAGAAAGAGTCATGTACCAAAATATTCATTGCAGCTCTGTTTACAATAGCCAGGACATGGAAGCAACCTAGGTGTCCATTATCGGATGAATGGATAAAGAAGATGTGGCACATATATACAATGGAATATTACTCAGCCATAAAAAGAAATGAAATGGAGGTATTTGTAATGAGGTGGATGGAGTTAGAGTCTGTCATACAGAGTGAAGTAAGTCAGAAAGAGAAAAAGAAATACAGTATGCTAACACGTATATATGGAATCTCAGGAAAAAAAAAAAAAAAAAAAGGTCATGAAGAACCTAGTGGCAAGACGGGAATAAAGACACAGACCTACTAGAGAATGGACTTGAGGATATGGGGAGGGGGAGGGGTGAGATGTGACAGGGTGAGAGAGTGTCATGGACATATATACACTACCAAATGTAAAATAGATAGCTAGGGGGAAGCAGCCGCATAGCACAGGGAGATCAGCTCGGTGCTTTGTGACCACCTAGAGGGGTGGGATAGGGAGGGTGGGAGGGAGGGAGATGCAAGAGGGAAGAGATATGGGAACATATGTACATGTATAACTGATTCACTTTGTTATAAAGCAGAAACTAACACACCACTGTAAAGCAATTATACTTCAATAAAGATGTTTAAAAAAAAAAAAAAAGAATACATTCCCAAAGCAATTGAACAGAAATCACTTGCCTTGAATTCTTGGGTTTTTTTGGCCACGTTGCGTGGCATGCGGGATCTTAGTTCCTCGACCAAGGATCAAACCCGTGCTCCCTGCATTGGGAGCGTGGAGTCTGAATCACTGGATCACCAGGGAAGTCCTACTTTGAATTTTTTTAAAAAGTCTGTACTCCAGAAGGGCTGTGCAAACTTCCCTTTGTTAACTCAAGAAAAAGCAATATAGCATACCATATCCAAATATAAACTACAGGGGGAAATAACCTTTAAAAATAACCTGAATAATTCAGGAAAACTCAAGGCTAGAAAACAAAGTATAGATACCTTTTCTTATTTTAGTTAGTTAAGACGATGAACCCTTAAGACACCAGGATAGGCATTTATATGGCTTGTTTCATCAGAGGAGCCCAAGTATGAAGAGCCTAAAACAGCATCTTCGTGCACAAGGGAAGAACCAGTAGCTGTGTTTGTTTCTCCCCATTTTATACATGGAGGAATCGCTGACATGAAAGCTGGAAGAACTAGCCAAGCATCTTCTCAACTAGGCCAGAGATGCGCAGGGCACTGCTTTCTCTACTCAAGGCCCTGTGCATCTTCCACACTGGAAGCTGTGTTGAAACTGGAGACAAACATCCCTGAAGTCGACAAGGCAGCCATAAGCAAAGCGCAGGACACTGAAGAGGGGCAGATGGTAAAACAAAGATAGGCCGGAAATGCGGCTGTGTTTCTGATGGTGGAAATTGAATGTGAGTGTTAACTCTTTAATTCCCCCAATGAACCAAAGACGCCATTTGGAGTACCGAAGTTTGAAGTACATAAACAGCTTCATCTGAACACAATCTTCGAGATACATGAAAAAAGCTATTATGCCACATTAATTCAATCTAACTAATTGGAGAGCAGGAAGTGCTTTCAATTATTGTATGTGCTGTCTGAGAAACACACTTGAATATGAGTACAGATTTCATTAATTGCAGTTCATTATTTTCCAGGTAAGTTACTAAACTTGCATCAGAAGGTCAAAGACAGCAATTTTGTCAGCTGCCACCTCTTTCAGTGCTGTATCTTTTGCATTTCTGGAACTCAGACAGAAATTGATTACAAACAAAAACAGATCTCCATAAAAATGACAAACATAAGTCTTTACGAATATGTTCAAGCCAAATGATTTTGTAAAATATAAGAACCTTTGTTTTTAAAGACTTTCTTAAAATCTTTATTTTCTTTCTTTAAATTTTTCTATTCCTCAGAATAAACTGTTAACTTCTATCTTACAAAAAAAGATCCATGAATCTTTTCAGATGCTGAAATATGCCCCCTAAAATAACAGAATCTTGATCTGAGAACCTGCTGATTCCAAAGAACAAGTTAATAAACATTCATCTTTTCATTAGATTTTCACTGTGGTTGTGTGTTTGTATCTTTGCATGAGGGAGGGAATTGAACATTCTTGTTTGAAAATGTCAAGGACACTCTGATTAAAAGTACTTTTTTGATAATAATCATTCCTTCATTACACAACTTCTGCCTCTCTTCCACCTAATCTAGCAAAGAAAAGAGGAAGAATGACTGGTAGAAACAGGATCTATTCCATTCCCCGGTTCTTAATGGGAACACTTTCATATTTGCAAAATCTTACTTTTACAAAATAGAAGTGACAGAAAGCCTTGGGGCCTTTTTTAGAGAGTGCCCTGTTATCTGTAAATCACTGTACTCATTTACGGCTGTTACCATTCTCTTCGTTAACTTCATTTCTGTTGTTCTGTGCCTTTCATACTGCTGCTTTCCTGGAACCATCCTTACACAATTCTTCCCTGCCTTTGGTGTTGATATCCCCTGAATGCTTATACAGTCAGCTCTCTTAGTCATTGTTTGGTCAAGCTATAAATAACTCCTTTAATCCTTCCTCATAAATCATTTCTGATGTTATTCTCTGAAATAATTCCAGTTGGTCAACAAATGTCTAGTAGTAACATACCCAGCACTAAGTGCAATGATCTAAGTTTTGTCTCATGATGCCGGAGAGAACCCAGGTGTGGTGTTTAGTTGGGTTGCTGTGAGTGTCTTTGTTACTGTGACTCTTCCAGAGAAGGAGTTTAAGTCTCCAAATTAACTTGGGACAGAAACAGAAAAAGGAAGAAGCTTTGAGATCTTTCATCACAGTCAGGTAGGGAATGGAGAGGGCAATGGCTTTGAAAATGATGAAAAGAGAAAGTTGGGTGGGGACGGAAATGAGAGTGTGCTTGACTTACTCTATAGTCTGCTGGGTCACCATGTACTGTCTCTGCTGATCCATTTGGGGGTTTCTGTTTAGTTTGTTGTGCCGTCTCACGTGAGAAATCTTAAGCAGGGTTACTATCTATTTTTTGTCTCTAAGTTTTATGCAATGTTAATATCAATATTTATCCCTTCCTGTACTGTGGAAGTGATCCAGATTCCTTTCAGGCATGTGCACTCATTTCTACTTTTCTGGGTTCTATCTTTGATGTCATTCTAAAACCTATATAAGTTTTTTAGTCTGGTATTGATTATTTAATGACTATTTATGTAGGCCATTGAAATTAGTGTGCTAACAAGGCACTAGTAGCCAATTAAAACCAGAATCAAAACAGAGAGCAAGCTTCGGGGTATTCGTGTACTTCTTTACGCTGCTCTGGATACCTCACACAGAGCTATGGCTACGCCAGGCAGTGGGCAGGGTGGTCTAAGGAACGTTCATCAGCATGAATTTTGTCCTAGGCTTTCTGGACTGGTGATACAGAGGAAGGCATGGTGTCCCTCCATTTCTGTAATGCATCTAACGAAGTCTCCCATAATCTCTTTGCTAGAGAGAGGGGGAAACGTGGGCTGGAGATGGCGGTTACTGAATATGCAGAGCTGAAGTGTGATGCTCTGTCACTCTGTAACTTGGGGAGTGATCTCTAGTCACCTATGACAGAGTTCTCTCTCACGCCCTAATGTTCCATATTTTGTTTGTGACTCAAATGCAGACTGTGCCCTTCAAAGTTTGCAGATGATAGTTAGGACAGAAGTATTTTTTAAATAGTTATTCAAAAAATATCTTGCTATCCTAGGAATGTTGAAACAAAATCAAGATGAAAAATTTTCTAAATGAATCTAAAGATCCTTATTTAAGTATTTTTATACTTCAACTAAACAACATAATAATAAAAAGAGAAGTGCATTGACAAGAGTGTAAGCAAATAAACAAGCAAACAAAAAAGGGGAACGTTAACTGACCAGAGCACAATGAACTAAAAATACTTGCCTTTAAAAAAAGTGCAATCATATGCCACTTTGGTAGAAGTACATTATTCAAAAGAGGACAGTGACAGTTGCACTATTTTCAAGCATAGGGGTTACAGTATCACTTCTGGGCTCCCCACTTTAAGCAAAACCCTGGCAAGACAACGGAAGAATGATGAGGCATTTATCGTAAGAGATACAGTTGACTAATCTTCAGCTATTAGGTCTGGAGAAAGCCTAAAGGAGCACAGAACCTTTAACTCCTGGGCAATAGCAGAAAAAAGCAGAGGCAAAGACTGGGTAGAAATAAACCAACCTTCTTCCTGGAGGACTCGGAGGTTCCACAAGGAGGGAAAAAAGTAAGAACCTCAACTTTCAGGTATCAAATCTGATTTCCAAGTGAATAGGATGCCATTAGAGTGAAGATTACTATAAAAAATTGGGAAACACTATAACAAATCTAGCCAATATAGCATTGCTCTTGTTGCTGTTATTTTGAAATTCCATTGACGCTAAAGTGCCCTAATTCCAAGGATGAAACATCATCTAGGTGATAGCAATTTAAAGCATATTTAAAGTGGTCCTAGTAAGGGAAACCTCTATATTGATACTGTCATTTTAAATTATAATTTACTTCTCTTAAAGCTTTAGCAGAGATAGTAAAAATGAGAACACAAGCATCTTTGATCAACTAAGTCCAAAACGATAAGCTCAAGCCTTTCCCTCCTTTAAGAACAGTTCTTTAGTGGAACTTGCATTAATCTAGGAAAGAAACTTCATAAATATGCCCGATATCTCAAATCCCCACTCAGATGTGATTCTCTCCCCTCTGAGCTATAACCACAGTCCTTTACACCACTCGATGACACTCGGTACGTTCAAACTACCTAATATTACAAGCTGCACAAATGTCAATGGTCAACCAACATATACTTTCCATTGACTATGCTCCTGCCCCGAAGAATTACATTCTAGAGTGGAGATAACCAATAAGCATATAAACATAACAATAACTCCCAATGAAAAGATTAAATATGGGAATACACTGTAATATGTATGGTAGAGGCTGTTGTTTTAGTTTGGTTGGTTCAGGCCACTCTAAACTCAAACATATTTGCTTAGAGTGGTCTTTCTTGACCATGATATTAGCAGACCAGTCTACTAGAGACCTAGTAGCCATGCAAAGACTTTGGGAGACAGCAGTCCAAGTAGAAGGAAAAGCAAGTGCAAAAACTCTTGAGACCAAAAGGAGCTTCATGGTTCATGCGACAAACAATAACAACAAAAAGGCCAATATGGCTTAGCATGGTGAACAAAGAGTAAAATGAAGGGAATAGGGACTTCCCTGGTGGTGCAGTGGTTAAGAATCTACCTGCTAATGCAGGGGACACGGGTTCGAGCCCTGGTCCGGGAAGATCCCACATGTCGTGGAGCAACTAAGCCCGTTCGCCACAACTACTGAGCCTGTGCTCTAGAGCCCGTTCGCCACAACTACTGAAGCCCACGTGCCACAACTACTGAAGCCTGTGCACCTAGAGCCCGTGCTCTGCAACAAGAGAAGCCACCGCCATGAGAAGCCCGCGCACTGCAACGAAGAGTAGCCCCCGCGCAGCAACGAAGACCCAACACAGCCAAAAATAAATAAATAAAAAATAGATAAAAATAAAAAAATAAAATAAAATAAAATAAAGGGAATAAAGATTAAAAGTCAGGGGGCTAGATCACATAGGACACTGTAAACCACAGTAAGGAATAGATTTTGTTCAAATACAAGCAGTGGAAGGTTTCAAGCCATGAACTCATGTAAGGCCTTGGGAGCTCACTCTGGCTTCTCTGTGAATGACAAGACTTTGTGAGGCAAAAAGCGTCAGCTAGACCAATTGATAGGCTGCTGCATAGTCAAGGCAAGAGACGATGGCATGGATGAGTGATGAGAAATGGAGATGGCGAGAAGTCACCGGATTGAAAGTGGTACCCACAAAATTTTACTGATGGACTATTTATGAGGTGAAGCAACTAGGTGGACATTTGTGCTATACACGCTGAGATGGGCATGTATTTTGTAAGTATTTTGTGTGCTGGGAGTAGACGGACTTGGGAGCTGAAACCAGGAGTAATGCTTTGAACTTGTAAAATGTGAATGTCTAATGGATTTGTAAGTGGAAAAGCTGAACAGGCAGTTAGCTCCACGAGGCCAGAGCTCAGGGGCAAAGCCTGGGCTGGAGATAGAAATGTGAGCATCGTCAATGCATAAAGAGTTAGAAGCCACAGAGCTGGATGAGATTACCTGGGAGGGAGCTCTGGAACACCTGAGTATCAGCGGCTTGATGGAATAAAGGGTCCCAGAAAAGGCACCTGAGAAAGACCGAGCAGTCAACAGAAGGGAAGCCAGGCAAAGAGCTCAGCGCTAAAGCCCAGAGACAAGAATGTTTCCTGCACGATTGTCAAGTCAGATGAGGACTGAGAAGTGCAGGCAAGATGGAGCTCTGGTGACCTTGAGAAACGGTCCTTCAAGGGAGTGGGGATTTCACCAACCAAATGGAACAGTTTAGCTCCACC
Source organism: Eubalaena glacialis (assembly GCF_028564815.1). Taxonomy (NCBI): domain Eukaryota; kingdom Metazoa; phylum Chordata; class Mammalia; order Artiodactyla; family Balaenidae; genus Eubalaena; species Eubalaena glacialis. The sequence continues at coordinate 115,393,875 of NC_083724.1, forward strand.
ACTGAGCATCTTTGTTAAGGCCACTTTTGTATTGACATTCTCATTTATTTATGAACTATGCAGCATTTGGGGCCACTTTTTGTAACATCTTTGCTCATATATGCTCAAAAAAAGTAAACTGAATGAACAAATATTACTTAAGATATCTTCAAAATATTTCAAGATTACCTCGCTTAAACTTGACATTACAAATTGCAATTATCCACCAATCACTAGATTCCTTTCTAAACCACTGCTGTTCCTCTCATATCCAGAGGAATCAATCACTCACTGGCAAAACAGTAAAAGAACTTCTTATGGTAGCAGGTGATTTGACTTGCTACGTCAAAAGCTTAAAGTAGCTTATAATTGTAACAATGGTAGTCTGATTCAATGACTTCTAATACCATTCCAATTTCCTTTAACTTACGTAACTCTGTCTTCACCAAACAGCAATTGAAAAACAGTGGATATCAAAATTTAGGGCTTCCCTGGTGGCGCAGTGGTTAAGAATCCGCCTGCCAATGCAGGGGACACGGGTTTGAGCCCTGGTCTGGGAGGATCCCACATGCCGCGGAGCAACTAAGCCCGTGAGCCACAACTACTGAGCCTGCACGTCTGGAGCCTGTGCTCCGCAACGGGAGAGGCCGCGACAGTGAGAGGCCCGCGCACCGCGATGAAGAGTGGCCCCCACTCGCCGCAACTGGAGAAAGCCCTAGCACAGAAACGAGGACCCAACACAGCCAAAAATAAATAACTAAATAAATTTATAAAAAACAAAAAAAACTTTAATGTGAATAAGAATCACCTTGGGTGCTTATAAATGCAGATTATTAGATGCCCCAAGGTGAGGTATGAGTTATATTTTTTTAAGGTCAGGCTGTATTTTTTTTAAAGTTATCTTTTTAAAAAGCTACCATGGAAATTCTGGCACAAACAGTAAATGAATCATACTTTGTGAAACAACGACGTAGCAGCTTAGAACAGAATAACGTATGCTATAACGAACCCTTGGCAAAATCTTTTTTGCCTACCCTCACCCCCACCAAACATTAGACTTGCTATTTCTTTTAAGCTCTCGCCATCTCAGATTCATTTTGATAACTGTCAAGCACCTGTTAGTGCCCGGTTAAATTTAAACATTTCCAAAAATCTCGATGTTTAATTTTTTTCATACAATATGTGTGCACCTATGCTGATATATATGCTCATATAATCCTAGATTGAAAAAACTATGTATCTGCACAGCAACCTTACAAAACTAATACCATCCCCCTTGAATATGCACTCATAAACTTAGAAAAGTCTTTTAAATAGTTAAGGTCTCAGGCAAGGACTCACCTACATTTCTGCAACTTGAATGTTTAAGTGAATGTGGAGAAGCTGATGTCAAAAGACCTATTTCAACAACTGAACTTGCACTGTATGTGTTTTTGAATGAGTATAAATAAATCCTCATTTATCATTTTCTGCTGAATTCACACCTATATGAGGCTAAAAATTGCATTTCCAACAGGCTTCCCATGCACCATCACACAAGAGCAGCTTCCTGATTATTTGGAAAACCCTTTAACATCTTCTCTAAAAATTCTTCTGAGGCCGGGTAGAGAGTTTTAATAAAAAGGGGAAATAAGACAAGTGATCACTTTTAATATTTCAGTGAAAGAACAGGTAAACCACAGTAGAGGAAAAAAGAGGTTGAGCAGCAAGGACAGGAATGATGTAAAATTGTGTGAAATAAGAAAGGAAATCAAGAATTAAAAACAGAATTACATTTTCTGTTTGGCAATACACAAACAACACTAAGTGCACTTCATAAATTTCACTACTGTTGCTCTAAGTGATATGACCATAAATCACATTAGTAGCATACTTGGCATTTTTTAAAAGCAAAAAGGATTGAGAGCGTCAATGCGTTTAAACAGCTCTGTTACCTCCGACGAGAGTGGAAGAGAAATTATCAGAGCTTTTACCGGGTCTGAAAGCCCAGCTCTGACGTCCCCGGTGCTGCTGCCCTCTCCTTCCAGCTTCAGCGCGGCACAGAGCATCACTGCGCCAGCAACCTATGAGGAGCGCGTGCACTGTTGCTTTCGTGACGCTTTTACCTGATGTGTGCGGGGAGATGGCTGTTTGCCCCTTTTCTCGTCGCGGACGGGGAAGAGAGACTTCAGCAGCTTCGGCATCTGCGGCACGAAGGATCTTACTGGACTCAAGTAGGAGGCTGCTAGGTTACTGAGTCCTGCCAAAAATATTGAAAGGAAAAGAGATAAGGCAAAAACAATTACAGAGACATCTTCCTTACTGTAAATTGGCCACATATGCTTTGTAAGCAAATCTAACAATATAAATCAAAAAACGTATCCTTAAGAAAATTAATATTAAAAAACATGCTCTTATTATAGTTACCCTCAAACACAATGGTGTTTCCTTTTCCAATTAAATAGCAGCAATTGGGGTACTTCTAAAATGCTCTAATGTCCATCGTTCTTATTAAATCCAAAGGGTAATCCAACCCCGGGCCTTGTCACTAACTGGTCAAGTACTATTGGGTTGGCCAAAAAGTGCCTTCGGTTTTTAAGTAAAAATAAAAGACACATTTTTCATTTTCACCAAGAACTTTATCGAACAATGTATTCACCCTTTTGTTCCCCTACCTTCTGCCGTTTTTCAGCAACTTCATAATTCCATCTTCCCAAAACTTTTTTTAAATTTATTTTTGGCTGCATTGGGTCTTTGTTGCTACGCGTGGGCTTTTCTCTAGTTGCAGAGAGCAGAGGCTACTCTTCGTTGCGGTGTGCAGGCTTCTCATTGCGGGGGCTTCTCTTGTTGCAGAGCACGGTCTCTAGGCGCGCGGGCTTCAGTAGTTGTGGCTCACAGGCTCTACAGCGCAGGCTCAGTAGTTGTGGCACACGGGCTTAGTTGCTCCGCGGCATGTGGGATCTTCCTGAACCAGGGCTTGAACCCGTGTCCACTGCATTGGCAGGCGGATTCTTAACCACTGCGCCACCAGGGAAGCCCCCAAAACTTTTTATCTTTTTAAGCAAAGAACTGTTCAAGATGCCTTTTACATTCTCCCAGGGAACTGAAATTTTTTCCATTAAGAGAATTTTGTAAAGACCGAAATAAATGGAAATCCAAAGGTGCAACGTCTGGTGAATACAGCAAATGAATCAGAACTTCCCAGCCAAGCTGTAACAGTTTTTGCCTGGTCATCAAAGAAACATGCAGTCTTGCGTTATCCTGAAGGAAGATTATGCATTTTCTGTTGATTAATTCTGATGCTTTTCATCGAGTGCTGCTTTCAGTTGGTCTAACTGGGAGCAGTATTTGTTAGAATTAATCGTTTGGTTTTCTGGAAGGAGCTCGTAATAGAGGACTCCCTTCCAATCCCACCATATACACAACATCACCTTCTCTGGATGAAAACCAGCCTTTGGTGTGTTTGGCGGTGGTTTATTTCACTTGCCCCACAATCTCTTCCGTGCCACATTACTGTACAGTATCCACTTTTCTTTGCCTGTCACAATTTGTTTTAAAAACAGAACGTTTTCATTACTTTTAAGTAGAGAATCGCATGCGGAAATCCAGTCAAGAAGGGTTTTTTCCCCCCCCCCGCTTAACTTACGTGGAACCCAAACATCAAAGCGATGAACATAACCAAGCTGATGCGAATGACTTTCAACCTTGATTTGGATATTTTGAGTATGTCGGCTATCTCCTGCATGGTATAACGTTGACTGTTCTCAATTAATGTCTCAATTTGATCGCTATCAACTTCAACTGGTCTACCCGACCGTGAAGCATCGTCCAGCGAGAAATCTCCAGCACGAAACTCCGCAAACCACTTTTGACACGTTTGATCAGTCACAGCACCTTCTCCATTCACTGCACAAATCTGTTTTTGCGTTTCAGTTGCGTTTTTACCTTTCTTGAAATAATAAAGCATAATATGCCGAAAATGTTGCTTTTTTTCTTCCATCTTCAATATTAAAATGGCTACACAAAAATTCACCAATTTTGATAAGTCTTTTTTTAAATGCACGCTGATATGACAGCTGTCACAATACAATCTAACAAAATTGTTTCGAATGAAGTTAAAGACAACTAACTGCTACTACAGCCACCTTACAGAAAAAAAAACCAAATGAACCTTTTGGCCAACCCAATAACTTCTGCCCTAGAATAAAATGGGGCTTTTCATTTTTAAATCACATAGCCAATGACACACTCATATAGCTCTCCATCCAGACTTTAACCTCTTTAAAGTCAGGGACCATATCTTATTCAACTTTAATTTTTCATGCTGTTTACTGAATGAAGATGATGAAATTGACCTTTCAGGAAGACAGTGGTGTTTGAGTTGTTTTCACAAGAGAGGGACAAGTGCCCTGAACCAACCCTGTTCTTACCTGCTCTTAATTACCAAAGGCTGGGGTCAGACGTGCAGATAACGCCTATGATATTAGAAGACTTATTAATGCTTTATTCTTTATAATTCTTTATCCTTAGTGAATAAAACTAAATTTTCAAGAAAAACTAATCCAAGTCATATGTGACTTAAAAACTGTACCCTAATTAACACTTTAAAAAGAAGAAGCCAGTCAACTTGAGGCATCTGTATATCAGGCTACCTGAAGAGAAGCACATGACCATCCCCACCTCTACTCCACGCTGGACCAAGACAATGCAAGTTCATTGGCAATACAGATGGTGCACGGACCTGTACGGTTAAGGTTTTACCTTTTCCATAAAGGACTATTAACTCTAAGTAAACTATGAAAAGTTACAGAAGGATATTTTGTAATCATGAGCTCAATCATTAAAAAAATACAGCAAAGAGAAAGCTATTTGCCAAGAGATATGTCAAAAGCAAAAATAGGGATGAGAGAAACAAAAATGAGGAGACAAGGGAATTCCCTGGCGGTCCAGTGGTTAGGACTCCATGCTTTCACTGCTAAGGGCCCCGGGTTCAATCCCTGGTCAGGGAACTAGGATCCTGCAAGCCTCACGGCATGGCCGCCAAAAAAAAAAAAAAAGAGGAGACAAACAAACAAAAAGTTTAAGATGAATAAAGAGCTAGAAGATATAATCATCTAAATGCTAAGAAAAAAAATTAGGAATAATCTGAAGTTTTACATGCAGTTAAACTAACATTCTAGAGTGAGGATGACCTCTAATTAAATAAATATCTAGCCAATAATCAACTAAAGGCTGCATCTATCACAGAAAGAGAGATAATCAGACATGATGTGTCTCCTAAGGGAAGTACATAAAACTACCCATTCATTTACCCTACCTTCCGTCCCTCCCTCAAATTAGCCTGAATCTGACCAAGGCTATAGATCTAACCACCAATTTACAGGAAATACACGGGACAGAGAATCATGTTTAAATAACCTGGTGAGGATGTCACCAGTAAAAACAAAAATGTACAGCGTCTATGTACAAAACCTGGTCTCTTCAACAAATACAATGCAACAGGGAAAAAAGATGAAGAGGAGCATATAGACTAAACAGACTTAAGACATGTATCAACTAATCACAACGTGTGAACCTTACTTGGATTTTCATTCAAAATAACTAAGAGATATTCTTGATCCAATTGGGGAAATCTCAACACTGACTAGATGTTTAATGATATTTTGGAATTATTTTTCATTTTTCTTAGAAATGAAATGTTACTGTGGGTATTACTTTAGAAATACATGTACAAATATTTACAGATGAGATAATATCTGAGATTTGCTTCAAAGTCATTCTGAGAGGGTGTGGGGACGTAGTGAGAGCACAGATAAGTAAGCCTGGTGATGCACTGATCGTTCTGAAATCAGCATGGGGCACTCGAGGGCACATCATGATGCTCTTTCTACTTTGTATGTCTGATATTTTCCACAGTAAAAGGATTCTTCAAAGTGAGAGAAAAATAAAAACTTTAACATACAAAAGAAACAGTCTGTCACTAAAAAAAAGATGATTGCTAAAAGCACTAATGATGGATATATAGTCACTAAAAAAGAAACTAAACTCAGAAGCGTGGAATGAGGAGCACGAAACAATGATGAGCGGAGCAAAGTGGTAAATACGTAGATCAAGTAAACACTGATTAGAATTTTTTTCTTTAATTTACAGAATTTTAAAACAAGGTAGTAGTCTATGACCAAGTAATTTCACCCTAGGTATTTACTCAACAGAAATGTTACAAAAAGACCTATACAAGAACAAGCTTTAGTCACAGTAGCCAAAAACTGGAAACCAACCAAATGTCCATAAACAGGAGAACTGGTTAAAAACTGATAAAATTCCACTGAGATAGTGAAATATCTCTCAGCAATAAAAAAGAATAAATTACTGATATATGCAATGGTATGGATGACTTGAACAGATATGCTGAGCAAAAGAAGCCCAACACAAAAAGAGCACATACTATATGATTCCATTTAAATGAAACCATAGAACGGGCAAAACTAATCTGAAATCAGAACACTGATGGAGTGTGGGGAGTAACCGCTGTCATATAAATCTTCTACAGCTCGACTGGGGTATACGTTACACGAGTAAATAAATTTGTCAAAACTCATTAAATATGACCCATAGTCTAGAAAAAAGCAGTCAGAAAAAGACCAGGAGATTGGTCATGATGCTGGAGTTAGCAGGTAAGAAGTTTAAAAGCAGTTTTTATACACAGGTCCAAGGATGTAAAAAAGGATATGGTCTTAACAAATATACAGGTAGGAAAGAAATATCAGCAGAGAAATTAAAACTATTAAAAAAAGAAGCAAAAAGATATTCTACAACTAAAAAGAATAACTGAAATTTAAAAATTCTTGGATGTGCTTAACAAAAGACTAGAAATGGCAGTAGAAATTATCCAATCAGAAGAAACAAGAATAAGATAAAAAGATGAAAAATTAAAATCAAAATAGAATAGAGCTTCTGTTACCCATAGGGCAATATTAAGCAATATAACATGTGTGCAATTAGATTCTCAGAAGGAGTAGAGAGAAAAGGGCAGGAGAAAAATGTAATTAACTAATAGTTGAACATTTCCCAAAATTGTTGGAAAAATCTCAATGTATAGACCCAAGAACATCGGTGAAACCCAAGCAAGATAAACACTAAGAAAACTATACCTAAGCACATCACTGCCCAACTTGCTAAGAAGAAAAATAAAGAGAAAAATTGGAAAGCAAACAACATACACAAAGATATACTACATGTAGTGGGAAAGTGACACAAATGATGGCTGAATTCTCATCAGAAAAGAAGTGTAAAAGATAACGCAGTGTCTTTGAAGAGCTAAAAGAAAACAAGCTATCAACTCAGAATTCTCTATCTAGTGAAAATATCCTTTGAAGAAAAAAGTGAAATAAAGATATTCTCAAAAGGGGAGACCCTTCTTCTCAAGGAAAACTGCACAATAAGAAATAATACAGGATATTCTTCAGGCTAAAGAGAAATAATATCAGATGAATATATGATCTTCAGGAAGGAGTAGATAGTGACAGAAATAATAAATATGAAGGAAAATATAAAAGATTATATGTAGTTTCTTAATTTCCTTAAAAGACAAATAGCTGTTTTAAAGCAAAAAAAAAAAAACAACCACTGTAAAATGGGTTCACAACACCTATAAAAGCAAAAGATACAACAATAATACAAAATAAGAGGGGTGGGGGAACAGGTAAATGGAATTACACTGTTGCAAGATTCTTATATTTGTGCAGTGGGAAGTGGTAATTATTAATTCTAAGTAGACTGTGGTAAAATTAAAGATACCTACTAGAATCCTTTAACAAAGACATTAATAAATAAATACAGGTATACTAAAAAGCCAAAGAAAAAATAAAATACTGCAAAATATTTTTCAATTAAACCAAAAGAAAACAAAAAAGATTACAGAGGAAAAAAATAAATAAGTAGGCCAAATAGAAACCAACAGCAACATGGTAGACATAACAATAATAATATTAGATGTAAAAGAACTAAACATGCCAATTAAAAGGCAGAAATTGTCAGACTAGATTAAAAAAAAACAAAAAACACTAAACCTAAATATGCTGTCTATAAGATAATCACTCTTAAAGATAAATATAGGCTAAAATTTTAAAGACTGAGGCAAAGATACACCATGCAAGCAATATGCAAAAGAAAGTTGGTGTGGCTATACTAATACCAAGCAAGACAGATTTCAAAGTAAGAGTATTACCAGAGAGATAAAGGGACATTTCATAATAAGAAACATCACTATGTCAGCAAAAAATAACAATCCCAATGTGTTATACCCAGTAACAGAGTTTCTAAATGAATCATGCAAAAACTGTTATAATTAAAGGAAAAAATAGACAATTTCACAATCATTATTTAGAGATTCAACACCTTCTCTCAACGACCGACAGAACAAATATGAGGGGAAAAAAAATCAGTAAAGATACAGCAGGTTTGAACAAGGTTAACCACCTTGACCTAACTGATATATACAGAACACTGTGCCCAAAACAGAACAGACCTTTTCAAATACACATAGAATGTTCACTAAGATAGAATAGAGTCTCAAAACATTTAAAAAGATTGAAATTTTGAAGAGCCTGTTCTCTGCTCATAATGAAATTAAATAAGAAATCAATAATAATAATACACCCCCAAGATATATGAAAATGAATTAATATGCTACCCAATAACCCAGGGGTCGAAGAATAAATCAGAAAGAAATTAGAATACCTGGAAACAGAATGATAAAAAAAACACATCGTGCCAAAATTTGTGAAATGCAGAAAGAAATAACAATCAATGAAACAGAAAATAAAACCAAATTTGGCTCTGTGGGAAGACTAAAGAAAACTGACAAACCAGTCTCAAAAGTATTTAAGAAAAACAGAAAGAAAACAAAAATTATCTATTTAGAATAAAAAGAATGAACATAACAACAGATCCTATAAACATTAAAAGATCAATAAAGGAACACTGTAACATTTATGGAAATAAATTTAATAATTTTGGTGAAATAGAAATTTCCCTAAAAAACATAATTTATGAAAACTTATAAAGAAATATAAAAAGTTAACTTTATAATAAAGAAATTGAAGTCATAATCTAAAATCTTCCCATAGAGAAAATTCCAGTCCCAGTGAGTGTCACTGGTGAATCTTGTCAAACATTTAAGGAAGTAGTAATACCAAGTTCACATAAACTCAGGAAAGAAAGATGAGGAAATTTTTCTCAAGTCACTTTATGAAACCAATGTAATCATGATACCAAAACCTAACAAAGACAATGTTATGAAAAAGGTACATATATTCGTCATAGAACATATGCACAAAAACACTAAACAAAATATTAGCAAACAGAATCAAACAAATATAAAGGACAACACATCATGATCAAGTGGTATTTCTCACAGGAATGCAAGATTCAACATTCAAAACAATGTGACTCAACATGTTATGATAAGGAAGGGAAAAATTCAGACAGGCATTAACTAGCAGGACAGTGGTTACCTGGTAGGAAATCCTGATTTAAACTACTTCTGAAAGATGCTCAAATTTCATGACAGTGATTGAAAAATGAAAATATAACTTACCTGGATCAGGAGAATGGTTATTTTGGGGACAACCAGGGGGAGATGGGGCAGCCGGAGTGATTGCTCTAGAAACGGCAGTTTGCGATACATCCTGTTGACTTTCCCACCGGCCCTATTAAGGACAAAATCGGGAATTTTGATTCATATCAATTAACAAAAAAATCTAAAGATACTGAAGAGAAATCTGTTACACATTACTAAAGCTTTATTCTTGTTACAAGACATGATAAATCTTATTATCTAAGTACTCTTCCTCTTGTACTTTTCCTCTTCCTTATAGAATTGATCGCCCTAATAATACCACCTCACATTTGGGTATCCCCTATGATTAGTGATGCTGAGCATCTTTTCATGTGCTTATTGGCCACTCATATATTTGTATATTGGAGAAATGTTTGTTCATGTTTTCTGCCCATTTTGTCCAAATGGCTAAACATTTGCCTAAGGCAGGACTGAAGCCAAATGCAGAATGAACTTCTAGGATAAAGATACAGTCTGAAGTTTTGTTTTTTTTAAAAAAGCATTTCTATTTTATTAAAAATTTTAGGTGTCAAAATTCAAGAGGTTGACAGTATAGTACAGGAGTAGCAATTTCTCAAGCTGTCGGTGGTTTTCCTGTACCTGCAGTCGCTCCACTGCACACCTGTGAACACTGGTGTTCACTTCCCGCTGGGCTAGGGACGGGGCAAGGTGGTCATGTCTGCCAACGCAAAGACCTGTGCCAGCGACGGTGCACCTTCCTCCCTCACAGCAGCTCTTGAAGGTAGAGACTTACCTTCTTTGCGTCTGCTAGACTTGAGGACTTGGTCAATCTGTGAGATGATGCAATGTCATTGACAAAATCACATGAACTAAACCTTGGTTTACTGCTTACTACAATTTACAGCCTCCTAATATTCTTTCTCCTATATCATGCTGCTTCTCACAAAACAGGGATTTAGTAAGACATTCCTTTTGAAATCCTCCCTTCCGCTCTGCTCCTTAGGCCCTCTCTGCTCTTGTGCCTCAAGATACCCTCTTTCACTTCAGATTCTCGACTGAAACCGAGGAACAACTCTAATACAGTCAGGCATCTCTCCTCCGCCACATACCGTTCATGAAAGTAAAAACTCTAGCACAGCATATTACCAAGCCTCTCATTTTTTTTTAACAGATATTAAAGATGAGTTCCAGTTAAGCCTAAACCAAGTAGTCACAAGTTGCCAATAATGGTAGTCTCTGAATTAACAAGTCTGACTGTACTTTCAACTTGTCTTGTAAATTCCCATTAAAGAGATTTCACTGCATCATACAAGAACAATGCCCATCAGGTGATGGATTAGCTTACCTGTCTAGAACTTGAGCCATAAAAATGGTGATAGCACCAAAACACTTTGAACATCAGTCCCATCCAGTAAAGAAATAAACGCCAACCCATGCTACCAGTATAAAAACCAGTAATGAAGATGAGACAAAACTCTTTTAAATGCTGTCCGTTCTCTTTTGGTCCTCTGATAATCACTCTGACTTCTTTTTCACCAGAGTTTAAAAAATGGTATTTTATACTAGTTTAAAAAATGGTATTTTATACTAGTTATACTGTATATTCGTTTATACAGATGAGTGACCCTGATGATCAACTTGAGTCTTCATTAGTAATCGCCTGCAAAGTAAGTTCTTTGCTGCTTCTGAAGGTGGATGGGGGAAGAAAGCCCTCTTAGGTTGCCAACATGTACTGGAAATCTATCTGCTTTTAGCAGCAACCTAAGTACTGATCATAAAATCGATAAGCCCTAAGTGATCTGGATCCTGTTTATCTTACAGAAGGCCGTTTTCCCCAGGAACTCTCTCAGCACTTGATATTTTAACAAATGGTATGATGCTCAACAGTAGGAAGCTAGGAAGCAAAAGAGACATGAAGAGATGATGAGGGAAATGAACTATGAACATGTCACTGTAGGAGCATTTGTGTTACTACGAATCACACACTGATTTACATACTTTAATGTTTCATTAACGTTTTTTGCATTTAAATTTAATTATCTGTCTGGGAAGCTGCAGCTTTGTGTACTCTGGGACATGACCATCAGGTGACGGGACAATGACGTCAACACTCTACTGAGCTTCTCCGAGGAAGAAAAGTCTCACGCTTTCTTTACAGGGTTTAAGCTCATGCAAGGTTGTTCTGAAGACAACATACTTAATTTCAGAATAAATCTGTTTCCATACTTTACATTTTTCTTCCTTGTTTGGCAGCTGACATAGTGGGACTCTGTCCCTTAGGAAAACTAAGCAGCTGATTTGGAGTCAGCACCTCAGCCATTTGGTGTGGTCCAATGACAAATAATGTAGGTGTCACCTCTTCCCCAAGGCACACTCAGGGCTCTGCTAGCTTCCTGGGTAATTTTTACCAGCTGGAACTCCCACACACAATGCTACTCCCAAATCTGAATGGAGGCAATAACTCTTACTGTCTCATATATTCGAATATCTCAAGTGAAAACATTTGAAAGGATGCACACAGTACTTACACAGAGCCTTAGCCATATTGTTAGCCCCATCAGAGAACGAAAAACGGAGACACATTTCATCCATTTCCCTTAACCGCCATCTTAACCTTGAGGAATCTCACAGTCTCGCCAACCAGAGACGGGGACACAGAGTGTCTCAAATCGCTCTGGGACAGAACAGGCTCTGCTTCCAAGGGAACAACAAATTTGGATGATGAACTGGGTACAACACTCCTCCCTCCTCTTTCTGACACCTGCAGATCTCTGGAGAAACACTCCACTGAAATCATTCACTATATTCTTTCTCTCTGGCTGTACATATCCATTCTCTTGCCAGGAGTGGAATCTGTGGTCCGGGGTCTAGCAACACACACTGCCACCCAGGGACAAGGCAATTAGTGTCTTTCCAATACATTTCACATGCCTGGCTGGTCCACGGTTATTCTCCCTTTACTGAAATGTTGGGGAAGAAAAAAGGAAGCATCCCAGTTAAAGGTACTTCAGAGGGAGATCAACTCAGGACAATGAATAAAAAGGACTTGGCCAGACACTGGACCTTTCTGCTTTCTTATGAGCTCAGCTCTCAAAGTCAAAGAGTATGGCATTTTTTTTTTTTAAACTTCTACCACAGTAAGCTACGCTCCACTACTGAAATCTGGAAAGATCAATCTGTGATGTTTCTGACATTTTTCATGTCTATCAATCTTCAGAATCAGCCACAATGGGACGTCCCTGGTGGCGCAGTGGTTAAGAATCTGTCTGCCAATGCAGGGGACACGGGTTCGAGCCCTGGTCCGGGAAGACCCCACATGCCGTGGAGCAACTAAGCCCGTGTGCCACAACTACTGAGCCCGCGCTGTAGAGCCCACGAGCCACAACTACTGAAGCCCCCGTGCCTAGAGCCCGTGCTCCGCAACGAGAAGCCACCAAAATGAGAAGCCCGCGCAACGCAACAAAGAGTAGCCCCTGCTCGCCGCAACTAGAGAAAGCCCTCTAGGTGGTCACAAAGCACCGAGCTGATCTCCCTGTGCTATGCGGCTGCTTCCCACTAGCTATCTATTTTGCATTTGGTAGTATAAATAAGTCCATGCCACTCTCTCACGTTGTCCCAGCTTACCCTCCCCCCTCCCCGTGTCCTCAAGTCCATTCTCTATGTCTGCATCTTTATTCCTGTCCTGCCCCTAGGTTCTTCAGAACCCTTTTTTTTTTTTAGATTCCGTATATATGTGTTAGCATACAGTATTTGTTTTTCTCTTTCTGACTTATTTCACTCTGTATGACAGACTCTAGGTCCATCCACCTCACTACAAATAACTCAATTTCGTTTCTTTTTATGGCTGAGTAGTATTCCATTGTATATATGTGCCACATCTTCTTTATCCATTCATCTGTCGATGGACACTCTGCTTAAAGGCAAAACCCAACAGGGAAAAACACAGCACGCTCTCAGCTGACTTGAGGACCTGATTGGTCCCCCTTGGGCACCTCCTGTTTTCCTGTTACCGCTCTCCAGACAGACACAAATGCTCTGGGTATTCCATAAAGAGGTCTGGTTTTGATCAGGAAAGTGACAAAGAGGTAAATAAAGAGAAGCACCAGTGACATTCCAGGTCCAAAGGTGGCTTCTCATGCAGCTAAAGAAGAGGTGACTCATATTTGGTACCAGCCTTAACTAGTGCCACACTGCATAGTTGCAGTTTTCAGGAAGGTGATGGAGCCAAAACACACAATTCAGTTTTGTTAACTGAATATTCATTTAGGCTTTTGGCTACTTTTAATTGCATCAAAAACTCCAATCAGAAGCTGACAAGCATCTTACTAACTTATTTAAAAATACATAATTCCATTTAAAATGTCTTTAAGTAATACCAGTATTTTTTGTTGACAGAGTTCCTTGGATTGCAAAAGATCTCAATGCACAGCCACTGTTTAAATGGAAAAATAATCTGCTGAAATTAATTCTGCACCTAAATATGAGTCTAATCTGGTAGACTGGTCACAAAAAGTTTGCTAAGTTTTCATTATACCTATACAAAAACTACCTTACAATAATGATGAAATAGCCAGTAACAGTAAATAACAACATCACTGCAATTAGGAATATTTTATATTCTTAATTGAAAAGCTTTTCAAGAGTGATTTCTTATAGGCCATAAGGTGAAATTAAAAGTTAAGAGTAGTTAATAAAATTCAATTTATCTTTTTAAGATTAATTAGCTCATCAGTTGCATCTTGGTGGAGCTCAGTAAACAATTCCAACTTTAATATGTAGCGAGCGTCAATAAATAAGGGCATGCAAAATGTGGTTGGCCGAATTCCAAGTATTATAGGCCGAAGTATGACACTGTTTTAGGACCTCACCACTTGCTCTCACCTCCCCAAGAGCCCTAATCCTATCACACTCTCCGCTCCTGCCTCCCGGACACACCTTTTAATGTTACTTTTCTCCCGACTGACTGATCTTTGCCATGACATTAACTGAAAACTAGTAGGGAAAGGCAGACTTGAACTTAACTCCATGGCCTCTCCCTGCTTCTAAACCTGAATGTTCTGATATTAGGTGGGGAGGACACAGCACATCAGATTCTCTGGTCTGTAACTCTGATTTCATAATCAAGAAAGAGGGATAGACACATAGATAATGGAACAGAGAACCCAGAAACAGGCCCACACGAGTTTCCAAGGTAGATGTAACTAATGTGATTATAATTTTCAATTTTTTCAAAATACAGTTTCTAGCATTTTAAGCATCGATTCCAGGTTAAAATTATATTTCCGACTCAACTTCCCTGCACGTTAAGTACTTCCATGCAAGGAAGCCAAGATGGTCCCACTGAGCAAAGTTCTGTGGCGTCGAAGGAAGGCCCAAGGCACTTTTGCTCTCTTCTTTGCTTCTCTCCCCCGTCCCATGCTTGAGAAAAGGACACCTTACAAGTTCTCAAACATTTACTGTATCATTTGCTTAATTAATGAATTAACTCCAACTCTTCACATTCCAGAGCCTTCTACATTCCATCAGATGCCTTCGTTCCTGGTCTCTTCTGACAGATATTTTCATAGCCCAGGTAACAAGGAACATTTGAGAGGAACTGTATATACTGATTACCAAAGTTATTTTTACCAAAGGGTAAGAGCCAAAAACTTAGTACAGTGTCAAATTTAGTCGTCTTATAAAAACTACATTTAAAAATGCATTCTTATTCTCAAGGTAAAAGCAAGCATGTTTTAGATAGTAGGATAATACTTGTATCCCACTCATTAGGAAAAACCTAATGGATTAATTACCTCTCCCTGGATCTCTGAAAACTGCAGAATGAAGGAAGTCTCCAAAAGAAAAGAAAAAAAAACAACATGAGTCTTTGAGATTTTCCAGAACAATTTCTTTAGTAATCTCTCCTTGAGGATTTTGTGCGAAAATTATTACAGATAAAGCAACTGAAGACCTTCTCAAACCACTACTTACTAGAGAATAAAATCTTCTACCTACTATAAAGGGTAGAGAATAAAATTTTTTAATTTTAATTTATTTAATTTTTTTCAATAGGTAATTTGTTCCCATGATCCAAAAACCAAGTAATATAAAAAGGCACACAGTGAGAAGCCTCCTACCTCAGGTGCCCACATGCTTCTACTCTCTCGCCAGGCAGGTAAGTAATGGTATCTGTTTAACATATATCCTTATAGGGTTTACTGCATGTATGTGAGCAAATCTATAAACAGCCACACACACTTCTCTGTTTCCCTCCTTTTATAATTCAAATGGCAGCATACTGTGCTGCACTGCATTTTTAATCACTAAGTATATCCTGGTGATCTTCCACATTAGTACCTGGAGGGGTTCCTAATTATTTTTTACAGCTGTGTAGTATCCCATTTACTTATGTGTGTGCACGAGCACGTGCACACACTCACAGGGAGAAAATAGATTTAACCAGACCAAACCAACGGACATTTAGCTTGTTTCCAATCTTCTGCCATTATAAACAACGTGGCAATGGGCACCCTCATATATATGTCATTTCATATGTCTATGAGCACTGCTGCTGTGTAAAGAGGTTTAATAGGACTTGGATAATTTGTATGTCAACTAGTTTAAACACTATCCTAAGGAATTCTATTACGCACAGCATTATAACAATTTTGAATTCAAAGCAATGCCATATTTGACGATGTTTTTCATTGTTTCATTTAAAAGGCCAAAGGGAGGAATCTCTGTTCCTTGCTGCTATTGGTGGAGGGAAATGCTTCTTTTCTCGCTAGTAAGAAAATACAATTTTAAAAATATTTATTTTCCTTAAAAATCTTTTAAGAGGCCCTGCTTTAAATGAAAAAACTACTGAGGGCCCCTCGCCCACAAATGGGGGAGCCACTCTGTGCTCCCTGCTGAAGTGAGCCTGGAATCAAATCCTCTTTGCTAAGTGTTCTTATCACTTTGTTTCCTAGCATCAGCTATGATCCTCTGTCACCTGAATTTCCTTACTCATTAAACAGGTCCATCCATTAAATCTTAGAACACTTTTCCTCTACCTTTCCCCTAGTGAAAAGCAAAAGGTCTCTGATTTTGGTATGTGGACATTCATAAAACCTACTGATCTGGACACAAGCAGGAAGTCAAGTGATGCCCGTGGTGACAGTGATGGAGTGGATGGAATCCCAGCCATACCTGGTAACCATTCAGGGCCCATGGGGGCCAGCAGTCCACAAGAAGATAAAATAATAGCTCCACAGCTAACTGGGAGCACAGTTAGTAATGGGGAGCTGGCCTTTCTGTTTTACCTGACAAGACCTCCACTGTCCGTCAGAGGCTGGGGACTGCTGTGGTTGCAGAGGGGTGAGAGAGGCCAAGTTTTGAGGAAGACTGCAGACTGCTGCAACAGGAGAAAAGGGTCCTTCACTGTTTGGAGGCGTCTGATGAAAACTGAAAATACATGCTGAAATACAGCGGACAGAGCCAGATCCTTGCTGCTGGGACGGCACCAGGACACCAGCAAAATCTGAGAGGGCAGAATTTCCTCATCTTCGCTAAGTTACCCAGGGGCCCCAGGACATCAAGATGACTGAAAAAGGGAAGGTCCTGGTAGAGTAACAAAAAATGTGTAATTTATTTACTCATTTAATTTATGCCCTGCTGGGACTTCCCTGGCGGTCCAGTGGTTAGGACTCTGCGCTTCCACTGCAGGGGGCACGGGTTCGATCCCTGGTCAGGGAACTAAGATCCTGTAAGCCGCGCAGCGCGGCCAAAAAATACCCAAACAAAAAACAAAACAAACAAACAAACCCCCCCCCCAAAACACGTCCTGCTTACTTCTCCCCAATCCTCCACAGAAGAGCCTGCCCTGGGAAAGGCCTCCAATAAACTCTTCACTCTCACACCCAAAATAGCCTTTTCAGTCCTCATTTTGGTCTCTGAGGAGTCTGGAAGGAGTCCCTAAGCCATCTTTCTCCAGCACCAGTTTCCAAACCGCCCTCCTGCGCCTCCTCTCCTCTTTGAGGACTCCGGCCCGTCGTCGCCCTGGCCGGCTTCCCCTCCTGCGCAGGCCTGTAAGTTTCACCATCACACCTGCACAGCCTCGCCTCTGTGCTCAAATCCCTCACGCTGCTCCAACCAGGCCCTGAGCTCCCCAATCTGTCTTCAGCTCAGGCTTCCAGACCCCTGAACTGGCAGACATAACCTTTTGTCCAAAATTGACCTCAATCATTTTCTTCCCCAAACCTGCCCCTGCAACATTCACCTCTCTGCACTGTCACCCAGAGCCCACGTCACCCTGTCTCCCCTTGGCTCCACCCTGTTCTTCATGTCAGCCGAGTTCTAGAGCTTCCGTCTCCTGAGCACGTCCTGAATCTCTCCCTCCCCCTCCCCACTGCTGAGACCTCTACCCCACCTGCTCTCCCCACCCTCACTTGTGCATTGGTAACTGTACATATTTCTACTATATACATTATTCTAATGTAATTTTATACACCACAGCCAGGAACATGAGTGGGGTTTCGGTGAACTGTTTAAAAATACCCCTTCAAGTGACCCAGCTCCCCCGCTACTCCTAGGTACATCATATAGGAACTTCTGAAATAAGGCCCCTTTCTCTGGGCTCTACCCCACACTACACCCTCTCTGCTTTACTCATGCTCCTTCCTCCTTCCACACTTCTGTTCACACTCTTGCTTCAACCCCTTCCCTGGCTTGGGTGGACCGTATCCCCTTTCAGCATTAAGCTTATTGGGGGGGTGGTTCCCCCTCTCCACAGCCTCTCTTGGTCCCTGAATAATACCTATAAAAGTGCCCACTCCCTCCTCTGGGCTCCTACTCTACCTAGGCATACTTCTATTACAGTATCTGTGCTCCTTTATTCTGTTTATTTGGTGTAGATGAAACAATAATTCTTTTTCAAGCAGATACTACTGTTTTCTATTATTTTCCTCATTTAAACATAAGGAAACTAGGGTGAGAGAGAAAAGCTGAAGAAATTTTGGCTACTTTTTTCAAGGAATTTATGATAGAGGATTTGGGTTAGATGGATTTCAAAAAAAACACAGAAAGTCATGGTTTTTTTCTTATATTTTCCTTAAAATACTTGAGTTATTTATAATTAATAATGACACAATTTTCCAAAAACTCTGCTTTGTTTAGCTAATCACAACTGTGCTATGATTATCGAGAGCTAATCACACCTGTCAGTGGACCCGTATCAAGGAGTACTAAACCTTAGCACACTTTCAGACACACGGTAGGTGGTCAGTGAATTGATGAGCTGGAGAGCAAGTTATTTGCCTATAAACACTGAGATACATATTTTTAAGGTTTAGATTACTGGTAGTTTGCCTGAAATAATAGGATATTTATATATACATACATACATATCTATGTATTACTTCAGGTAAACTTCTAGTAACCTAGATCTTAAAAATGAGTCTAATCGTTCGTCAACTTCATTGTCTTTTTCTTAAGTTTTTTATAAGGAAAATTTCAAACCTATACAAAGACAGATTGTAGAATATTTAACAAGAATAGAAAGAATAGTATAAGAATAGTGTAATGAATGCCACTCAGCTTTGATAATGATTAAATAGCCAATCTTCTTTTATCTGTATCTGTATCTTCTTTTACTCTGACACAACTTCCTCATGTCAGACCATTTCATATGACACTTTTGGCCTCCTCAAGGGTGAAGATATCGACACAGAGCACACTGCCTGCAGCTGGCAGCACCAACATCTAACGAGGTCCCTCAAAAAACGGCAGGCACAAAACTGTGTCATGTGACATCCAGTTACAGTTTCAAGTGTGAGCCCTTTAAGTACATGATAATGAATTGTCCATGCTTAAAACTCTGTTATATTGGGGAAAGCTATATTAACAAGCAAGTAAATACATTCCAGCTAACAAAATAGCTGTTCGCTTATTTTTCTTTCTTCTAACAAATAATATTAACTTTTAGACATAATCTTACTCCTCATATATTTTCAATCATTTCATCAATATTTTACTATTAAAAATCTGACATGAAGTTCCTTTTCTGACACAAACAGGAAGAATATTTTCAACAGAAGAACTTAAGCAACTAAATTGTTTTTTAACCCTTAGAAAGTAGAGTAATAATAAGGTCTCGGTAACATTATTTTAACTGGCAGATAACAAGAAATGAACTCAACGCTCTCCAATAAATTTCACACAGTATAGAAAACTGGGAGAAAATTTGGCATGCAAAACTAGCGTGTGATATTTGAGAAGAGGAAAGCTGGAATGGGAAACGGGTTTAAGACTGACAGAAAAAACAACTCACCTTGTTGCTACCTAGACTGTAGGATGGAATAAGATCCTGTCGGCTGCCAGACAGCTAAAAAAGAAATAAAGAGGGGGATTAGTCCTTCATGTGCAAAAGTACATAGATCTATGGTCCTGGAAATACAAGACTTTGAAAACCGAATCAACAGAATGTTGAAGTTGGATGGTATCAGAGAGGCTGTCAAGATCAAAGTTACAAACTAGACTAGTGGCCTCTGGGACACTGTCAGGTGCAGTTTTTTTTAAAAAAATTGAATTGATTAACATTTTTAAGATGGGAGGTTTGTATAACATCAGATATCCAGCGTACACTGAGGCAACAGCTGGCTGGGCCCGAGTAAGAGACACTTCATTTGTTTATCCCCTTCTATTTAAAGGATACCAGGTTACTGGTTACCTTACCCTGTCCTAATGGGACGACTCCTTTCTCTGGGTATTATAGCAAATGTATACACGCAAACTATTTATTTTAAACCATAGGATTCTAAATACCAAATCTCTGCACATACCAGTGCATTTTAGTAGATCATTTTCTGAAGGAGTGAGAAGATATTTACGCTGAGTTTAAGTGGTATTTTTTACTGCCTGAGAATGTTCCCAATCTTTCCGTCTGAGATCATCAGTGACGTCACTCAGTCTCGCGGGGCCACATGTGCCCTCCAGCCTGAGACCCGTCCTGCCTCTCACTGGGACCTCTCCAACACCAAGGCTAAGGGTCAGTTGCTCTTTATTTCAATGCTTGTACCATGGTTTTTCTGGGTATCAAGTTCAGACAAAGGTGTACTATCTCTCATATTCATATCTTTATCAAAAGTGACGAAAGTAGAGATAAATCACAGTTTATAAACCTAGTCCAGACTTCTTCTCAATTTATAAGTAATTCAGTTTGGCCTAGAAAATTCAAACAGTTTCCCTAGGCACTCGGCTAGTTTTGCTTCAGTACAACAAACACTCACCTAACAGAGTCACTGTGCCAGGCACTGGCGACATGAAGATAAATGAGAAACATTACAGAGGGACTCACATGGGCATCTTCCCTGTAAAATTAGGAAGGGCAGTGGCAGAGGGGTGCACCGATGCTTCAGGGTCGAGAATGGGGACACTTAAATCAGTTCATAGAAGGAAATGATATCCGAGATGAGATTCAAAGGATGGGAAGGAGTTATCCAAGGAAAGAGGAGGAGCGAAAGCAGAGCACAGAATGGGGTCCCATGTACTCACTCTGTTCACATTTGGAGAGCTAATACTCCTCCTATTCAGCTTGCCTTTTCCTGTCAACTGTTCCTTCACTGCAACTTCCTGTCAGTCAGAGAAAATACAGACGAAAAATACACATGAGAGACACACTTCCAAAGTAACAGTATCTTAAAGCAGGCTCTGAGCTATGGACTCATTCCTAGTTCTTTAAACGACGGCTGTTACTTCACACGACAGAATGACTCAATTACCATCACTGTGGAATACTCAAAGTTAATTAAAAAGCTGACAGGTTACCTGGATCATTCTTTTCTGTATCTACTGACGGCCCCCTTGAAGATGGCCAGAAGTCAGTCCCAAGAGAAAGATTATTAAAAGCAGACCATTCACTTTTATTTTTCATTAGTATTTTTGGTTAAAAAAAACAAAGTCTCAACACTGCCACATGAAATGGAGTTCAGGGTTTCTCTGAGGCTTAGGTTTACGGCTGGCACTTCTGTTTTCCCTTCTAGAGATCCACTCCGAGGCTGTGGAGGCAAAGAAGGGCACAGCACTCTACCTTCTGCAACATTATGACCCAGTATCAAGGAATTTCTAAAATACTTCCTTAGCCACCAAGAGTTACATATTCTCTTCCACTACTTCCAGGCAACTAGATACCATTTAGGGTCTTGGAAAAAGTAACTTCCCAGTAGTTTCTGTATCTTCAAAGACTTACCCAGCAAGTTTAATCTAAATTAATATGCTCCACTTAGAGGCTTCAAAAGTTTAGATGTAACAATACTGTGACTTGTGGAAAGTCAAACCCAGAGTCAGGCTGGGCTGGCACCATAGCCACCAGCTCTGTCGGCTGACCTGGCGAAGACGATCTAACGTGAGAAGGTTCTCCACTGCCAGCACGCTCCTGAGGTATTTCTCAATATATGCCTCCGAGTCAGCAGAAGCCGTGTTTTCAACATTAGCTGCCATTCTTGCTAATGCTTCTCGTTCCTCTACTCCCTGGGCATCCTGGAGAATGGAAAATTGTATATTAAAATTAGGTACCTTGCAGAAGAACATGTTACAAAAGCTTCCTGATCTATACAAATACACACAAGAGTACTGAACGAACAAATGGGATGTATTCCAAATTCCATTTTAAAGTCAGCTTTTGGAACTCAAAATGCATTTTCCCACAGAAATCATGGTATAAATGGTGGTTAGGTTCACTTGAAAGCCTGGTTAAACACAGAGCAGCTGAAACACAGCACATTTTCAACAAAACTGTTCTCTCCTACATTTCCATTGCAAACAAAGACATTCCTGGTTAGAAAGGATTTGGTGGGCTAGCTGGAAATCTAACCACAATAGTACTTCCTGAACATATCTTGGGGGGCCAGAGGGAGGACTGAGGAGCTGGGGTAACAGCTGGATACGTGTGGGATCCAAACAACCCCTGCAGGAGACAGACACAGGTATGGAGGCTAAGGGCTGGGTTCCAACCCTTTTGCTAAGCAGCCTCCTACAGACTACATATTCCAAGTGTGGTCTCAATCCCTAACTCTGCAGTGGCAGAGGCCAAAGGCTGGAAGCTGACCAAGAAGAGAAGTAACCAAGCAAATTCTCACTCGCCCAGCTCCCTGGACACAACCGGTCCAGGCATATAAATGGGACGTTTGCAAGTCAGGGAGGGACTTTGTTAATGTAGTCAGGTATCTCAAGCTCATGTGGCTCATAACAAAGTACTCTTCTCAGGAAAAATCAGATACTTTTCTTACTGGTGAATTTGTTATAGTAACGTCAAAGACTACAAAATATATATCCCCATGCCACTGCATCTTAAGATGCCATCGACTTTAAGAAAAGACATCTTATATACCACTAAGGAGGGAAAAAAAACTCTGCCAATTAACTTTAAGATATCATCAATTATAAGACACATTCTAACTTCAAAAATATTTTTTAAAATTTACATAAGCCTTATGGGCTTCCCTTGTGGTGCACTGGTTAAGAACCTGCCTGCCAACGCAGGGGACACGGGTTCGAGCCCTGGTCCGGGAAGATCCCACATGCCGCAGAGCAACTAAGCCCGTGCACCACAACTACTGAGTCTGCGCTCTAGAGCCCGCGAGCCACAACTACTGCAGCCCACGCGCCATAACTACTGAAGCCCGTGCGCCTAGAGCCCGTGCTCCACAACAAGAGAAGCAAGCCACCGCAACAAGAAGCCCGCACACTGCAATCAAGAGTAGCCCCTGCTCGCCGCAACTAGAGAAAGCCCGCGTGCAGCAACGAAGACCCAATGCAGCCAAAAATAAATCAATAAAATAAATAAATTTATTTTAAAAAAATTTACATAAGCCTTACAACGGATAAAATATGGAAAAATTCAGAAGACAGCTTAAGTTCACAAAACTTTTGTCTCCTACAGTAATTCGTTTGGGCCCAGGAATCGTCCTCATTTTACAAATGAGGAAAGAGGAAGGTCGCATAATTAGCAAAATAAGCGAGACTAGAATTAGGTCTCCTGACTCCCGATAGAGTATTCTTTTTACCACTGGACATGGAATACTTTATGGTATCTGAAGGGAACAGACATTATCCTGATTTTCTAAGAAAGAGGATACCTGAGTTTTAAAGAAATGTATATATTATATATCCATGTTATCCACACCAGATATAAAACATTTCCATTTCCTATCAAGAAATAAAACATTTCCATTTCCTCAGAAAGTTCGACCCCTACCCTTCCCCCAAGGCAAGATCGTTTCTTTCACCACAGATTAGTTCACCTGTTTTAGAAGTTCACATAAATGGAATGACACCCTTTGGCACCTGGCTTTTCACTTAGCATAGTGATTTAGAGATTCGTTCACATAGTTCATTTCTTTGTATGGCTGAGTAATATTCCACAGTACGGATATGCCACAATTTATTTATCCATTCGTCCGCTGATGGATGTTTGGGTTGTTTCCAGTTTTAGGTTATTTTGAATTAAGCTGCTTTGAATATTCCTGTGCAGATCTTTACGGATATATGCTTTCATTTCTCTTGGGTAAGGACCTAGAAGTAGAATTACTGGGTCACAGCGCAGGTGTCTATTTAACTTTATGATCAACTGCCAGTGGTTGTATCATTTTACACTCCCATTAGCAATGAAAGCATTCTAGTTGCTTTAAAAAAAAAAAAAAAAGGAAGAAAGGCGAAACCATCTCTTGTTGCTCTCTGGTCTATGACCACTTCTTTTTGCTACCAAGCCCTCAAAGCTTCTGTAATATGGAACACAAAGAACTTTTCCCGGCTTTTTCATGATGAATTCTAGCTTTTAAGAAGCTTTTTATTTTATTTTGAAATAAAAAATAAACCAGTGTAGTCCTTACACTATAAGCTTTAAATCTCACTTCTCCTTTTTCTTTATCATCAGGATTTGACAATGTGACCCTAACACTTCCCAACTTAGACGTTTAGCTAATCATTAACAGGTAGCCCCATCACGTGAGGCTATATGTTTATCTTTCTGCTGATTGCCCCACATTTCCGCCCTTTGAAAAACCGTATCACCTGAAGAATAAAAGCACTGTTAAAGAAGATAAGAAAACTACAAATGAGGGACTTCCCTGGTGGTGCAGTAGTTAAGAATCCGCCTGCCAATGCAAGGGACACAGGTTTGAGCCCTGGTCCAGGAAGATCCCACATGCCGCGGAGCATCTAAGCCCGTGCGCCACAACTACTGAGCCTGCACTCTAGAGCCCGCGAGCCACAACTACTGAGCCCGCATGCCGCAACTACTGAAGCCCGCGCACCAAGAGCCCATGCGCCACAACAGAGAAGCCACCGCAATGAGAAGCCTGTGCACCGCAATGAAGAGTAGCCCCCACTCGCCGCAACTAGAGAAAGCCCACGCTCAGCAATGAAGACCCAACACAGTCAAAAATAAAATTAAAAAAAAAAAACTACAAATGAGGAGAGGAGAGAAGAGAAGAGAAGAAAGATGATGGGAGAAAAGGAAAAACTGAAGATAGTTCACTGCAAGTGTCACTGTTTCTCAACTGCATTCAAACCGTTTTATAGAGTTAAGATCTGAAACAACTGGAAAAAAGAGAAAACACTCAGATACAGAGAATAAACAGTAAATCTCTAGCCCCACATATAAGTATACAAAGAGTAATATATTCCAGATCCAAGATTTTGCAGCTTGTCTAACTCGAAAAGGGGCTCAATTTTTAAATGGTCAGCAGGCTCCAAATTAAATAAACAGTTAATATGTGCTATGTAAGCCTAATACTTTGAAGGTCCAGGCAAGAATTAGTCACTATTTGACATTATTTGAGAGGAAAAGTGTTCTGTGATATAAGAACTCTAAAACAAAGCCTAAGTACTGTGCAATCTTTTCACTCTTCCAAAACCTGATCTGTCTTAAAATATATATTGTCCATCTATTGTTCAAATAATCAACAGAATCAATCAACAAGCACTGAGCCCTTGAATCAAGAGAATGAAGGCACCATGGATGGTGTGCTTAGGAGGGAGTGCTCGCCCCAGGGTCCCATTCCCATTTTCCACCCCCAAGGGCAGTACAGCCTGGACCTCCCCACTCACTCCCCGATTCTGGGTAGTCAATGTGGCAGAAGGAACCCCTCTTGTCTTTTTCGTCGGGTCCTTTTCTTAGACCCCTCACTTCTCCTACTCCTGTAAGGAAGGCCTCGTTACTAGCTATGCCAATAACCAAGTGAATAAATCTGTCTAAATCAGGAACTAAGTACTAGGAAGCATATATAAACTACATCCTCTAGCAAGCTCCTGTCAGGGGTATTTTCAGCTCTGTTTGATTCCTGTGCATATCTGAATTAGCTCAGAAAGAGAAATAATAATAGTAACTATAATAATAATAGAAATTACAATTTATTGTTTAGCATGTACACAATTTGTGTATACTGTCTCATTTAATCCTTAAAAACAACCCTGTACAGAAGGTATCACTAACCCAATTTGATAAATGAAAAAATTTAGGCTCAAAGTAACTTACCCAAGTTCACGTCACTACGAGGTGACAGAAACAAGATTTCTGTTTCATTCCAAAATGAAACCCTGAAACTCTATGTTATGCTGTGTTGCCTTCCTTCAAGGGTTATACCCTTTTCTGTGGGTAAAAAGGTGTTGATTTGCTTTTCAAAAGATTCTTCTTTAACAAAATACTAAAACCAAAACCTTTAAAGCCACACAAGTACATTTTACTCTGAATCAAGTTAAGATTAGGAAATTCCTCTACAAATCTATAGCATTTTCCTAAATATACATTTTCATTTAACACACATTTCTTGCGTAGGTGACTTTTCAGGGAGTTAGCTCTTTCTACATGTTTATTTTTAGTAAATTCAAATTTCATATGATCCTTCACCTCTGGAATATTGGAGACAATTTCAAAGGTCACTCCACAGCCTGGAATAGAACTTCGATGTGACATCTTTTTTAGGAGACTCTGAGCAAAACCCTAGAGAAAAACAAAATAGAAGATATAGTTTCCCACTTCAAAAACTGAGTTTTCATTAACAAAGAGACAGCATAAACGACACCACATTCACTCTGACCAAAAACGAAAAGAACATACTTCCAATATAAGTCAGAATCCAAATCACTACATGTAAGTTCCTCAACTTTGTCTTAGTGCCCCAAACCAATTTATATGATGCCTGCCACGTGACAGGTCCCATACCGAATATATGAAAAGTACAAAACCTAAACTCTGGAACCACACTAGGCAGCTGGTTCAACTCTGCTTAAAGGCTACAGAGATAAGACTGTTGACTTCTACAAGATAAAATGACCTTCTAACGAAGATGTAAGGAAGGGCTGGTGACCCTTATCCTTTTTTTTTTTCTTTCCAGCACGATGGACATCTTGCACTATGAATATTGACAAGTTCAGGCATTAATTCTTGACCAAAGCAGGATCGTTATGAAGAATGGTTTAAGAGTGCATGGTCATTGTTTATGCTGACTGCGCTCTTTGCACGGTTAAGAATTGAACTGTTGAATTAATGCATAGATGACTCATTTGAAGATGCTGCTAAGACTGAACATCCTGTAGAGGTTGAAGAGAGCAGGGATAAGGGCAGAATATAATTGGTGAATAAAGATAAGAGGAAGAGAGAATATTAAACTGACACTGAACCTTTTTCCCTCATGCAAAAGCCAAGTAGGAAATCGGTAAAAACCCCCAAACAGAATAGGAAAAAAGCTGTTTGGTCTCAGAAGTACATATTTTCACAAACTTAATAATAATTCAGTGATCTTTAGTTAACTTTTTAAAAGATTTTAGCCTCTTAGAATGCATTTATTTCATCCCTTCACTCTTGACTCCAGCCTTACAAGGTGGTGCAATGGTTAGGAATCCGCTTACCAATGCAGGGGACATGATTCGAGCCCTGGTCCGGGAAGATCCCACATCCTGCGGAGCAAAGAAGCCCATGCGCCACAACTACTGAGCCTGCACTCTAGAGCCCGCAAGCCACAACTACTGAGCCCACGTGCCACAACTACTGAAACCCGTGAGTCTAGAGCCCGTGCTCCGCAACAAGAGAAGCCACCACAATGAGAAGCCCACGCACGGCAACCAAGAGTAGCCCCCGCTCACTGCAACTAGAGAAAGCCTGCATGCAGCAACGAAGACCCAATGCAGCCAAAAGTAAATAAATAAAATAAATAAATTTATTAAAAAGAAAAAAAAAAAGACTTCCGAGAAAAGGGAGACCAAGCAAAGAGTGAATGGGAGACACGGCATATACATCTACACCTACCCCATGACCTGTATGTACTGATGCTGGATCGCCAAGCTAAAGAGCTGCAATTTTAACAGCATCACTGCCGGTCTTCATTCAAAGATTGATATCAGTGTGACATTTAGAACTAAAGATTAATTTTTAGGGGTGGAGATTACATCCAGGACTCTGTCAACCATGACTGTACTCTTCTAAATGAAAAGATTTATTTTCATCTGTCCTGGTTTTAGCCAGTGTATTGAGAAGAATCCCTAGAACCAACCTCCCAAATCGTATCATTGCAGAACCAACAGCAGAAATCCTTTATATTCTTATCTAGAAGTTTTCTACTAAACCGGTTCATACGGCACAAGGTCCTTCATAATCTAGCTGCAACGGTGTTGATGGCCACAGCCGTGGCCTCTGCGGCACACCCCGTCACACTCTGCTTCTCACAGTCCCCAAGCTGCCACGCCCTTTCCTTCCTCACCACCTCTGCATGGATATTTCCTCCTCTCGGGGAAACAGCCAGCGACCCCTCTGCCTGCCAACCACCCCTGCCTGCAACGGAGCAGCTCACGTGCCCCCTCCTCTTTGAAGCCTTCCCTGACTGCGCTCTCACCCTCTGAGCTGCACTACCACAGTAGAAGCCAGTCGTCTGCTTACACACTCATAGGCCAGCGGACACTGGCTCTTTAAGGATGCAGATGATTTCTTATTCATCTTTTTACCCCAAAGCTTGACAGAGTACTCTCTCCACACGCACAATCAATGAGCCGGCAGAGAGGACTGAAAGAAGAGAAAGGCACGGAAAGCGAAGGGTGAGCGGCACAAGCCACTGCTCATCTGCGGTGAACGTTTTCGTCTTGTAAGACCCCGATGAAAAGCCAGAGACAAAAACTGCGAACTTCGCCTTGACAGGGCCCTATGGCACCCACAGGAAGGGCTGCGGGCTGTGACTCCGCAGTAACAAAGATTCAGGGTAACAATTCAGGGTCGTCTAGGAGGAAGTCAGGCTGACGGGTTCCAGGATTGAAGCAAGCACGGTTATAGGACAGCAATAGTCACCTGAAAGAGAAGAGCTCAGAGCTTCACAGAGCCTGGGGGGACAGGAGGCCAGAGCAATCCTTCCACAGCCCCGCCCTCGCGTCTGACCCAAAGTCATGTCTTCGACTAGGATCAACGACTCACCTGCCGGCCGTGAACACTGACACAAATGCGCTTGCGTAATACCAACTGCATGTCGGCCGGATGGCTGAGCTGGACCGTCACCCGCACGATGAGAAACACTCGCTCATCCGCGGGTGTGCCTTTACTCAGCTGAGGGCAGCTGTGCACTGCGGAGTCCCAGGAGGCTTCCGCTCTCACCTGCAGAGAAGACAGAAGAGTCACCCCCTCCTCCTAACGCACAAACCCCCCCAAGGAATCGTCTTGGCTTGGGCTGAAGTGGAACAGGCCAGTCAATGAGTGCAGTTCTGCTAAGAGAACTGCCCTGGGAGACCATGGGAATCCCAGGATGTGGCCTCAGGCACCTACTCGGGGGAGTACAGAGCGGGCTGTTCCTGGCCGGCAGCTAAAATTTATTTATTTTGAAAAATACTCAAACATAAAAGTTGCATATTTAGTACAATGAACTCCTGTATTTCTTTCAGGTAGATTCACCACCTGTTAACATTTTGCCCTTTTCCCTCTCTCTCACACAAACACACACAGTATTGCTGTTGTTTTTTGGGTTTTTTTTACTGAACCACTTTAGAGTAAGTTATAGACAGGTAACTCTGCATCCCTAAGTACTTCAGCAAGTATCTTCTAAGAGCAAGGACATCCTGTAACTTAACCATAGGACAATTATCATTTTCAGGAATTTAACATCAATACAATACTACTATATAATACAGAGTCCACATCAAATGTTTCAAACTGTTCTGACCCAGGATTACAAACTGCATTTAGCTGTCCTGTTCTTTTAGTCTACTTTCATCTAGGCTGGTTCCCCAGGCTTTCTTTGTCACTCATGGCACTGACTTATTAAAGAAGGGTGCAGGTCCACTGTTTTACAGAATGCACCACAGTTCAAGTTTTGGATCTTCAGAATACCACTATGTGATGATGTGTCCTTCAAAGTATCACGTCGGCTTTCCTTCCTTAATATGTTTTATAATTTTTCCAATATGCTCCAAATTAGAAAATAAGCCCCCAGTGTATACCCATCACTCAGATTCAAACATCATGTGGCTTCATCTATTCTTTTTCCCCCTTATTAAGAAGTCTTCACTAAAGCATTTCGAAGTCAATCCCAAACACTGTGCCATTTTACCTCTATGTACTTCAGGAGCATTTCCCCAGAGAGTAGACCACTGCTGACCTGAACTTTGAATTACTAACAAACATCCTTTACCAGGAAAAGAAGTAAAACAGTGAATGGATGTGATCTGATTGGTCTACTCCTTCTGGAAGTGGTTCCCTTCTTTCTGGAAATCATACTGAAAGGTTTTCATTTATATTTCTTGATTAACGTAAGCACTGAAATGATTACCTTGCTGATTGTTTTCAAAGGCTCATGGAAAGGTTAAAGAAACTACTTTTCATCCAGTCTTCCCGAGTTATGCTTTATTTACCTCTCCATCATGTTGTTTGACAATCTGCAGTTCAAAGAACTCGTCCTCTTCTTCTCCAGTCAGGGTAGCATCCCATCCACCAGCTTCTGGGTCATCAAGATTATCCTGAGAGCTGAAATCATCAGCTAAAAGCAGAGAAGTTCCATTAAATATGGAGATCATTTTAAAGCATAACCCCTACCAGCTAAATTTCAATGTGCTTAGTAGCAGAATTCTCCTGCCTCAAATTTCATTTGCTTTTTGGCTCTGAAATCTTACATCACACAGATGATGACCATTAAACAGTTCACAGATCTTAGAGATGGAAAACGCCTCAAGAAATTATCTAAATCCAATCTCCTACCTCCGTGCCTTATTTTACATGGAAGGCAACCGAAGCCAAGAAACCCAAGAGGTTACTCCAGGTCAGCCCATAAATGTTAATGATAGGATTAGAACCCCAATTCCCTGCCTTTTAGTGCACTGAAGAAATGAGAGTGAGAGTGATTCCAATCATCTGACAGTTAAGAAACTGAAGGGCTGCCCTGTGGCCCTTTGGTTATTCATTTCCAAGCCTGGCCCTCCCAACTCCCTATGCGTCTTAAGCTTGCAAGTAAACGTCGAAAGTATTTCTTCTAGTACGTGGGCTTGTGTGGACTAAGAACGAGCATAGGCTGCACGGGGTGCTGTTCCTGTCTTGCAATATCCGCACTAATAGGTCTTCTTGAAGCTTATTCTCTTCCACTTTCTAACCCTCCTACACACACACACCCCTCACCTATCTAGGAACCTCAGGTAAGAACAAGACAGAGTCACCCTCAGTCTCCAAGGCTCAAGAGAACAAGGCAGGATAGAGTGCTGTGGCAATACATTAAAACCCCGACGGGTGGATGTCCGGTGCAAGTGGCTAAGTGTTCTTCTCTGACTCCGTGTGTACATGAAAAACTCTCACAGGTCCAAGTAAGCCAAGCAGCACAGGACGCTAAATACCTGAGATGCTGTAATGCACTTTCAGGCCAGAAGAAAACCACTGAGGACGTCCAAGCTTGTCTATTTAGGATGGCTCATTTTAATACACAGTTCTTCTGCAGATGTCTTTGGAATTTAAATGCTGACTTGAAACTTATTTTTAGCTCTTTAATCTACCTTTTCATTTTTACTTCCCTCCTCAGACAGAATATATATAAAATGTAGCCACATCCAAAATATTTTACATGAGGGGGAAGAAAATGACAGTTATTTAAAAAAAAAAAAAGGCAATGCAGGGATGAATGGCACAAGAACTCACAGATAAAGTGAGAAATTCATTAGGTAATGCTAAGAAGACACCAGATAAAAGAAACATGCTACATAAGCATCACTAGTTATTAGTCCTTTCTGGAGAGGAGTCCTCCTGAGAATTAAAGAAGAAAATATCTTAAGTGTGGAAAACATTACTACCATCCTAAATTGATGGGAGAACAAAGCACACAGAGCAGTATGGGTTGTAGAATGAAATGTGAGAACACATCATGATGAGACATACCTATCACTGTTTAAAAAAAATACTATCCTTACAGGAAATTCATTCTTTGTCAAGGATTAGAGTCCTTTGGCGCACATAAAACAGACCCAAACCTTAGGCTTACAGAACTGCCTAACTGCATACTTTGTTAGAATGTAAGTGTTACTTGGACACTAATTTGTCAGAGCTGCCTTCGGAAGGCACCTCTTAACTTACCATTTAAGTCAAGGAATATAACAGGAATGTGTGTTTCCATCCCAGGAACCGGCGTCCTAGAACATAACGAACAACAGCACCTCAAATAAAGCAGACTTTCTCAGCGGCACGTGCTTCACGACTCAGCCTTCTCACATTCAGAGCAATTACAGGTCAACCAATGATAATTCTGGGTGCTGGGTTAGCTATAATTTCACATCAGAGATGCCACAAAGACTTAACTGTCACTGCTGCTTCTTTTCTCTGGTGCTTCCATGTATAATTATCATATGCTCTGATATCAGAACTTAGTCTTAGAAAACACATATGCCTGTTCATCACTGAAGTTGAAGCTCCCTTGTTTAAACGTGCTTTCTTATAAAGTTATATACCTAAGGGCCCCATGCGGCTTAATTTACTATTTTTAATTTCTATAAAGTGGCAGAGAGCATTTGCTGACAGTTCAGTTTAAGCTAGTACCAAAATCAAAAACACCTGGTGACGCGATTTTATTATGACTGAATAGTCTTTTAAGGGAATGACCCAAGTAATTAACATATTAACTGTTTTTTTAAATGCTAAGTGCAATGGTACTAAATATTGATTTAGATTCTCAGAAATCTTAATTACTTGGGCCAAAAACAATATCACTTAATAAAACAGTTTTAGGCCACAGTTATTCCAACTCATGAAAATAATTTAACACCTCCTCTAATTAAAACACCTTTTTTCCCACACGCTACGGTAAGTCATCCATTAATCAAAGCAGAGGCAACACTCATAGAGAAAGCGGGCAGCTCCGTGAGCACAGAGAACTTCAGAAGACCCAGGGCAGCACCCATACCATTCTGCCGGGGCCCCTGGAATCCCACTGCCGGCCGAGGGGACCATGACTGCATTCCTCTCCTCAGTCAGAGTCAACCTCATCTCTAGGAGTTGAGCTTCCCGGTCAGCATCATCCTCTGTTTTATCTAGAACATCAAGAATGAGGATCAAATACAGGTGTCCCACTTCTTGCCTGCTGTTTACGCTCTGTCCTACGTTATCCACAGGATGTTCCTATATTCCACGTATTGGTTGAGGGGGGTTCACTAGCAACTTATTACTTCCCTAATTCGTGATAAAAAGCTCACGATAAAAAACTAACTATAAGCTAGCGAGGCTGGTGTGCTCTCACAGAGAGGCCGTCTTCAGTTCATGGCAGGCCTACGGTGGAACAGCACAGGAATGATCTCTTCGAGAGGCAGAGGGCTCAAGTGCCTCTGGACCAGAAATCAAGAAATGTTAGCATTTTCCTTTAGTTATTTCTGAGGGACAATGTTTACTGCACATACTCTATTTCCTCTTTGTTGGGGGGGAAGGGAGACCTATGCAAAGACATCCTTACAACTGGATAACTGTCCTTTTGAAAGGATGTGACACAATAAGCGTCATTCCTATGTTCTCGCCATTCCCACTACTGATGTGTTCGTCTACTTTTATTTCATGTAACTGCACATGGGAATCAGCAACACACTGATTTGCGGGGGGGGGGGGGGGGGGCGATATTAGAAGTTGCTTTTCATACCATGTTTACTGACAAGCTTTTGCAGTTGTTGATCTAAGTACTCCTGACGCTTTGTTAACGCATTTAGCCATTTTCTACGTAGTCTCTCTAAATCCCGATCCTAGAAGCAAACAAGGGGATTATAGTAAATATAATGTCAAGACAATATATCTGAAACCGATACTCTATCTTACCTTACTCTAATATGCTTCAGAAATGTAAAGTATTATACCCTAACATTTTTATTACTACTAGTTGACTCCAACCATTATTCAGAATAGAAACTTTCAGAAATTAAAGCATTACTGTCCTAGAGTAACACCATTTCTGAAAGGGCACTCTGATAATCCAGAACCAGTTTTATTTCTATTGGCTCAAAGGGTAGAACTCCAAGCACTCGTGCAGCTAAGATCTTCTACAAGGTCTCTTTGCTAGATAAAAATCACAACTACTACTCGATAATCCTCAAATTTATATCCCTTAGAATCATCAGAAGAACTCTTCAAATTTCTTAACTACAGCCTTCAACATGTTTCACCAGTATCTACAAATCATGTAAATGCTTCTCTCCCTAAGTTTCTGTGGGGTTTCTTGGGGGGTGGCGGGCGGGACGTTACCAACAGACTAACAACTCTACCGGCCAACACCTGACTGCGCGCCCATCTTACCTCATTTCCTTCTGTAATAAAGTTACGTGACTGGGTAGATCAGTGGAATGCTGAGCATATTGGGAGTATCTGGATTTCACTAAGGCACTTAACCAAATAGCTCATGACATTCTTGTGGACAAGAAGGAGAAATGTGCAATGGATCCACTTGGAAGAAATTACAGAAGACTGAAATATCACATCCAAAGGATAGTGATTAATGGAATAACGGCAGCTTGAAAGAAGTCCCTACGGTTGCGCCACAGGACTCTGTATTTAACCCTCAATACTTTTATCAGCGACTTATAGGAAAGCAGACATTTTTATCCAATTAGAATGAAGCCAAACCAGGAGGGTGACTGCGCTGGCTGACATAATCAGGATCCGAAGAGCTCTGATGGTGCTGAACGATGACTAACCAGACTCACAAAATACAATGTATCAGACGTAAACACAATCTTGCAGGAGATTAGGGAAAGGGCGGGGGCGGGGGCAGGGGGGGGGGGGACAAAAAACAAAACAAAACCTGTATGACTCCAGGAAGTAGGGAAAGGAGACCTGGCTTAAAGTATGGAAAATACCTAAGGGGCCTGGCTTGACTGAAGCCAAGTCTGCGACAGCTCTTCCAGGGAAAAAGGAGAGAAAAAGTGCAAGGAAGAGGCCCTGAAGAATGGATCTGCAGGGGCCTGGATGGGCAGCTCCAGGTTTGGAAAAGGATAACAGTCACAAATGACTGTTCCCTTCTCTGTTTTTAACTTGAGACAAAGCAATATTTGAATCAAAACTAATTGTGTAGTTACTAAGTAACAGTATGGCGAGACTCAGGAATGTGTAATTGAGTACTTTAATCAAGCTTATCTGATGAGGATAACCAGTGCTTCATTACCTGGTAACTGTCCATGTCCTCCTCTTCCTCCTAAGAGAAAAAATACATTATGCAGAGCCGAAACAATCATTTATCCAAGACTCAGACTACACTAAACAAGTTTGAATCTTTTCCCATACTTTGTATTTTCTAATTTAACGAATACGTTTTTTCATCTCCCTCCCACGCTCACCCTCACTCTCGGTTTTACAGTTTTCAGGGAGTTGGAGTGCAACCTTGAGCTTCTCATAGGAAAGTGAAGAACACTCATTTGACCTTTTCGGGGAGCTAGTACAATACTCTCCCTGCTGGGTTTATAGTCCCACTCCCCAGGGGAAATCAAACACCTGCTGGCAAATAGTCTTTATGAGCCAGCAGGGGGTTTCTGCAGAGGGGTGGGGAGGGCGGTAATCACCGGCAGGCACTGAGGAGCTCCTGGAGGCTGAGACGTGTTAACCCTCAGTTTGCCGTGTACCAGGGAAAACCAACAAGCTGGTGCAGTGGTTCCACGCAAATGCAATACAGTTAAAAAAAAAAAAGGAAGAAAAGCAAAGAAAAAAAGATATCCAAGGAAATAAAATACTGAAAGAATTGTTTGTGGAAGGCAGTTTTCTGACAGGTTGCAAAAGACTCTCTTGTCTGGTTGGGTCTGTCAACAGAGACTTACATGGATGGTTTCATGAGTCTTGGGCGATCTCGGCGCCCTGACTTTTACACATCCAATGCCAACAGACAATATACATTCTTCCATCAGCGGTAAAGTCCCAGATTCCTGCACAGACTTCACTTCCACTTGGACTCGCCGGGACTGCCCCTGTATCACAGACAATTTTAAGAGTTTCTCAAAATCGGTTTCATTCCCAAAAATTTGGTTGAGAGAGACCCCTACAGGCTGATGTTGAGAAAAGCATTTATCTTTAGAGACGCTATCTCACCATAAGAACATGTTTAGTAGTAAATTACAAATTCAAAAACTAATCACGAACAAATATATGGCTTAGATATTTTTTCCAACAAAAAAAAAACTTTAAAAGAAAACAATCTAACAAAGGAAATGCAAAAGGCTAGACAATATAAAATGTTCCACTTACTAATAAGCAAATTAAAATAAGCATGAAGCACCTTTATTTTCACTTACTAAGCTAGCAATTATCTTTTAAAAAGGCAATTTACAATATTGCCCAAAGTTTACAAAAAAGTCAATTACATACACTGTTGGTGGGAATATAAATCGGTAAAGCGTTCTGCAGGGCAATTTGCCTTAAAAAATAAGTATCCCTTGACCCAGAAATTCAACTTTCTAGGAACCTGTTTTAAGTAAATAATCATATATGTACATAAAGAATCTTACAGCAATGTTAAGAATAACAAAAAATTAGAAGCAAATTAAATGTATAATATTGATAACTGCTTAAACTATAGTATATTAATGAAATATTTACATGGTCATTAAAATATTGCTATAGAAAAACATACATGATATATAAGTTAAAGGAGTACAGTGACAGATGTTAACTAGACTTCTTTTACAAAAGCAGATTACCAAAGCCAGTATATATAGTATGATCCACTTTAAAAAATAAGCAATCAGAATAATAAGAATGATTACACTATCCTGAATTCACTGCTCTCATCCCAAAATAAAATAATTTTAAGCCGAGTTGCAAAATGAAGAATTGATCAGAGAGAAACTGTTCCTTCTTTAAGCATGTTTTCACAATAAACACTATGTGACTTTGAATATTTACAATGAAGTAATTTTTAAAAGAAAATTCCCAGTATCCCCAATCACTGACTTCAAAGTTGGTTTATACATTTTAGGAATGTAAAATAGAATTTGAAAAACAGAATCTGAACATGTAATTTCAAGTCAGTTACCCTTCCCCTCTTCCATTGGATTTTAATTCCCAAGAGCTTTGTATCATCAGGAAAATCAGCTTAGGCAATGATTGATCCTATCAAGCTAGATTTAAAGAGATGGGTTGCAGATGTCTTTGATTTAATATTTTCCAAGGACTATGCATCAGATATTTTGTGCAAAGAGTAACTCAGAAAACATTTTAACTGTCTAAAATAGTTTAGTCATTTCAATTAGCTACCTTTGGTTTTTACTTTGCCTGAGACAGGAAGTGACCTATTCTGAATGTATGCCCAAATGTTAAGGGTGAAGTACCTATACTTTGGGGGAGAATACAGGATAAGGAGAGAGAAAAATGGAGGGAAAAGATCCAGGAATGGCTTAATGTTTCACAGAAAAGCTTTGAACAGCTTTATGAATACATAAACTATTAGACTGAACTTCTCGTAACTGCCAATATTTGACCATTTTTTAACTACAAAACTAGCAAATGCATGCAGTTAATCTAATCAGTTCTCCTCTGTTACTTTCCTGTTGGAGAACAATAGGTTCCAATTTTGAAATGTATTGAATTCTAATAAGCCTACCATCCAAGGCCCTCCATGAACTAGCTGCCCCAATCCTCTATAACCTCTTCTGTTACTCTTTCTAGCTCTTCCTACATGTTACTGATACTTTCTACCCAAACTTACCTAATTCCACCCTCTATCTTTATTCCTGCCATTTATATATGAAGAACCCTTCCAACATGATTCTTTCACCACCCAGGTCAAGACGCACATCCTTCAAAAAAGCCTTTCCTGATATACCCAAGATATCTTTGAACACTTTTAGTAAAGGTTGCCAGAAGTGTGAAAAACACTTAAATATTCAATTTATACTAAACCACAGAAAATTATCTGGTCTTGCCTTCTGGGAGATGAAGAATTTCTAAGGCATCCAAAGAGGATATATATAGTTTTAACAGATGTTCAGGAAAAGATGTTCTTCACACCCATATGAATCCTATTTTATGTATATATCTCGCACTATAATTTAAACTAATTTCCTTTTGCTTTTAGTGCCTTGTCTATACATGAATGGATTTGCTAAAATTCATTTGCTAGGGTCAGAGAACAAGTGCTTATCATTTTCCTCCTCCTAAGACATTCAGAAACTTATTTAAGCAAACTTTCCTTTTCCTTTAACCTTTTCTCATATTTTGCTTTGAATGATTTCAACATTCATTTTCTTGAGCCATTCTAATATTTTACTATTGTTTTAAAGTATGGAAACTATCACAGGCAATAATATTCTACTAAATGTTGACTTCATGTAAAGAATAGCAAACAAGAGTATTTCTAAGTCTTACATATAAATTCTATTAAGATACTCTCTCTCATCTTTAATTTGCAGCACAGATACTGCAGATGACATCTGTCTGGGGTTAAGTGACAAGTCCCACACGTGTCTTTGCTGTATTGGTTTCTGGCAGGTATTCACATCTACCTAGCTGCATTTACTTAACGTGTCCTATGTTAAGTAAGATAGAAAAGATATTTGGTCTTTGTCCTCAGTTCCTGGCACAGAGCTCCTAAAACTCTGGGAATTTCCTTAATGATAAAGGTGATAGGTGCGTCTTTTAACGATGTGACTTTTCATTTGGTGACTCTAGGCAGATCCCTAGGTGGCTTCAGGATTGGGGCTGGTCGCCAGGAAGACCAAGCCTTGATCAGAAGGTTGGAACTTTCAGCCCTACCCCAAAACCTCAGGGAGAGAGAAAAAAGGGGCTGGAGATGGGGTTGACCACCAAAGGCCAATGCTGTCATCCACCACACCTACGAAATGGAACATCCGTAAAAACCTACTAACGATGGGGTTAGAGCTTCCTGGCTGGTGAACACATCAGGTGCTGGGAAGGTGGTGCACCCGGAGAGGACACGGAAGCTCCTCACCCTTCCTCCACACCTTACCCCAGGCAGCTCTTCCATTTGGCTGTGCCCGAGTTGTATCTTTTACAATAAACTGGTAACAGTAAGTAAAGGGCTTTCCTGAGTTTTGTGAGTCATTCCAGCAAACTATGAAACCTGAGAGTTGCGGGAACCCTCAACTGTAGCCAAGTCGGACAGAAATGTGGGTGACCTGGGGCCCTGACCCTTGCAGCTGGCGTCTGAAGTGAGGGCGGTCCTGTGTAAGTCCGGGCCCTTAAACCTGTGGAGTGTGATGCTCGCTCCGGGGAGTTAGGGTCCAAACTGAATTGAACTACAGGACACCCAGCTGGTGTCTGCAGAGAAGCAGAGAACTGGTGGGCATCAGAGGGAAAAACACTTCTCATCTCCCATGTATCAAGCACTGGGCTCCATATACAGTATTTCTAATCCTCACAATAACCCTACAAAGTTGGTGTTATCACCCCCTCCACTTTACACCTGAGGAAAGGTTCCGGGAGGTGACTGAACTTGCTCACGGATATACAGCTAGGCCATGGGACAGCCAGAACCAAACCCCAGAATGTTAGACTCTGAAGTGCTTGTTCTCTCTGCCATGTCACATGGCCTCTCCTTGTCTTTATAAATGTTCTAATGCTGCTTGATACGTTTGTTGTATTTCCTACAATTCAATTCTAAGTCACTTTAAAGCTTATCTTTTTCTTTTTCTTTTAAGAGTCAAACCTGCTACTGGTTGTAATGCAGATCAAGCAATTGTTTAGATAAATCCCAAATGATAAATAACATTTCACTGGACAGCTTTTCTTGGAAAAAGCCCTCATTGATTTATGTTTTAGTATGCTAATCCAGTTCTGAAAAATCCAGGGCATAAACCTTTTGTTGAACTGAAAGAAAGTTAACTGCTGTTTTAATTTTAAAGGAAATTGCAAAGGTTAGTGGTACGTTTTAGGAACATAACATGCACGATTACAGCAGGCATGACTGGCCAGAGTGCATTATATTGTACACAAAATTAGTCTAGACACATGGTGGAGCCATGCGTGAGGGCAATCTGGCTGATTTTGCTAGCACTTTCTTCAGTTCTTGCACGCTCATTTTTTTTTTTTTACACACACACACTGTATTTTATTTTTACAAGAGATAAATAGACTGACACCAAGCATTGTACATGGATGACCACAACAAAAGCAACAATGATTGCAATTACCAAACATGAAACACACTCATACTATGTCATAATATTGACATTCAGCCCAGTAATCCTCCACTGAGAAGCTGGTTTTAAATACTATAAACAGCTTTATTTTTGAAAATGAAAGAAAACACACATGAAGTGAGAGAAAACTTTAATATAATAAATGGTCTTGGCCAATCTAGATTTCATTATCCCTGATGTTTCTGCTAAAAGGAATCCAATATTAACCTTTACGGCACCAAAGAATTCAATGTTAACATTAAAAATTTCATTACCTGCCGGAGTTGGAAGATTCCACCTGTTGGCACGTCCTTTGCAGGAATTACCTCTACAGGGCAGTATTCACCATTCTCATTCTGTTCCAAGATTTGAACCCAGAATTCCACTTTCCTGGTGACTTCGCTCCATCTAGGAAATAGTTGAAGTTCTTGGAAAATCATACATTTCTATTTCAATACAGGCAGCTTAGGATCCTACACATGAGAATTAACAATGAAAATGACCTCCAAACAGAATAACTCAGTAGAATTATCTGTAGTTCAATGAGTAATACACAAATACATACTGGCAAATGTAATTAAAAGCAAAGTTCAACAAACAACATCAGAACTAAAAATGATGCCTTTATTTCATTCAAAAAGGTATTGGGCTTCCCTGGTGGCGCAGTGGTTGAGAATCTGCCTGCCAATGCAGGGGACACGGGTTCGAGCCCTGGTCTGGGAAGATCCCACATGCCGCGGAGCAACTGGGCCCGTGAGCCACAATTACTGAGCCTGCGCGTCTGGAGCCTGTGCTCCGCGACAAGAGAGGCCGCGATAGTGAGAGGCCCGCGCACCGCGATGAAGAGCGGCCCCCGCTTGCCACAACTGGAGAAAGCCCTCGCACAGAAACGAAGACCCAACACAGCCATAAATAAATAAAAATTAAAAAAAAAAAAAATTAAAAAAAAAAAGGTATGATAATTACAAATCTATTTCAAAGTGGTTATTCAAAAATTTAAACATCGTTATCAGAAGTACAGAAGTAAGTTGCAGTGATTATCTTTTCATACACAAAGGTAGTGCTGTATGCTTTAGTGACGTGACAAGTATCTCTGCTGAGGTCAATAAGAGAATCAAGAAAAAAAATCCCCATGTCTAATTTAGTATTTGGTAAAACTTTCTAAATACAAAAAAAGAAGAAAACCTGGTCTCATCTATAATTAGATGCAGTACAAATATATGCTCTTTCAGTCTTTTCCTTTTAATTCTTCTGTTTAAAATCCTGGTCAACATGTAAGCCTTCCTCCTTCCATGATTGATGCTACTTGAAAAGAACTTTGACCTAAAGATAGAATAAGTAAGGGACTTCCCTGGTGGCGTAGTGGTTAAGAGTCCGCCTGCCAATGCAGTGGACACGGGTTCGAGCCCTGGTCCAGGAGGATCCCAAATGCTGCGGAGCAACTAAGCCCGTGCGCCACAACTACTGAGACTTAGTGCCACAACTACTGAAGCCCGCGTGCCGAGCCGGTGCTCCACAACAAAAGAGGCCACCGCAATGAGAAGCCCGCACACCGCAATGAAGAGTAGCTCCCCGCTCACCACAACTAGAGAAAGCCCGCACGCAGTAACGAAGACCCAACACAGCCAAAAATAAATAAATAAATTTATTAAAAAAAAAAAAGATAAAACAAGTAAACCTGAATTCCAGAGTATATCTTGATCCATTTTCTCTACAGATGATTAATTAGAAGTATTTCATAACGATAAGCAACCTATTCTCCAAAAATTCATTTCACACTTTCTTCTTAACTACCTATTTCTTAACTTTTTCCCATCACTCTTCAAAGTTCACTCCTCCAAGGAAGTTTAACTGTGCTGTTAATACCCTGGACATAACACCATCTATTACTGGAATACTGGTAATGCTCAGGAAGGCGTAACCTTTATAAATGGCAATATTAATCTCCAGCAATTTTTTAAAATTATAAATGGAATCAGATGGATATCTAAAATTCACCTGTCCCGAAGACTGCGTGTTTTTGCTTGGATAATCCCCAAATCCCACAGGGTTGGGTTTTTCCGAGGATCATTAATCTTATGGCCATAGACTTCAATTGCCAAAGCACCTTCTGAAAGATGCTCGATAAAGTCTTCAGTGATGCCAACAGAAAATTCCTGAAAGGAAGTAAGTACAGAAGAAGAAAACACCTTCTGGTGACCTTACAATTACTTACACCTGACATACCCTCACTTCATTGTGGAGAAGAGAAATAGAAAATAATGTTTTAGCTATAGGACAAAACTGTCATCCAACACCCATAACGAATGCTCAGATGGCCCAAGGTTCTTATCTCTGATTTTTAAAAAACTTTTCACCTTGAAAATCTATTGTGAAAGACCAGCACTGTATTCTATTTTGTTAGCAATATTTTGGGAGCTATTTTTGAAAGTATAAATAATTATATTAAGAATGACAACAATGATCTACGTCTTGATATAAAAGTTATTACATCCAGTAAGGCAGCAGTGTGTTGGAAAAACAATTTTTCCCAGTTTTTAGGAAGTTAACTATCTCCAATAATGAGAGAAAAAGGAAATAAATACTGATCATCAGTGCAAATAATCACCTATTTTTAAAAAATTCTCCTATCTGTCCATCTTTGTAAGATAGATGTAAAACGGCCTCTTGCAATAATTAGGATTAAGCTCTAAAAAAGTTTATTTTAAAAAGTCATAGAATCTCTCTCTTCCTCGATCTTTAGCACAACAAAAGTATTTCTGTTTTAAACAGATTAGAAAGAGACCTCTCTTGGAAAAAATGAGACGGCTCAAGTGAGATAAAGTAGAAAAAGAGAATCTAGAATCTGACAGTCTGGGCTCTGCCAGTTACTAGCCATGGGCAAATGACCTCTGCACTGACTTCTTCAGCTAAAAAAAGCACTGTCATCAAATACAACTGTGGGAAAGAGCAAATGAAAGAATCACAAAGTGCTGAACAGAGCATTAGGGGCTCCACAATGCTAGTTCTTGTCTCTCTTCTATCTTCACTTTCTCTAAAACACTAGTTTCCTAACCTTCCCAGATGACAGTTTCTCCAGTAACTCATACAAAACATGGATTCCTTTTGGAGAAGAGTAAACATATGTACATATATATAGTCACACAAAAAGTTAACTTTTGATGCTGGAGGAGTTACATGCACTGACACTATAGTTTTGCTTTTTCCCCCAGGTTTACAGAGATATAATTGACATATAACGTTGTGTAAGTTTAAGATGTACATACAGTGTGTTGGTGACACTTTAGTCTTTGACTCCAACCCCACTCCAAGAAACTGATCTAAGACATAGACTGGTACCAAATTACTCAACAAAATATGGGTTGTTTTTGTTTTGACCTGAGTAATTAAATGCTGACCCAGTCTGGAAAACACACTTACACTGCAATGATCAAAGACAACCATGCACTGAGGTTCCTTGCTGACAGGAGAGGATGAGGTATCCACCTCGGGTG
Organism: Eubalaena glacialis; assembly: GCF_028564815.1. Lineage (NCBI taxonomy): Eukaryota > Metazoa > Chordata > Mammalia > Artiodactyla > Balaenidae > Eubalaena > Eubalaena glacialis. Next base: position 115,437,465 of record NC_083724.1, read on the forward strand.
CAACAATTACTGGCTCCTGTTGATCCCAGAAGTTGTATTTGCAGAATACAAAGTGGGACAGATGCTGTGGCAACCCGGTGGCTTGAAGTATTTTAACCTGAAGGAAAAGGAAGACTGTTTTTAACTCAGAAAGTTCCAAGAAGTACTTTGAGTCAGAGACACAGGCTCTAGTCCTGACTCTGTCAGTAACAGTTGGTTTACGTTGACCAAATCTCATTCAACCTGGGCTGTATTTTTGCATCTGTGAAATGTCATATTTAGTGAGAGGTTGACACAAGGTATCAGTAACCTTGACTATATACAAGTGGACATTTTAAAGCACTTACAGGCTGATGAAGAACATTTAAAATTCTAGTTTTTTATATCATCATCATCATCATCATCATCTTCGGAAGAAGAAAGTTCTCAAACATCAGCACCATTCAATCATACAAACTCGGCCAACTATGGATATGGCCCAAGGACACAAGATTGTTAAGAATGATGAATGAAGAATGAAAACAGTGTGCATACCAGTAAGCAGTAAATATTCAGAAAAGGGCAAAAAAACATTTATTTGATATTTTAATGTATAAAAAAGAACAAGGTTCTCAACTGGAATGTTACTTGCTACTAGAGCGTTTCTGGAAAACTTTAAAAGCATCAGGAATGTATACTCTGAAGATCTGGAGGGGTGAACGGAGGAGACAAAAGATGGTGACTGCTGACCATTCTCTTCAGCAATGTGTGCAATGCCTTCTCCGTGCAGATTCAGGGAGGAGGGCCAGATCAAAGGAAATGTGCCCTGGACTGCTGGGGTGTGGGGTTTTGTGATAACTACGTGCGATTACAGAAGTATGTGTTTAATCAGACTTGGGTCTGAAGAAACGCCCCCAGAAGAAATGCCTATAGTAGATTTTAAAGCAGCCAATAGTCTAAACATTTCTTTTGGCAGGCAGTGTCAGGTTGATTTTTAACTTGGACTTTTGTGATAAGTTGTGGAGGAAACTAAATCCTAAAATTAACTAAGCTAAATTCTGATTTCATAATCCATGAGGCCACCCTTCACGAGAATGCACACTGATCATTTATCACGCTCTTCACCTGGTCGCTTCCTGCATGTTGTATGACGCACTCTAAACCTCCAGGACGTAAAATTAACAAAAACAGATTTGAGTATGTGGCAGAAGTTTACATAGTTTAGCAACCACGAATGTTCTTACTGTTTTAACGAAGTATTAATAATGACACAGAAAATCATGCAAAGCAGACAACTATTTCCTTCTATAATGGGTAAGCAACGGATGGGCACTCCTGCTATTATTCACTTTTTCCTGTGATGGCATAGAGTTCGAAACATCTAGATAGCAATTCCCAGGCTATGAAAGACAGATTGACTAACACATTTTATTTGTCCAAACCAAATAGAGCAATTGGTATTTGGCAATTTTTCATTAAATTTTAAAAACCATCCCCTTTTCATTAAGTGTTTAAAATGCTTATATATTCTTTAAGATGAGGCAATGTGGTATTTGGGAAGATGGCAATATTCTGGAGTACAAAGATCTAAATAAAAATTTCTGCCACTTATTAGCTTCTGATTTTGAGCAAATTACTTAAATTCTTAGGCTTAGTTTTTCTCCTATGGAAAACAGGATAGCTACCTAATGATAGATGTGTGAGGACTAACCATACCAATGAAATACAATGAATGAAATCACTACCAGGCATTACGTGGATGGATGTTCAATACATACTTCTTTGAGATTGAATTCCATCTGAAAGCTAATTTTCTTTCTTAGAAATCAATCTCAATTTTAAGATTGAAATAAATAAGAAAGCAAGGTTTCATATGCTGAACTCTCCCCTATAGGCAACTCCTCAGGAATGAGACTGCAGGAATAAAGAATATCAGGAATAAAGAATATCAGGAATGATATCTAGAACATAGGTTTAAGTTTTTGCATGCAGAAACCAAAATCACCACCAGGTGTCAGAATACCACAGACTTCAACTTGCCACTGCTCAAGACCTACAGCCCAGAAATGTCAGGAGACACTGATGTTGTTCGCGGTTTTAAAATATACTAATTTTATTTAATGTAATTTAAATGATCAGTATGTTACTATGTGCATACTTTTTTCATCACAAAAAAATAAATCTAGTCTTCTTTTAAGGGCCAGTGATACTCATCACCTGTGATATCTTGTGTCCCCAAACTGGTATCTTTTGTTTCTTTCCCCACCAATATTTTATTACCATACAGTTCATTTGTCTTCCTCCTCTTACACAAAAGGCTATTACACACTCAGAATATGGTGTCTAAAAACCACTCCCCACTGAAAGGGATCCAGTTCCTTGGAGAAATGGTCTGGGACAAGGAATGTACAGTCTGCGTCACACCAGAGCAGGAAAGCTGGCACAGTCTCTGAGGGTTAGGGTTGTATCAAAGGACTCAAGAGCCACCCGAAGAGGCCCCCACGGGCCAAAGATGGGATCGTTTGAGCTTCGATATAGGTAATAAATACAATGGATCAAAACACACCAAGTATATTTAAATCCAAGAGTTCATAATGATACGAAGACCAAACCAAAAAAACCTCACTTGTCGCTTTTGCATAGTAGTAGGAAAACCAATCCATTATTTTGAAAACTAGTGAATAAAGGGAGAGAATGGAGCATTCACCCTGCCTTTTAGATACAAATTGTACCTCTGAATAGCAAAACAGTTGACAGTAGGAAGATTCACTCTACAGAATTCCAGCTAGTAAGTGAAGGGATGATAGAATTATTTTTTCTAACTCCTAATGAAACACCTAGGTAATAACCATCAACGATTGCTAACATCCCCAAAAGTGAACCAGACATGATGTGCCTTCTGATGGAAGACACCTCACCCTGTAAAGGATCATTGCCACGCCCCTCCCCCATAGGTCACCTTTATATCTAACTCCCAATTTACAGCAAATACACCTTAACACAGTAAATAATACCAATCAGCAAAATCCAGACTATGAGAAAACACATGATGACAACGCAGTTTCTACAATAAACAAATTGCATGGTAAGAGAGAGAGAGAGGGCAAGCAGGAGGGAGCAAGCATAAAGGCCAGAGCCTAAAGATTAAAACATAAAATAGACTAAAGACACCAAGACAACCAGGGAAACTGACTGGATATTTCATGATATTAAAAAAGTATTAATTCTTGATCATGATATCCTGGCTAGGTTGGTTTTTTAAAAGTCCTCTTCTAGATATGGCAACATATGTATATGTGTAACTGATTCACTTTGTTGTAAAGCAGAAGCTAGCACACCATTGTAAAGCAATTATACTTCAATAAAGATGTTTAAAAAAAAAAAAAAAAAAGTCCTCTTCTTTTGGAGATACATATACTAAACTATTCTTGAAGAAATATGATGTCTGGGATTGCTTCAAAATAATCCAAGGGAAGGGGACAGCGGAGAAGCAGCTTGTGTATCTGAACGAAACAAGACTGACCATGAGTTGATAGTCGAGGGAGGATGAATGGGGGTCAATGACACTATCCTACTACTTTTCTATATGTTTGATATCTTCCATAAAAAATCTTAATACATTTTAACTTCATTTTTTTTTTTTTTTAAAAAAGCCTAAGTTACCCAGTGACAAAGATACATTTCCCAAGTGAGACAGTACCCTCACATGTTACTTCACTAATGGTAACTTTCACACAGGTTGCATTTCTGGTCCATCCCCTTTAAAGCGGGCCATTATGAGTCAGCAAGGCTATGTCTCCCCATCTTTGATAATGATATAACCTCAAAGGAAATGTTCTGAAATCGAGTACAGTACAAAGATTCACCTTTTAGTGAATTAAGAATACTTCCCCCTCACACGGAAGCAATGGACTGTCAATTACTAATTGAGGCCTTCTAAATACATGCAAAGACCTACGGAAAGTGGCCCAACTCTAACAGCTTTAGCCGTCCCATACCTGTAGCTGATGTCTAACTTACTCCTTTCAAAATGAAACTCAATTCTAGAAATATTTACTGAGCTACAAGACTGGACCTAGGATAGAAATAAGAGTGAAGTGTGGGCTTCCTGGCCTCACCTTTTAATGGCCTCCTCACTCACACACGGTGTCTAAGGCCCTTGCTGATTTCTCGTCTTCAAAAACCTTTTTAAGTGGTTCCTAGGTGATTCTCAACCCATGGCACCCTGGCCCACTAGAGTGTGCCTGGAAATGCACGATGGGATGTTCTCCTTGTCGTAATGAGTGAAGAGGCGGCCCTACCTATGCTGACCTAACACCCGCCCAGCAACCACCCGTGACGATACCACAGCCCCCTAGGGAGAGGACAGCTTTACATAACATGCTCTCCTTCAAGTTCACTCTGAGTCTCATCTTTCCAGAAATATCCCTCAGACCTCACTATGGGCATTCATTGATGACCCCTACTCTGTGTCCCAGAACAACTCCTATCTACCCCTCTCAGGCACACGGGTTACACAATACTGGAGTCCTCTGTTTACCTCTGCGTCCCCCACAGGTGCATACCAACTACACAGCTTGCTCCCTTGACAGCAGGAGTCCTGCCTTACTCATTTTCATATTCCCAGCGCCTGGCACAGTGTCTCACAGACGATACTCAACACACAGTTCAGGAACAGCATGCGTGGGAAGAGCAGAGAGGAAAGGGTCTGGGGCGAGGACATGATGGGACAGCACAAGCAAAGGCATGCTCCTGAAGAGGAAACAAAAAACATGGAAAGACAGCGTGAAGAGTGGCTTAGGTGGGTGCTTAGCAATAGGACCAGGGCTGGGACACACCTCCAGCATCAGCAGAGGCCCAAAAGGAGGAGGATACCTGTGTGAGAAAACTGGCTTCTCTAGAGAGAAGTTCAGATAAACTCAAATTCACATAATTTTAGAGCAGAACAGCCCAGAAGAAAGAGGTGACTTATCCAAGGGTTCACAGAGGAAGGGAGTGGAAATACCTGGCTACCTGGAATGTCAGGAAAATGTGATGAAATATGGTCTCTAGAACACTAAATACTAAAGATTTATTTAGAGACAGGTATTTTCAAAATTTGAAAAAGGACACAGTATTTACCGTCTAAATACCCACAATCTTCAAAACCAGCTACACTTCTACTACTTCTAAAGGAAAGTGGGCCTTACCATGCACACGAGTTTGCTCTCCTGGGTCTCCTTATCAAAGGACGCATCCGCAGCATCATCACCTCCCGCAATTCTCTCCCCGATGTCACCACTAATGCGCGTCACCTCCACGTGCAGCCGGCCTGCCACCTACAGCAGTAGGGACAAAAGCAGATCCTTTCTCCAGATTTTGTTCTTTCCTCTGTTGTAGAGTCAAGTGGTTAGCTTAGTGGTATAACAGGTTCTACCAGTTACTTTTCCTCAAAGTATTTATTTGGAATAATCACCATCCAGCAGTATGGAAACACAGATATTAATAATACACATAGATAATGCTTGTCGTTACTGATGAAAAATTATAACAACAATTTACTATCACCACCCTGCTGTTTCTTGAACTGTTCTCTGCGGGACACAAGGCACAAGGAGAAAACTAACCTCTCCTTTCTGGTTGATGATTGGAACAGCATATTGTAACTTCACATCATAGAAGAGGGACTCCAGGAAGACATTAGCCACCCCAATGAGACTGTGATTTTCCTGCTCATCATAGAACGGATCTGCACGCCTGAAGTAAGACCGTATCACCTTTAAAGAGATTCGAAACATACAGCTTCAGAAAATCACTTAAAATAAACGAATTCAACCTACCACTTTTTGATGCAGTCTAATAAAGTCATTAAACTTAGCCGAAGTATAGCATTGTATTGCATGCACGCACACACGCACGCACACACACGCACACACATACACACTCTTCCTCATTCCCACTTAGAATGGTGGTCAGCACCCTTCACCCATGAGAGAGCAATCCCAATAACACATCATCACTTTCATCATTTCTTCTCCCTTACATGGAAACCTTGCCGTGAAATCAGAGAAAGCACACACTGACTAGAAAAATCAGCAGAGTGTACAAAAGTACTCTATTTTTCATTCACATCTATTCCACCTGTTCCTACCAAATCATTAGACACGCTGCTGCTAATGAGAGGTGACCCCCTTACAAGAGTGTGGTTTGCTTTTTGTTATTTGTTGTTAATGTTATTTCATTTCTAAGTTGAAATAGGAGAGGAATACAGAAGAAAATGGAAAAAAATGTTTTAAGAAAAAAATGTCATCTAACTATAAGAAGTCATTTTTATTGATAACATTTTTACAAAACAAGAGGTTAAGGAAGTAAACAACTCTATGGGGCCCTAGGACCAGCAGTGTTGAAAATATGTAAAAATATACATAATTCATACTTCTATTTTAAATAGGTACAAGACACGGCTGACCTAAATGAGCAAACCTGAAACTTGAGGAGAGAGTACCAGAGTTCAGATCTATGGCACCTGCTTTAGGATCAAAACGCCTTCAAAAAATTTTCCTAATAGTATAAATATTAAGGTACCACTGATGTTCAGTTCAAAAAACAGATGTTGTAGGTTTGTTATTTGTAAGGTTAAAATGTGTTGAGAAATGGGAAGAGAGATAATAAGGCCTGAGTAAAACCACGGGAGACAGATACACGTAACACCAACAGAAGCCAGAACAAACATAGAAGATTATGCTAGAAATCCAGAGAACACAAATGTGGAGAAGAAAAGAGAAGATGCCAGAAAAATAGGTTATTAAAATTCCTGACTAGCTAAACAACTGACAGGATTAAAGTAAGTATTGTATTTATAAAACAAGATATTTTGGAAAAATGAACAGTTCTTCCCTAAAATGGGCAGGTTCATTCCTGAGTGGTTGTTTCTGTGACTATCAGTTAAGTAATTTTTCTCAAATAACTTACTGGGGTATCTTCTTCACACTCCTTCCACTCCTGATAAAGATCTCTCATATCCAATAACCTGTTGTCCAGTTTTTCCAAAGACCAAATCTGCTTCCCTTTTCCTTTTCTTCTCACCTGGATGGCAGGTTCACTAAGGAGAGAGCCTCGCTGCGAAGACAGTAAGAGTGGCGTTGGCAAGCACAGAGATATCTATGCATCGTAGACATCAACCCCAACATTCTATACCCACCAGTCAAATGTCATCGACTAAAATGGAAACCGTATCATTCTTTAATCTGTTCAGTGCAGAACTTCCCAGAAATCTTACAAGCTTAATATAACCTCTTTCTATCTAACTGCAGTCAAAATTTAAATTTAAGTATAAATCTAAATTTAAACTTAAATCCCAGGAAAGTAGACCATGTCTACGGGGAAGTCAAAAATGTTTTATTCAGGACATCATATGACCAAAGAGTATCAGTGGGTAGGAAGAGAGTCATAAGCACTGAATGGGAAGGGAAAGTTTGTGGGATGGATGGTTAAGAATTTGTACCTTTCAAAAGTTTGAATTTTAAAAAATTTCTGAACGGCTAAGTATCTTAACGTGATACCAAAAGAGTAAGCTGTGAAAAGTATCCTATTTACCCATTTGGAGGCAACAAATGATACCAACTTCCAAATATACATAGTTTGAATTCACTATTAAGACAGTACAGAACTAGGTAGAGATGCTGGTTGCACAACACTGTGAATGTACTACATGCCACTGAATTGTTCACTTTAATTAATTTTATGTTACGTGAATTTCACCTCAAAAAAAAAAAAATAGTACTCATTTAAGTTTTTCTAGCTTAGAAAAGCAACGTGCTTTTAATGTAGAAAAAATGTTTAAACGTTTTGAAATCACAAAGTAGAAAATAAAAATGCCCCTGTAGATCTCCCCCAGAGAGATGTACCTATCAGATATCAAATCAACTGAGATTTACCGGAAATTGTTTAAACTGTTCTGATACGTCTACTTAGAACTTTGGAGAATTATGAAAGACGCCAATGTTGCCTTAACATCTTGCCTATAATCAGTTCCAAAGAAACAGGATTTACATAACGAAGCAAGGATTTTAGAATTCTGAAGTTCAAAAATTACCATTCTCTCGCATACTGCAAAGGCCCTTCTACCTTATATTCAGCCAGCTAGGGAAATGAATATCCGAATACAAAATTCTACCTAACCCATCAAAAATTATGTACTAACATGATCAAGAGCTATAAAAAACCCAAATAAGCAAGAAAACAACTGAATGGCAAGGATAGAAGACTCTGATGGGACTTGCCCTTTGAATTTTATTAGGCTTCTTACATTATACAAAAAAAAAAGAGAATTGTGATCTTGAATACCCACATGAAACAACTAGTGGACAGTTTTGCCATGCCATCTATTGACAAGTAGAAAATAACATGCTATAGGTAAAATGAACCCCTAACTTGGTGGGGGGGAGGGATGGCAGAGGAATAGCATGAAGGGAAGAACCACTTGGGGTACGGGTACTGCTGGGGATGGGGATGAGGGCAAACCCCCCGCCCCCATGTTTAAATAACCCTGGTGAAATACGAAGGCGTTTCATTCAGCAATATCTTTGTTTTTTTTCATTAACGTCAATCTCACCTTCCTGTTGGCATCGAGGCTGGAAGCTGGAATCTGTAGGGTTACTTTATACTCTGTTCGTTTATCCAGTTCTTCCGCAATGTAACTAGCTTCTCTCACCAACAGATTGGCCTTAACGATTTGTTCCCTCAGCCTCATCAGGCTGTTATTCAGTGTTGCTTCTCTTCAAAAAAAAAAAGGGGGGGGGGCGGTGCAGATAACCATTAAAGCAGCACATCAGAATATTATATAGTGCATAGTACGTTAACGCCAAACTGCGAACCAAGGTCTACAACTGTCTTTTGCACACAGGGAACACATCACCAACACTGGCCCATGCGCGCACTTGAATGTGGGCTACGTTACAAGCACTGGCACATGCTCCTGTAAGAAGCTGGCCAGAGACTAGGGCTTGGCAAACTTGACTGTGTATACAAATCACCTGGGAATCTTGATAAACTGAAGATTTTGACTCAGTAGGTCTAGGGTGGGGGACCCAAAACGCTACATTTCTATCAATCTCCAGGTGACAGAGATTCTGCCTGTCTGCAGACCAAACTCTGAAGAGCAAGAGGTTAGTTAAGTACGTCTGTAATCATGGATAAAACATTTAGTGCAATGCTAATTAGCTCAAATAGAGATCAAACTTGCAATCTGAATCTCATTGGTACCATGCTTTACCTACCTGATAAACCACCACCTTTCTCTTTTTCCTTTTTTAAAAAAAGCATCTACCCACGCTTCAGAACCTAAAGTATAATATACAATGATAAAGTATAACTTCTAAGTACACATACTTGTTTAGTCAAATCCAAAAGCCATGCAAACTGAAAATGGGGCAGCACCTAACAGGGGCGGCTTTAAATAACTCAATATAAATTGACAATTCCCATTTTTTTTTTTTCAAAAGTGGCGGGGGGGGGAGACAATGCCAAGTGGTTCTTAGCTGTAACACTCTCTTTTAATGTAATTCATTTTTAAAGCAAGGTCTAGATTTTTCCACTCTGTATGTTACGCAGGTGGGTTAAAGGTGACGAGCACATGCTACACAGGTGGCACAGGCCCTAGGCTCCACCTACCTCTCTTCCGCCCACTGCCTCAATCGCTGCTGAGCGCTGGGTGAGTGGAAGGAAAACTTGTCCGAACTACGACAGTTTTGTTTCTCAGGAGACAGCCGTCTCCGGAGCTGCTCCAGTTCATGTTCATACATGAGCCTCTGGCGCTCCAATGCAGACCGTTTCTCCTCTTCGTGCTGTTGTTCTAGGCTGTTCAGTATTGACTGCATGGGATCTAAACAAGTTTTTTTTTTTTTTAAGGCAAATAATAAGAGGTTAACTGCACAACACAATATACTTTAAATGTTCTGTATTATTATGTTGTTTGTCATCCTAATTAATAACGTAAGATTCTTATAGACAGTTAACTTCCCTTACTCCCAATTACTGATCGTATTATCTATTCTGTCAGATACATGCCAAACCATCTTCCATATAAAAAAAAGCAGGTCTATTTGTATGTTCTACACATAACCTAAGACAGAGTTAACGTTCCAGAAATCCACTACGATACTAAGCCAGTGGCAGTCAAGTCTCAAACCTGAGAAATTCTATCAATGAGAACAAAGTTTGCAGTGATTTGTATGTCAAGGCAGAAAGAAAACACAAGTTTTTATAAGCATAATAAACTAAGGCCAAAGTCACAAAAGAATTGAGTACAGAGAACAACAGAAAGATTTCCTTTGTTGCTAACATTTAAAAAGTGTCCATTGTACACATCTCTAACAGTGTAGCAACTCTGAAAGATCCTAAAAAGCACAACAGCTCTGCTCACCGTTACTGCCCAGAGCCTTCATGGTCACCTCCATCTGCGCGTACTCGTAGTTGAAGTTGATTTCGCTGGACACCTCACTGGACGAGTCTCCATCCACATCCAGCTGCTCAGAACTGGTGTCATTCTTCATGCACGTGTCTTGTTCCTCATCTTCGCCACCTGCTTTCTTTTTCTTTTTAGGCAAATTAAGTCTTGGGGAGAAAAAGAATATTATCTTTTAAAGAAAGATATACATTTATTCATTGTATTAATTAAATATTGGCACTTACTAGATGCCAAGGGGATACTATGTGCATATAAGGCAATTACTGTACTCAGAAGTTTATATTCTAGTAGTAGAAATAAAACACAGGCACATGCGCAAATAATGACAAGAGAGAGTGTGACACAAGGCCATGTGACAAGCTAGGTGTCAGAGAAAAGCTGAGGACCACCTCGCGCTGGACTAAAGGAGGAAGGGATGACAGAATAGGAAGTCATCTGAGCCCAGCCTTAAAGGCTGAGGAGAAAGCAGGGCGTTAGGACAGAGGAACAGCATGAGGAAAAATGGAAACTCTCATAGCCTCTGGAGAAATTAAAAATTATACGGAGATACACAAAATTTGTAGAGCAAAAGTTGCGAGAGATAATGGTGGAAAGATCAACTTAACCCAAACTATGAGGGCTTTGAACACTAAGCCAAGCAATCTACACTTGATTAAGTTTACAGAAAAAAAATGAAAAATATTGGGCTTCCCTGGTGGCGCAGTAGTTGAGAATCTGCCTGCCAATGCAGGGGACATGGGTTCGAGCCCTGGTCTGGGAGGATCCCACATGCCGCAGAGCGACTAGGCCCGTGAGCCACAATTACTGAGCCTGTGCGTCTGGAGCCTGTGCTCCACAACAAGAGAGGCCGCGATAGTGAGAGGCCCACACACCGCGATGAAGAGTGGCCCCCACTTGCCGCAACTAGAGAAAGCCCTCGCACGGAAACGAAGACCCAACACAGCCATAAATAAATAAATAAGTAATTTTTTTAAAAAAATGAAAAATATTTTCCACACACTTGTACCCCTCTTTTTTCAACAATCAAAATAGCAACTGGCCCACAAGCAAAGGATCTAGTCAGCTTGATGTATGAAACACAGGGCCAGTGACAGGTAGAGGAACAGACCAGGATTTTAACTTTGTACTCTATCTAGCCAGTCCGTCCTCACCAACACAACACCAATTTTGTATGGGAAACAATATGCAGTCCCAGGTCAGACACTTTCATTCTCAGCCTCCTTTGCAGCTGAGAGGCAAATTCTAGCGAATGAGACGTAAGTGGAAGGTTGCTGGGGACTCTGGGAAGACTCCTGCTTCTTCTGATGAGCACAGTCAGGGCTAGTCCTGCCACCCTTCAACCTCATTTTCTTCGCATGTGCCTGAGTGCTGCCTTGATGTCTGGAGTGGCGTGGCCATCTTTAGACCACAGGGAAAAGTCAAGACAATGACACGACTTCTGCCATGACTCTTTTGAGAGGCTTAGCCAATGCCAATAACCATCCTCCTTGGGAGTTCCTGCTTTGTCAGAGAAATGAACTATCTGTTTAAGCCATTATAGTCAAGTTTGCCATTACATGCAGCTGAGAGCATTCCTAAATGAAATATTAACCTTATTTTATGGATAAGGAAACTAAAAGCACTATTTTTCCAATAAAAAAAGAAAAAGACAAGCATGTCAGAAAATAATTAATGAATTCTTATACCAGATGGCAAAGCAATCATCTTCTACTGGGAAATAAAAAGGAAAAACGATGTAAGTAAACACAGTATTTCTCCCGAGTGTACTTGTTCATGTGTCCCTTGGGCTCAAATCGTATAGTGAACAAGCATATGTATAGTGAATAAATGCATATGTATAGTGAATAAATACTTATGTGCACAAAACAACATAGAATACTTATAGCATTAAGTTTACTTTTTAATATATACTTTTCTATTTCAGAGTATAATCATCAAAAATCTCCCTATTTAAGAGCCATGAATGTCATACCTGAAGAAGTGGTTGTTCCCCCATAATATCCTGTCCCCATGGTGTAGCTGAATAGGACTGGATACACAGGAGCCATTTACAAATGTTCTGTGGGGAGAAGAGGTCAAACATGTAAACAATGATTATCATGTTCTCTCCTTTAATTTTTCCAATACAATATAGGAAAAACAAAAGAATCAATTCCCCAAGATAAAATCTGCCCTTGGTGAATTTTATTACTTGTATTTCCTTCTTTGCTTCTTTATTTTAAATGCTTATGGTACCAAGTATCATAGATTATTATCCTCTATCTTTCAAAGTTCTAAATTTGTTATACAGCATATTAAGGAGTAAATGTGGAACCACTGCAGCCAGTAATAAAAAGATGGTAGCAGTGTACACTACAACTAAAACAAGTATGTCCAATCTACATGGATAAAAAAAGCCAATCAACCAACTAAACTCAGAAATATCTATTATATCAGTAATAAGAAATGAGGCCTATGTTAAACTCTTCTGTAACTTCCTACAGCACAGAAAAATGTCCATATCCTATCAATAGATAGAAGATGTGTAAGATCCACTTGACTGCTTATCTTGACAATAGAGTTCAACAGAAGAAATGATGGGTAGAAGGATATTAAGGAAAAATTTTAGAGGGGCAGGAAATAAACAGAAAATTATGCATACCACTATAAGACTGATATTCCTGGAATACCAGTGTCATCATGCCTCTCTCCACTGAATGACTAAGCTGCTTAGATATAGGATAAAGGTCAAGTTCTTTAACTTGACATTAAAGGCCCTGCAAAAGGAAACCCTCTTTATCTCCTTCTTTCCCACTTCTAGTGAATTCTCAACTCCAGCAAAAAAAAAAAAAAAAAAAAGGGGGGGGTTTGTAGAGGTGTTATGTTCTGTCCACTAAACATGACTGACTCTTCCTCCAAAGCGAGGCTTACCCCAGTCCTATAACCTGGAATAGGGTTCCCGTTCTCTATCACCCTGAGTCTCACTCAGTTTGATTTCTCACAAAGCCCAGTTTGGTTTCTACTTCCTCTGTCACTCCAACCAATACTACCTTAGTTTCTTTAAGTTCCTAAGGAACTTACCTGGCTTTGTACCGCCAGTTATTTTTAATGTATATGCATACACACAAAACCTTACTCTCCATCTAGATTTCACTTACCATGTGGGTTTTTAAGCACTAAAAGTAATTGGTCTCTATGCTCCTACAGTCTGATTATTCAAAGCACAAGCTCAAAAAATAGAGTTATGACAAGAGGGGACCTACTAAAATCAGCAGATTTTAGCCTTTATGACACGAATTCCTTAAATACAGTGAGGAGTTAATTAACGGCAAACACATACATAGGCTTATTTTTTTAAAGCTCCAGCAGTTAATAAATAAAAGCACGACTATAATAACAGTTCTCAAAATGTGGTCTGTATGGGGTCCCGAAGATCAAATTTATTTTTATAATAACACTAACCTGCCCTTTTTCACCGTGTTGACGTTTGTACTGGCAAAGAGTAAAACTGCTGGTTTTTAGCACAAATGAAAGCAGTGGCACCAAACATTTATAAGTAGTCACTGGATTATTCACTGCCATGCACCCACAATTTTTAAAAATGTTTCACTTGAAAAGGTCCTTGATGAAGCAGTAAAACTCAACTATACTCCAATATAAAAATAAATTTTTAAAAATGATAATAAATTACTACTTTTAGTAAATTTTGACCCTTGAGTAGTACACAACTTCTTAAACATTCCAGGTGACAAAATGAGAAGTACACACAAAGCACTGTGCTAATGCATACCAAAGTATGACAACTGTCTTGAGCAGAAGACATACTCAAAGTGGTTTTCTGGCAGACATTTTCTTGAAAACGAACAAAGCCAGCCTGTCACTTTGACAAAAACAGCTGACAGTACTTGTTGCCAATTGTAAATGTCAAGCTTTCAAGTGAAAATTAGAGTTTTGGGAAATTTGTGTCAATGTCTTCCAACCAAAGACCACCAGGAATATTCCCGTAGTTGAACCAGTTGGGTTTATTACTCACGCAGAGGGAGGAGACACCACAGGAAGCATGGGGGCGTCTCAGTGAGGGGGCCCGGGGGGACTCTTGCAGGACTGGGCTTCAGCTGCTCATCCTGGGAGAGGGTCTAAGGAGGTGGGAGTTCTGTATATACCGGATGCTGCCAGAGAGCAGGAGTAATTCTATGATCGGGTTTGTCAAAAATCTTATCCACAGAGGATAAAGTTGTAACTGGTGAAGAAACAGCCACTCACTTGGCCGAGAGAAGGTGTTTGGTATTTTGGGTGTGGCATCGTGACCCTGGTTTTTGTCTCTGCTGAAACAAAATTATTGTGTGGCCTGCTTCATCTTATTTCGTCATAGCCTCAGAGTAACCTTCCCTGGGGTTGGTATCTGTGAGATTATTTAATAGGAGAATAGCACACCAGAGCTGGGAGTACTGGGCCAACTTACGCTCTATTTTTTTCCTTTCTCACTTGTATCCTTTACCATGAGCTTGATAGCTTCCAAATATTTACAGACTTTATGGATGAAATTAGTGATGGTATTAATGATTTTTTTGATATAATGATGAATCAACATTCGGAAGATCAATATGTCAGTTAACCATCACCTATAACAGTTATATAGACAGTTACACAACAGGGCAATAACAGTTTCAAAGCTGAAGGAAACAAACTGACAAATATTTAATTTGTATAATGTTATACCTATTCATTACTTATTGAGCACTTATTTATTAGTCTGATATTACATGCTAAGGATAGAGAACCAAAAAAGAAAGGTCCTTGTCCTCAAAGACCTCACAGTCCAATGTGGTCATAAAGGCTAACAGCCCACAAGAACACAGTATGAAGTATTAACATAACAGGAAGCATAAAGTGCACTAGGAAAATGTACTGGCGGCCCTTATTTTAGACCAAAGTAGACAGTGACAGAGCTTAACCTTGAAGGTCAAACAGGAGTTAGTTAGCTGGCCAGAGGAATGGCAGATGCAGAAGAATAGGAGATAAGCAGGAGGGATGTAAGGGATTTTTGCATCAAGAATAGTAGAAAGCCATCTGGTTGTATGGTGAGTGGACCAGGAAGATTAGGGTGCTGACAGGGGTTCCAATCAAGATTTGATGGGGACCTTATTTAAATAAGGCCACAGTAGTACGTATAGAGAGGAAGGATGGGTTTAAGCCATATTAAAAAGTTAAATATTAAGGACTTGGTAACTAACTGAATATCTTCTTTAAGTGAACGTAAAAGCACACAAAGGCAAAACGTCCTTATACCATCCTCAATTAGTGTACTTTCTTCCTCTTAAAAATTATTGTGACATTAACACTAATTAAAGTACATTACCTGGTGTTCTTTTGAGGAGTCAGCATAACCTGGCCTTCTGATGTGATGTCTATGATACAGTGTTCAGGAAGAATTCCCATTCCACATAGTTGGATATCTTGGGAATTTGCTGAACCTATCAGTGTATGTTCCTACAAAAGAATCAAATTCACTGATTAATAGTGCATTCTTATATGTACACAAACTGAAATCGTCTACTCTCAGCTCTCATATATTGATCCGTTACCTTAGCTAAAAGATTTTTAAAGCAAATGGAATGACAGAGGGAATTTC
Organism: Eubalaena glacialis; assembly: GCF_028564815.1. Lineage (NCBI taxonomy): Eukaryota > Metazoa > Chordata > Mammalia > Artiodactyla > Balaenidae > Eubalaena > Eubalaena glacialis. The sequence goes on from NC_083724.1 coordinate 115,453,481, forward strand.
TGGCTTTCTATAGAATTCATTCTACAAGTTCTATTTCCTTATAAGGAATAATGCACTGAGTTAAGTTATAACTTTTAAACCTAAAACTATAGTTTTACATTAATGTCTATATTATATTCGTTATTTTCCATTGCAATCTTGATTCCAAATATTCTATACTACTCTCAGAGCATGGTCTGAAAACTACAGTTACTTAAGTTGTACATCACCTACCTGGTCTCAATCAAGAGGAGTCTACAAAGATAAAGAGCTATTCAAATGCAAGGAGTCTGAATTATTTTATGAATTACATGGTCTCCCTAGACCTCATAAAAGATACGGTAGATGTGTTCTTCTTACCCTAAACCCCCAACTACTCAATTCTCTAAGCCCTAATCACCAGCGTCACTTTTTGGCAGGTACCTGAGAAAACGGACATAAAAATCACGCTCCCTCTTATGTGCTTCAACATTTGACTGCCCTTAAATGTTGATATTGACTGGGATGTGTCCCTAGGTCACCTTCTCCTTCTACACATCTAGATCAGGGGTCAGATATGAAATATTTTAGGCTTTGTGAGTCATACACAATTACTCAATTCTGCCCTTGTAGTGTGAAAGCAGCCAGACAATATACAAATGAACAAGTGTGGCTACTTTCCAATAAAACTTTACTTACGAACACTGAAATCTGAACTTCATATAATTTTCAAGAGTCCAAAATATTATGATTCTTTTGATTTTTCTCCAACCATTTAAAAAAATGCAAAAACCATTCTTGGCTCCTGGGCCATATGAAAACAAGCAGGGGGTGAGATTTAACCCATGGAAGTAGGTTGCTGACCGTTGACCATGATGATCTCATCCAGTCCAATATGCTTTAAATACCACACATACACACACACACACACACACACACACACAATTAAATCACCAACCAGGAACTACAGACTTTAGTTCCATCATTCTCCCACCTCCACTATCACTGCCCTAGTCATAGTCACCATCATTTCTTGCTTACTGGGCACAACTTGGATGTCTAAAGACATTTCAAAGTGAAAGGGCCAAAGCAGAACTTTTGCTTCCACCTTCCCACCATCCCATTGAGTCTATTCCCTTCCCCAATACTAATGGCACCACCACCACCCAGCTGGTCAACTAGAAAAGCTCAGATGCTATCCTGGAGTCTTCTCTTTGTCTTAGCAGTCTACCTCCAGCCCCGTGTCAATCAGGAAATCGTCAAAGACTCTCCCTCTGAAACATATCAAGAATCAGCTCACTTCCCACCTCTACTATCACATCCTAGTCTCTTGCCCGGGTGAATATAAGAGCCTCCTCCTATTTCTCCACTTCTATCCACCCCACCCGCTCCCACCACAACAGCCGATCACGTGATCCCCTATTGAGAACCCTCTAGTGGCTTCCCTTTGAACTTCTAAGAAGTTCAAATTCTTACCCAGGCTTACAAACCCTCTGTGATCTGGCCCCTGCCTACCTCTCTTATCCCAGCTCCCAGCACTCTGCCTCTCCTGGAGCGTGACCCACCCACTTGGGCCTTTCATCTGTTCTTTGAGCACACTGACTGCTTCCTCTGTCTGAGGTGTTCCTCCCCTGATCTTGATATTGGTAGTTTCTTATCATTTCCACCTTAGCTTGTAAGTACACATCCTCAGAGAGGTGCATCCTGAACCAACAATCAGAAATAGCCACCCTGTTACTCTCGTGCCTGAGTTCCTTACAGACTGACTGTCCGTGGGTTTCCTGTCCATCTCCACGGCTAGCGTGGAAACTCCAAGAGAGCAGAGAACAGCCTGACCTGCACCACCCCGCCACTGTATTCCAAGCATGTAACACAGGCCTGGTACATTTAGCCATTAAATAAATATAAAAGAAAAATAAATGAACAATCATTTCCCTTAGCATTCCCTTCAGACTCAGGAAGACAATTTTCTCCTCTTCTTTGTCGATATCCCTTCTAATTATACTCTGGGTTCCAATTCTTCCCATCTCTTCTGGGATCTCAATCTCATAAAAAGGCCTCTTCCCTTCTATTATTTTCATTTTCCCTTTTCTGGGGGTTTCTTCTCTCAAGTGTGCTGCAGCAGTGTTTCCAAGGAAACAAAGAGCTGGGGTCAGAACTGTGCCACGGCATCCCGTTCAGTCCTCAAGGAGTACATACAATATACAGAGAGGGCATTCCAGGCAAATGTCTACTCCTTGATTTTGGCTGAGGCTTCTTGGCCAATCCCATACTTCCCTAACCTGGAGAACAGGGCTTGATCAGGTGTAAACTACAAGTAATGCTTCAGTGACATTCAGTAGCAGGCTTAACGAATGCGTTCCATGTCGGTCTCCATTCCCCACTTCTTCCCTCTCTAACAACACCAACTGCAAGGTGCAGAGAAGTTCGAAAAGGAAAAAAAAAAAAAAAAAAAGAGTCTGAAGAGAAAAAGAGCCCAAGATCACATAAAGAAGAAGAAAAGATCCCCAAAGCACTTGGCTTAGGCCATTTCTATGTATAATCCCTTTCCTCTCCCCATGAGAAATTCTAGCTGGAGTCCATATTGTGACTTTGGAATCCTTTTTGTCCTTGGGGGTGGAGGTGGAGAAAAGCTCTGAACTACCCCCTAGATTGGAGTTTGAGTGTAGAACCAGCTCTGACTGTTGCATTCCAAGATTGCACACGGGTTCACTCTGACGTCTCTGCCCTTGCTTTTGTTCTCTTTGCCGGAAATGCTCTCTCTTCCCTTCATCCAAATACAAAATATCTTCAGCACCTACTTCTAACCTCATCTTCTATTTGCAGGTTTCACTAGTAGCCTACACTGACTTCTCCCTTCTCTGAACGCTTATTACATTTAGAGTCAGCACCACAATTTACTATCGTATGAATGTTGTTTTTCCCCTTATTTAGATAGCAACCTACACAGGACTCTTGCATCTTCTCCAGTAACAAGCATAGTCCATGATACACAGTAAATGCTGCTAAGTATCTGTTAATAAACTAAATTAAAAATTATCAGAGGTAAGATATTAAACAGCAAAGGTCTAGTCCAAATTCTAGAAGGAAAATTTTTCTTTTTTTTTTTCCAACAAATATTATACTGAGCACCTATTCTGAGCTGGGCACTGAGCCACTAGAGACAGAAGACAGACAAGGTCCCAAATGTAGAGCTTATTATAAATGACAACTTAAATGTCTCATTTGAGGTTATAATCCATTCTGATTTGCCTGACTCTCAAACATTAGGTTCTAAAAGCTCAACTCTGCTAAAGCCATAACTGTCTGATGCTTAAACAAGTTAGACAACAAGCTTCTTGATAAGTCCTTCCTATGGTGCTCTAAGCACTGCAGTAAAAATACTGATGAGGAAGAGAAAGAAACTTATCATAGGTTGGTACAGAAGTTTACCTAGTGAGTAACTAAATGCTGTGAAAAGTACAATGCATCAGGGATACCTCTTCAGTCTCTATGTGATATGTCAGTATAATAACTCTAAAGCATATTAGTTTTAGGGAAAACTTTAGCAGATACCTTTTTTCATCCATTTAATTTAATTTCACTGGAGATGATCAGCTAACTCTTCTCTGAATTTACTGTACCTAACTTCCTCTATGAAGCAACTACTTACGCGACTCTTTTGAGAATCTCCCTTTGATCAACTGAGTCCTGAGAGAGAGAGAGAGAGAGGGAGGCGGAGAGGGTGGGGGAGGGAGATGGAAAGTAGCATATTTCACAGACGGCTTTTCCCACCCTGCTAGCAGGAGGGGTAGCACATTAGCACAGCCGGCACGATCGCTCAGCCTTATCAGTATTCTCAGACACTTTCTGAAGGAAGAGGAAAGCGAGTACCAGGGGCAATAAGCAGAGAAGTATTTGTTGCTCTTTACATACGTAAATAATCAATAGTCCTTAATAAACGAAATCGCCCTGGCTTGACAGAACCAGGACTCTGAAGACAGCCTTTCAGGAATGGAGGTGAGGAAGGAAGGAAAGGTACCTTTCTGTCTTTTACAAATTCAAATATTACTCTAGGTGAGTCAAACTGCCTCCAACCAGGCACGTCTCACGGCCACACCGCTGTCTTATTCGTCCTGGGCCCCTTGAAGCCTGGCCCACAGCTCTATCAACGCGGGATGGCTGTGGCCCTGCCATTCTGCTGATCGCCTCCTCCACTGACTGAACGCTGGCAGGCAGCTTACTGCCAATGGGAGCTACGCTCCCCCTAGGGCTGTTCCCTACGTACGTGTGCTTTGAAGCTGCTGCGGAATCACTGGTACAAATCCTGATCAAGTGTGTGTGTGATAATTTGCCCCACGTCCTTCAGAATCACCCTTGCTTCCCCAGCCATTAGTAGCTGACTCGTGAAAAGAGTAGATCCAGAACTGCACAAGCAAAATAGCTTTCCTGAACGATTCGGTGGATAATTCAAAGGTGTGACTGGAATCAATCATACTGTAATCCTATTTCTGTAATTAAAAAATAGGTATCAATATACACACACACACACACACACACACACACACACACACAGGAATAGATCCAGAAGATACAGATAAAAATATTAAATATTAACTGTGGTCTTCTCTGGCTGTTGAAATTTGGGCACTAATCCCCCTTTCTTTTTCTAATATGTTCTTATAAGACTTTTTAGGAAAAAAAGTGTATTACTAGCATAACATCTTTAAGGTGAGGGGAGCAGCTCTTCCCTCTAGAAGCTTGGCTTATGCTGGTATAAATCTCCAAGTCTCTCAAAAAAACTAAAAACAGAACTACCCAGCAACTCCACTCCTGGATATATACCCAAAAAAGACAGAAACACTAATTCAAAAAGATACACACACCCCAATGTTCATAGCAGCATTATTTACAATTGCCAAGATACGGAAGCAACCTAAGTGTCCATCAACAGATGAATAGATAAAGAAGATGTGGAATGGAATGGAATACTACTCATTCAGCCATAAAAAAAAATAAAATAAAATAAAATTTTGCCATTTGCAGCAACACGGAGAGACTCGGAGGGCATTATGCTAAGTGAAAATAAGCCAGACGAAGACAAACACTATATTGGTATCACTTACATGTGGAATCTAAAAAATATAACCAACTAATGCATATAATGAAAAAGAAGCAGACTCACAGATATAGAGAACACACTAGTGCTCACCAGTGGGGAGAGGTGATATTGGGGGGAGGAGTGGGAGGTACAAACTATTGGGTGTAAGATGGGCTACAAAAATGTAGCCTATCTACAACACGGGAAATATAGCCAACATTCTGTAATAGCTCTAAATGGAGTGTAACCTTTAAAACTTGTACAAAAATTTTAAAAATAACAAATTTTTAAAAATATAAATAAATCTCCAAGTCAACCTCAGAACTGCAGGCAGGCCTCGCTTTGCACAAGAGTGCAGGACTATAAAAATAATTTAGCAAGGAGATCTTAATAATCAGTGGGGAAAACTGCAATAATTCTGTGACATTTAAAACTGTCCGTAAAAACATGAAGAAATCTCTTACTGTTACAATGTATAGGAAAATGAAAAACCAGTTAAACTAGTATTTATTTAGTACACTGTCATTTAGAACATTAGAAACATTGAAATTTAAAGCATTTTTTTGTTAAAAGCTTATGTACCGAGAGTAGTTAGAACAGTGCTTGCCTTCTTCTCAACATGTATCTTACAGCATGGCGTGAGCGTATTTTCCACGCCTTGGTGAACTGTCATACTCCTTTCTAAGCTTCTACCATTTTATCCTTTGTGCTTTCAATGTTGCGAAGTATCTCCAAGAGCTCCTCTCATGTGAAGTGCTTTCTGGTGTCACTCCCTTTGAGACATCTGCAGTCTTCTCGTCACAACCACTTTCATTATTCACATCAGTAAGTTCACCTTCACTAACTTCCTCTGGCTGCACATCTAGAAGCTCACGAATGCCTGCAACGTCAACATTATTTACTAACTCACGTTAACTGGAATTTGTGTATGTTGGAACCATGCAAAGCAAGAGCCGCCTGGCTATGCAAATTAGATGCAAAATTACCTTGTGAGGTACATTCTACCTATGGTTTGGCCACCATACTTCGCTTCTGCAAGTTCCAGACAGAACAAATAAATGGAGGATTCTATTCTAGAAGAGAACCATTCAAAACCTGGAACTAGGAAGAATGCTAGAGGTAATTTAATCCAGGGGCCTCATTTTATACACGGGGTGCTCAAAGTCACCCACTGACGTGAGGTCATCTGCCCAGCATGTAAACCGACTTGAGAATTTGAAAGCAAAGAAATAAAAAACGTTCGGCCTCTAAATTCCTCCATCCCACATCATGGTATCACTTTACTGAAGCAAAAACTGTTCTTGGACTGAGATCATCCTTTTGAATATGCTTTGTCATGAATATCACTTTTGTCATGGGTTTAGCTTGGGCAGTGAAGAACCAACACTGCCTCAAACTCTGCCAAAACAGGGTTGACCACACAGTCTGAAACAGAATCCCAACACCTCCACACAAGATGACCAGAAATACTTTAACTGCTCTCCAAAAGTCTTTAAATAGTTTTCTTTGTGTAATTTTTTAGTTAAGGAACAGATATGAATCAGGCTTTTTTTCTTGTTGGGTGTATGTGTTTGTGTGCTCCAATTTGAACTTCATCACATCAGAAAGAAAAAGAACTCACAGTTCTGAAAACTAAAAGGGCAGAATATTTAACTCCTATTCTAATACTGCATCTCTCCTAAAGCATATGAATAGCTACAGCTGAAATTCTAACACAAAAAGCTGCCAGCATTGTTAGAAGCACAGCGAGAGACGTGCTAATATGTCATTTCTTTCAAAGGACAAGGATAATATAATAAGGTACCAGAGTATCAAATGAGAAAATGGTATGTGGAATAATTTATATGTGGATAGTGCTTCTGTTTATAAAGTGCTTCTATATGTCAAGTCCCATTCAATCCTCCAGGAACCCTGTGAGGTAGCCGGACAGAGAAAACTTCCATTTATAGAGGAAGAATCTGAAGACTGTGGGGGGCAAAGGACTTGGGAGCAAACATCTGCCAAGCAGTGGTGCTGGACTAGAAACTCAGGGCATCTCCCTCCTACCCCAGCACTGCTCCCACTACACACAGCACCTGAGTGTGCACACAGGATTATATGCAACAAACACACAATTTAACTCACAGTGTAATAAAACACGTATAAGATACTTATGAATAACAGGGCCTTATCAAAATACCACAAAGCAATTACCCCAGATACCTTTGATAAAAACTGGGAGACCAGCCAACGTGTCGTGAATTCTTCAGTCTCTTTAGAAGTGAAACGACACAATTCCCTAATTTTAAAGCTGCTTCCAACTGTACCAGCTCATGTCTTTACTGTCCTAGTCACTAATTTAGTTAAACCCACATAGATAGTTCCTATACTATGAGGGGAAAAATTTTCCTCCTAAATATTCATTAACCATACATCAGTCATATAGTCCATTATATAACTCATTTATGTTCTAGGGTTGGCAAAGGTAATTTTGGCAAACTCCTTATAATTTATATAGTGTCTGATATCATGCTCATCCTAAAGTTGTCTCTTGTCTTCCTGATACATCCCACAACCTATAGGTTTCAATGTATATGAGTATATACATATACACAATGTATATAGACTTCAATGTATGTCTGGTTTTTTCTGCTCCATACTCTGACCCTCTCAGTCTCTAAGTGACCTACTCTCTTTTTTTATAAGTTGATAATCCAAAATTTTTAATTTTCCTAAGAGTTACTGGAAACACAAATTTCAAATCAAGTGGTCCTAATAACTTTCTTTAAACATCTCTCTGTAAGCTAAGAAACCACTCACCAAAAGCTGTGCTTCATAGAAATCACAAAAGCTTTAGTCTACCGATGAAACCGTTCAGTTTAAAAGTCACTGTTTAAGCTTTAAAGTTATCTACTTAACTCCCTGGTTTAATCACATTAAATGATAGAAGTTAAGCTCCTTAATATGTTGGAAATAATATCAGAATATCATCTTTTATATTTACTAGGTTGAATGACATCACTCAAAGACTACAAAGAGAAACTGATCTCAGAAACTCAAGATTTTTCTATACTCCAGCTTAATCAAATAAAAACAATTTGCTAACTCATATTTTTGAATATGTATGGTTCTCCAAGTATTAAAAAAAAAATACTGTGAAATACTGCTCTATTTTGTGGTAGGAAATAGTAGAAAAGCCTATTATTTCACCTTTAAGTAGTAAACCAGAAGTTCATTCAGAGCAGGATCAGCATTCAGATTAACGAGGAAACATTTATCATCCCCAACTTTAATTCCAGAAGATTGAAGAGATATTCCAAGACTCTCAAGCTGTTTCTGTCGCTCCTGTAAATGCATTAGAGAAGTATTAATTCCACAGCTATTGAGGCAGCAAGATATAAAAAGTCATATAGTAATTATTAAATAACTTTATAACTCAAATATGTTATCTTAGGACATGGTATTATATAGGTTACTGCATTTGTCCTCTTTCTAAACTATAATGTTGCTTTGTTAGGTAAAATTTTTTAATTTCAAAAATAAAGCCATTACAAATAGCAACCAAATATACTAAGTTCTCATTTTTCATTCTTGAAAATATCTAACATCCTGAATTCACCTTTCACATTTAATTCTGTATATATGAGCAAATATAAGTGTGTTTTACTCAACCGTGATCTTTTCTGAAAAGCCAAGTATTTAATACACTCTGCTGCTTGATATCCTCAGTGGGTCTCCAGCAGGGATAAAGGCCCAACTCCCTCAACCAAGCCCACAAGGCCCGGCCCTTCAATCTGGCCCATTTACTCACCATCATCACATCTTGTCACCCCTACTCTTAAAGCCTGTACGCAGTTAATGGAACATCTTCCAGGGCCCTCAAAGTCTCAAGAACGCTCTCTCTAGCTTAAGGGTTTTACACCGATTCCTCCTATCTGGAGCACACCTGTTCTCAAACTTGGTAACTTTTTACTCAACTGTTTCTCCGTGAGGGCAGGGAACCTATCTCTCCACTGTGTATTCCTAGCACCTAGCACAGTGCCTAACACACAAGGGCACTCAAATTGTCGGTGTCGTGAATTTATCAAAATAAAATCTGCATATCTAGTAAAGCTCTATTTTCATAAGAACATGAACCTTTCCTTTTCGTGCCTACCTATCTGTGAGTTCATGCAACATACACATGCGTGCACCTAGGGAGATACACATGAATCCTGCAACCCATGCTCTATAACTAAGGAATATGAATCGGGGCAGAGCAGGGTGTCTTTAACTATGTATAAACAGCAAATAGTGATGAGTCATCAAGAACCTCTGATTCTGAGGAAAGACAAGACAAACTAAGTCATTTAACCAGGGCCACACAGTAAGTCTGCAGTATAGTTAAATTGCAGCCTTAGAATTTTGCTATTTCTAGGCACACATCCTAATTTATACGGCCACTGCAACCCAGTCAATCACCCCTAGAATAATACTATTACAAACATACTGAAGGGGATATTTTGGTTCTGGGCCTTTGAATCGAGTCTCTTCTCTAAGAAAAAACATTACTGGGTTCTTTCGGAAGTGTTGAGTGGTTTAGCCATTAGTTTTCAGTACTCAATTCTAAGCAATGATTATCCTCGATAAAGAACCATGTTCCTAAAATGAAGAAAGCAATTCTAATGTATCTTGTATGGTCCCTTACTGAGGGAAAGCTCTTTTACAAAGGGATATTGGTGTAATTAAAGAATTATTCCAATAATGAGAAGAAACATTTCTCTATAAAAATGTCTTTTTTTGTAAACTACGAATGAAGTGGGTAGACGTTCATGAACTAATATTAAATTTAAAATGTAGGGTATAACTAGTATATTAATCTGTGCACTGGGAAAACCTGGAAGAAACCACAGAGATATTAACAGTAGTTTTCTTTGGATGACTGGATCCGTTCAATTAAATTTTCTTCATAATAATCTTTCTGTATTTTCTATAAGTAAATACTACTTTTGTAATACAATAGTTTCTTCTACTTATATTCTTATTAGAACTCTAGTAATTTTCACTATGGAAATAATTAAAAGATTTAGAAGAAGTTTGGTTACTGTCATCTAGTGGCAAAATTTTAATTCATACAGAGGCAAAGCCAAGCCTGAAAAAGACTATACGACTTAACAAAGGTAAAGCCACTCAGAGTAAGGGAAAAGACAGGACTTAAATGAGATAATGTACATAAAACAGCCAAGATATACTTACATAGTCCATGGCATATACTAAATGTTTTAACAGATAAATCAAAATCTTTCTAGCTCCTATTGCTGAAATCTAAGAATTTTAGTTTGACATTCAAAGCCCTATAATGGCCAGACTTACTTACTTCCAACTGTTCCCACACTCTCCAATAATAACTCTCTGACTTTTGCTCAATATTGATAATTGAATATGGAATGAATGTTACTGAATATAGGTTTGCCCAAGGTCATTGAGCAAATCTATGCCAGAGAAAGGAATATAAATGAATAATTGTCTAAGTTAGCAGTTATAGTAAACTACTGTTTTATCCTACTTCCTTAAACATTTTCCTGTCATTTGAGATTTTATAATGGTAGAAATATCACAAAATTTTGGTTTAAACCAAAGGGCACAGCATTGAAAAACTGTCAATTCGTTGCTACATCTGCCACCAAAAATTTTGAAGTTTTTAATCATTAAAAAATGACAAAAGTTTGCAACATCTAGGAATCAGTTCAAAGAATAAACAAGTACTGTATGATAAAATATAGTTACATTTACTAAATATTGCTTCTCATATCAGAGATTAGTTAACTTTTTCTATAAAATGTCAAACAGTAAATATTTTAGTCATCTGGGTCCTATGGTCTCTGTTACAGCTATTCAACTGTGAAGCCATAAATAATACAAAAACATATGAGCATGGCGCATTCCAATAAAACTATTTATGAAAAGAAGTGGCAGGCCGGGTTTTGCCCAAGGGCTTAGTTTGCTAACCCTTGATCTAGCTCACGTAAGTGTACATTTCTTTACTGAGAACATAAAAGATGAAAACAAGAGAATTTGGTATCAAAGATATGTCACTGGGCTGAGAAATTAGTCAACTTGAGTTCTGACTGTTTACTCAAAAATACTACTGAGCACATAGTTTCAAAAACTAAGAGCTACAGCCTTTTTTCTTGAGAACCTTACAAACTCATTAGGTAATAAAAGTATACACAAAAAACTGAATAGTAAATAAAGTACTCATGATTTAAGGGTCAAAAGGGTACACACAGCTTCCACAGGATTCACAGCAGGGACAATCTCTGGGGGCTGGCATACTAGAGGAAGATGCCACAGAACCCAGGGGACTTTGAGAGTCTGGCTGACTTAGAACAGACTCCCAAAAAGCTCTTCAAAAAAGAAATCCATTTGGCTGAGTTCACCTAGGTTTCCTCAAAGTTATCTGATCATGAACCATTTTTTTCCCCATAAGACTTATTAACAGTCTGTGGCTATACTGCCAGAAATACATTTTAGGAAATGCCAGTCTGTATTGCAAAGAGGTCAATGACCAATAGACCAGTGAGAGAGGAGAAGAAAGCTCAGCAGCACTGAAGCCTGGGGGCTTGGAAAGATAAGGTGTTAAATGAGGTGTTGGATAAAATCAGGCTGTCCTCAAAAGGGGCATATGACTGAGGGAGAGGACGGTTAGGTGAGGAAAGATGCTACAGATAAGCTGCGTCAGCACTACACTCTCACTTAGACCTACCCTGCTTTGCATCAGAGCAAAGCAACCCAAGTACGATAGCACTTCAAAGTCAATGTTTTATTTTCAGAGTAGCTCAAAAATGCTCATATAAATTAGTTCCAAACTGGATGATAATTAGAATCAATTCTTATTAAATAAGAATTTAATTTATGAAAAACAGCAAGTGTAATATGTAATGAGAAGTAAAGTTTATACACTGGTGTATTCTCTTCTCTGTAATTTGAGGGATATGCTTCAAAATAACCCAGTGCAGGGATACAGATAAAACAAGACTGGTCTTATGTTGGTCTTTAATGAAATTGGGTAATGGGTACATGTGGATTTATTACACTCATATTTTTATTTATTTTGAAAAGGACTGTAATAAAAATGTTTAAAAATCAACTTAAATCCTAGTCTGCACTAATATAAATCTAACATCCACCTTATGCTACATAATAATAGTACTGTCCTACAACATCTGATATATCGATTGATTCTGGACAGCACATTGAAAGATGGAATCTACTGGGTAACAAAAGCAGCAGCAACTTCTATTTTGTTAATACAAGGAACAGTTGAAAACACAAGAAATTTTTAATTTTAGAAAAGGAGGGGAAGAGGTAGAGGTGACTTTCAATATCTGGGTAATAACAGACCCTATCTTGCAGGGCTATTGGGAGGATTAAATAAAATAGTGTATATTTAAAAGCGCTTAGCATAGGACCCAACATGTACGTGTACCCAATAAGTATTGGTTATTATTGTTATTATTAGTTACTACACACAAGTGGGATACTTATTCTCTTAGCTTTGGAAGAACAAACTAAGGCCAATGAGCAGAAAGGGAAGAATAAAGATTTCAGTTAAATAGCTACCATCAGGGTTATCCAATCATGAGAAGACTGCTCAGTGCGGTACTGACCTCCACATTATCATATATATTTCTAAAACAGAGGCTGAATAAGCATCTAAGAGGAAAGTCACAGAGTCAACCTTTTACTAAGCACACAGTTGGACATTTTAGGATTTTCTCCAAGTGCTAATGCACCCACTGGAAGATTTCACCACTTTATATTTAATGGTCTAAAAATGAGAGACAGTCACCTCAGATTTAGGTATTTCATGTTACTTTTACTGAGTTGTCGTATGGAAGCAAGAAGCTCATAGCCTAAATATCTACTACTAATAATTTCGCAGTTGGGTAAGTTCCTTACGTTTGCAAAGCACTTATCAGAATTGGGTGTTCAGAGCCAATGGCTAGTTATATCATTTACAAAATTTTATGACACTAAAAATATATTTCTTACATAATGAACAATCCATTAATTGTAATTATGTCTTTATCCTTCAAATGAACTTTGTAAAGTACAGACTCCTGGATTTAGATCTTATTTAAATCTTAATCTGCTAGATTTGCCATCTTCAAAGCTAAAAATCAAAAAGAAATCAGAAACATGCTCTGAGTTGCACTGCGCCAACTGCCACGACGTTTCTCTCTCCTTAAGCAGGAAGCACGAACCTGGGCAATCTCCTCGGTTTTCCTTAATTTCTCCTCCCAGGTCACAGTCATTTCCTGGATTAGCTTCTCTGATTCTTCCAGCCGGTCTTTCAGCTCTGGAGATTTCATTGCCTGCAAGCAAAATGTTTATTTCATGGAATGCCTGCACGATGTCCTGAAAAAAGAATTCGCGAAATCCAGGAGGACAAGATGAACAACCTGACTCCTCTTAGCTCTGCAGCTCGCTGGGGTCCCTGACCTGCCTAAGACACAAGGACTGTCACTGACCCGCAGCATCCAGACTGTGTGGGTCCCACAGGCTCACCCAGTTATCCAGTGGGTTGGAAAGAAGACTTAACCTTTTCATTTTTCTCTAACCTGTTGTTACTGTGAGATCTAATTACATTTAGGGAGATAAAAAGTTCAAGCTACCAAGGGCTTATTTTTTTAAATCTCAATAGGTCTAGACTCATATGTGTGACTCATTCTACTCTTTATTGATGACTTTGGGTATTTCTTCAAGTATATCAGACTAAATTTGCACATGTTGAAAACTGGATGGTGTTATTGACACCAGGAAGACAGAAACAAACTTTCAAAGAATCTTGATGAACTGTAAAATTATTCCTGTAAAAACAGGATAAGATTCAACAGGCAAAAATACAATCAAGATAATTGTTTTGACCATGTAATTTACTGTTATACTATCAGAAAACAGGTCATGAGAAAGAAGAGGGCTATGGTCTCAGGCCCAAGAAAGAATCCCACAGTGCTTGGAAATCATGGGAACAGAAATGCTAATTAAAGTAGGGATCCTGAATCTGACACTTTATCCCATTTTTGATAAAAGGATAAGCATTTGAAACTATTATGTATAGAATGGATAAACAAAAAGGTCCTACTGAATAGCACAGGGAACTATATTCGATATCCTGTAATAAACCATAATGGAAAAGAATATGAAAAAGAATATGTATATAACTGAATCACTGTGCTGCACAGCAGAAATTAACACAACACTATAAATCAACTACACTTCAATAAAATAAATTTTTAAAAATAAATCTTTAAAAATTTTTAAAAAGATTTTTGGTTAGAATTGTGTAGGTTTTAAATTCAGTAATGGAACATAAATATCATACACTATAGAATGTACAAAGGATAGTGAAACAGAACCCTTTTAAACAGATGGCTACTTCTGCTATATTTTTTCCTATGAACATAATTAACCCATAACATGGAAAAACTAGCTTATTATGGTGTGCAAGACCTCCTTAGGATTTCTGTTTGGACTTCAACCTGTGAACATCTGATACAACAAAAATCTGTTTGATTCCTCTTCTAATTAGCCTATGCACATTCGCCACCATTTGCTGCACTACTATTAAGTTGTATCTATTTTTGTTTCAAGCATCTCTCTTTCTCTACCCTATTCTACTGTACCTCTTTTCTCGTCTGCTGCCTATACTGTGGAAAGAAACATTTTCTCAATTCCCCTTATTCTCTCCTCCTATTCAATCCTTTAACACCTGTAAAAACTATCTAAATTTCAACTATGACAATTTATCTGTCTTCCTTTACTACTCATCTCAAATTTCTCTTCCTATAGGAAATTCAAAAATTCTACTCATCACTTATGGCCCTGGAGGAAGGAAATTCAAGTTCTATCTTTACTAGATTTTCCTAGACCCGTAATGCTGCTCAGCTGTGCCTCATACCTCTGCTTTGGTTAGCTGCTCTCGGAGTTTTTCTACTTCTTCCCGGAGATCCCGGATAATCCGTGCATTGGGATCCTCATTCACCACAGCGTGGTTCACAATGTTCTTGGCACGATCTGCATACCGCAGGGTTGAAAGGGTTTCGTCATAGTTGTCAGCGGCCGGACTCACAGTAGCTACCATGGCTGTCTTGCTGTTACCCCCAAGACTGTCCTGGAGGAGAAAAGAAATTGAATACCATTTTAAAGTTGGAAGAAAACATCATATGGGAACGCTGAAGCCCCATAGGATGAGATAATGTCCCAAGGTCAAACACAGATTTAAGGACAAAGCCAGGACTTAAGTACAGGTATACTGGCTCCCAGTCCCATGCTCTTTCTTCGCTGGCAAGCTACTTTTCTGCAAAAGGGACCTTTGGTTTTTGAGAAAGAACTGGGAAATACAATGAAGCCCACACTTATTTCAGTTTAATAAAAATTAATTCTAAGTCAATTTGTCCTCTTTTAACAGGCAACATGATACCGTAAGTCAGCAGACCGCTCAGAATAAAAAAGGATGCTTTCTTAAACGTCTACAAAATCTCCCTGAGAAGACTGAACAGTCGTAACAGTATTTGATCAAAGAGTGATTACCTACAATCTACTCCATAACGCCATGTACCTGGAGTCTCTGTGAAGCCTAAATAATGGCTCAGAAAGTGGTGCTGTTATAATGCCATCAAGCACCTTGTAAATTTTTTAAAACATAAGGTACAATTACAGTCTTAGAAAACAAAAGATACAGTGAAGGTACTTCATCGTATTCCATCTGACAGCACTTCAAAAACTACTGAAACGGGCTTCAAGTTCTATACAACCGCTTCTAGAGTTCAGACAAGGATGCTGAAAAAAAGACATTCATCTCCATTACAGAAAACCGCTAAAGGGACTTTAGGATGGGCTTCAACAAATTCAAAAAAACGACTTCCCCTTGAGAACATTAAAAAATAACTAGATATAACTCAGGATTACAAAACAGGACTTGGGAAGTCAAGTCTACCCCACGCCGCTTCGCCACACAAAGGCTGCATGAAATCCAGCTGCGCAGGCGACCTCTGAGATGGCCCCCAGAGATCTGCGCCTCCTGGAATTCACACCACCGTGTCTTCCCCTTCCCTGAGTGCCTGAGTGTGGCCGGGACTTGCTGATCTGCCTCTAAGGAAGAGAACACAGAACTGATGGCCTGACACGTCTGAGATTAGATTATAAAAGACTGGCTTCTGTTGTGGGTGTTTTCTCTCACTCAGGGAAACCACTGCCATGAGGTGAGGCAGCCCTAGGAAGAGACCTCAGGAGTGAGTTTGGAAACACGTCTTCTGACACCTGCCCACAAGCACTCAGGTGAGCAGATCCAACCTCAGCAGCTCGGCAAGGACTGCAGCCCCAGACGACGCCTGCACTGCAGCCACGGGAGAGACCCCGCCCAGAACACTTAGGCTGCACCAGGAATCCTGACCCAGAGAAACTCGGAGGTAACAAACGATGGCTGCTCCCAGCTATTAAGTTTTCAGGGTAATCTGTTGCACAGCTATAGATAACTCCCACTACACTATCCCAGGATGAGAGTTACCCAGAAGACTAGATTCAATGCCCCCTTTCAGTAGTAAAGTATCACTGAATTATAGACTCACAATATTAGAGAGAACACTCAGGCTGGCCACTAATGAGGAATTCATTAGATCACAAGAAAGCCAACTCTATCTCTGGGCTGCATTAACCAATACAAAATTCTTACTTTTGACGATAGAAATGTTTTCCGTTATCAATATTTCTAAAATTTGCTTGAACCACCCATGATTTATACAACTTTGTGCAGAGATTATTCAGTCCTCAGCCTTTTGTGAATTAGAGTATTAGTATCCCCATTTTACTGATGAAAAACCAGAGGTTTGTTCTGACAAAGGAGGTTAAATACCCTGCCTACAGATCCAGAACTAGTGAAGTGAAAACATTCCAGCCCAGTTGTATTCTACCTTCCAGTCCAATATGATTTCCACTCCCCCACAACTACCCACAATAGCACAGTAACAAAATAACACCTGGCAACAGAGAGAGTTCAGACCTGAAGCCTTTCCAAATTGTTCTGTCCTAGCGCCAGAAACAAAATTATTCCCTAGGTGTTGCTAACAGTTGAATATAATCACAAACAGTACGTCCCCTTATTCATCCATTACTAAAATTTTGGTTTTCCACAGAAAACACAGCTAAGATAATTATATCATTGAAGGAAATACTCTTCGATGCATGAAAAGGAAGGAAATGAAAGTAATCTGGGCTTTAGGAAGCAAAGGCAATTTCTGCAAAGCCTGGATGACTGCTTGCTTCACTTCACTTCCAGACACTGATCTCACATTGCTGGTGCCCAGCTTTGGCAACTTCCAGAAAGATGTCAAGAAGAATCCCATGCACGTTAATGGAATTCAAATGTCATATATCAAGATCATAGGAATTACATCTCAGGCTGGAATTCAGTTCACAAGCAGCGCCGCAGTGCAGTGCTGCCCTTCCAGAACCACTGCATTCTCTTAGCCCACAGGAACAGCAAATGCGGTTGGGTAGAAGGGGATTCATAACAATAACTACCACAGGAGAAAAGCATGCATACTGTGCTTCAATTTGTGCTGAGAAAAGGAAACCTGGCAAACAACAAATACTTGACATTTTAAAAGCCCTTGTGCATGAGCAACAATATGCTCATATTCAAAAATGGCCTCATGCCATCAGCAAAAAGGAAACAGCAACAAAAGAACTGGCACTCATTCAAGGAGAAAGTATAATGCTTCTTGTTTACTCTTTAATTGTTTAATTAGGCAAATCAGATGAGCTTTGTTTCAAACGCAGAAACTGCAAATTAAATGGACATGAGAAAGAATTTTGGAAGTCAGAATTTTTTAAAGCTGAAAGAACTCTTTGAAGTCACCTAATCAAATTATTTCATTTTACAGACGAGAAAATGAGACCCAGGAAGATTGACAGGCTTACCAAAGGTCATAATGCTAGTGCAGAGCACAGCTGAAATTATTCATTCATTCAACTCTTCATGGAGTTTACCATCTAGAGGGCAATGCTGGTGAGCAAATACTATATGCTAAGAACTAAAGTAGAGGTAAATACAATATGGTCTGGGAAAACAAAGAAAAAGCAGAAAGCCCAGTCTTGAAAGGTTAGAAAAGACTCCCAGAGAAAGTGACATTTGACACCTAAAGATGAATAAGCATCACCTAGGTAAAGGGGATGGGGGAGGGAAGTAAGAAGGGGGATTGAAGAGAGGAGGAAGACTGTTCCCAGCAGAGTAAGAGCAAAGTTCTAGGAGTAAAAGTACTCATCACTCAGCTAGAACTGATAATGTCAAGAAGCAAAAGCTGAACACTGACAAGCAGGGAGGGGCTTAGTAAACCACAAGTCTTTAAGGAACTTGTACTTTATCGTAAGGGTCCCTGGAGAGTTACTGAAGAGATTTAAGTTTAAGAAGAGTATTAATTTAGAAAGACAGCAACCTAACTGTAAAGAACGGAATGAACTAGGAAAGCTCAGGAAAGAAGTTTCAATCACCCAGGCGAGAGAAGAAAGCCTTCATTATTCATTAAGTAACTGGCAGTAAGGATGCAAAAAAGTAGATGAATTCTAAAGATATTCATTATTGGAGCACTCATTACCGGAAGTTACTTGATGTTGAGACCTATATTTAGAAAGTCACAGAGAGAAGCAAACATCATCTTAATATGAAACAGTTCTCCACTGACCACTTACCAAGTGAGTAAGCGCTCAACCCTGCCTGAGAGAAGAGCAATCACATCCATCCCCATCCCCCCACGTCACCCCCCCCACCTGCTAAATCACCAAGTGTGAGCAGTTTCTCTGACTCAGATGCTATAGCGTCAAGAGCACTACATAATTATAATGTGAACACAATGCAAAAAAACTTTAAAAAGAAACTGCAAATCTTATAAAGGATGAGCAATTTTATGAGTTCGATGAAAGTCACGTTGGAGAATACTAGAATCATACCAAGTCAAACAAGGATCAGGAAGAGTTAGACTAATTAAGAATTAAAGAAGGAAAAATCAACAGGGACATAAAAGACACTTTAAAGGAGAATGATTTGTGTAGCAATGGATTCCAAAAGGCTTTGGGGGAAACTGTTTAAACCACGGCATAGGTTTTACAAAAATGCCCCTACTTATGATCTTGTGCAAAAGTCAAACATCGTAAAGAAGGTCATGTAGTTTTTCAGGAAAAATATGACAAAAATCAAGGAAACTATTCATTTTTTTAGCCTAAGAATTAACACATAGAAGTTACAATTATAGCCTAATTTTATTAAACAGAAGATAAAGTGAGCTTTTTAAAAAAGTGTTTAGTTTTGTTCTTCAAGTTCAATTATATTCAACAGTTTCTATCACATTTGGTAAAAGTAAGGTGCTTCTCTTTCTAGTGAAAAGAAACCTTTGGTAAGAAGAGCACAGCCTAGGCAACAGAAGATGGGCAGCAAAGTCAGCCCTGGATTCCAATCTTGGTTCTATCACTTGCAGGTTCTGTGTCCGTTGCCACATCTGTAAAATGGGAACACCACCATCTGCCTTCCAAGGAATCAATGAGATAATGTATGTGAAGCACTTTGCACAGTACCTGATTCTCCTGACCCAAGCTCTCCTGGCCTCCAGCCTATGGGATGGACACTCAATAATTAACCTAGGCCATTTTAACTACGTCAACTTAACAGAAGGTATTTCTTATTGTTGGGTTAAATGGACTGAAGCAGCAACACTGGAACAACAGGACAATGAATATTCTTTTAAATCAGGCACATCCAGAAATCATCAGGAATGATCAGGAGATGTTTCTGTGGAAAGTATGAGGAAGAAGTATCGTATTGAGAATTCTTCCAGAAATTAAACAAATGAGACTTCAAGGTTAATTACTGACACTTGAGGACCAGACAATTATTTCCTTGGTAATTAAATGTTTTATAATATGTATCCCTTTAATTCAAGAGTTATTTACAAGTGGTTTTTAATCATCAAATTTTGTTTATCCTTTTGTTTTTTGTTATATTTATTTATTTATTTATTTTTGGCTGTGTTGGGTCTTTGTTGCTGCACGCGGGCTTCTCATTGCGGTAGCTTCCCTTGCTGCGGAGCACGGGCTCTAGGCGAGCGGGCTCAGTAGTTGTGGCTCGCGGGCTCTAGAGGGCAGGCTCAGTAGTTGTGGCACACGAGATTAGTTGCTCTGCGGCATGTGGGATCTTCCCAGACCAGGGCTTGAACCCATGTCCTCTGCATTGGCAGGCGAATTCTTAACCTCTGCGCCACCAAGGAAGTCCCTATTCTTTTGTTTCAAATTTCTACTTTTATTGCATTTTGGCCAAAGGAAGTAAGCTACCTGATTTTCTACTGCGGCAAATTTCACTTAATAAAGGATGCTCAAACACTGTGTAGAGTTTTAGAAAGTAAAGTTGAATACTAGTAAAGCCTTTGAGAGGGTGTAGAAACTAGGAGAAAACCCTACTCCCTTTACAAACATGGTTCTCTAAACATGTCATGGAATAACTCAGAAGCTGTGTTCTCTACTAAGCTGCCTGCACTTAACTCATCTTTACATGTTCAACCACTAGCATAGTGAGTAACAGGTATTCAATAAATTTTTGATCACTGAGAAAATAAGCCATAACGAAACTAAACAGGGCTCACAAGATTATTTTTCCATTTTAAAAACATTTTTTAAAAGAGCATTAGGTAAAATATTTTGTTCCGGGTTGGCAACTTTATAAGGAGTTAAATTGTCACTAGATTTGATATCCTCTAACTCCCAGTCCAATACCCAATCCACCACATCAGCTCTATCAAGACCAAAGGGAATCTTAAAAGACTAGAAGAAACCTGGAAATAGTCTCTCTCTTCACCAAACTCCTATTACATGCCATTTTCTCCTCTCTCATGGAATCACCAACTCGTGCTATAGTATTCTGTGTACACAACTTCTCTCCCTTACTAGACTCTGAGTGATTACAGGGCAAGGAGTGTCTAGCGTTTCCTTACATCCTCCTCACAGCGCTTCATACAGGCTTTTTCTTTCTCATTTCCATTTCTCTCATTCATGCTGAATCAATTAACCAGTGAATGACTGTGTGCTCTACTCTATCTTTTAACAACAGCTTTAAGCAGCTGAAAGCAAATTAAAATGATCATGAGTAGTCTGGAAGTTAAACAGAAAAAGAAGGTCCAAAATGTCCATCAAACAAAAGGAGTCTGTGAGAAGGAGTAGGTCCTGGTCTAGTCCCCAACTCTCAGAGGCGATTGTGTGATTCGGTGTGCCGCAAACCCCCTGCTTCCGGGTCCTGGTGAATCAGGAAGAAACCCATGCTTAATCCATTAAAATTAGGACTATCATGTAAGAGTCTAATGATTATAAATTTGAACACTGATGTAGGAAATTATAATTGGGAGAAATTAATAGTCTACTCTTTAGTCTTCCTTTTTACCAACCACCAAGAGCATCCCAGAAAGGGGGGGAAAAAACTTACTTTGAGCAGCCAAGTGAGAACTGAGTCACGATATGGAACAAATTTATTCTTGTTTTTGCCAGCACCCTGATCTGCTAGGGCTGAGATAACCAGACCGAGGGTTGTGAGGGACCTGCATGGTGCAACAAACCGTAATAATCGTAAAAACCTGAGTATATCAAATGTCACATTTTAGCACAAAGACTGAACATCAAGATGCCTTTGTACCAGCACGAGAACAGCACTGTTGTCAGCATTTTGCTGCTCAGGTTAAGAACACATAAACTCTAAACGCTGATATCCCTCTAATACTACTGTAAGCTATAAAATTGCTTAGTTCAATATTTTTTTTTCATTTTTGTAAAAAAAAAAAAAAAAATGTCAGCTGTAAACCATTAGGTCAAGATAATGACATAAATACCACATATCTTTAAGAAAGGATGCCACAAACATAATACGATTAACTAAAACATAGTATAAGGCAAAAACATTCATATATATATAAATAAATAATAGCGTAGCATCTGGATGATGGTGTTCTATGATCTCCAGCTGGTTACTGATGACTGTCTCGCTATGTGTCCTTCTGGGAGCCACAAGGATGGAAAAGATTCCTGCCCCCAAGGGGCTAACAATTTAGCTTAAGGTAAGAAAATGTATAACCATATGAAGGACTTGGTGCACAAAATATTACTTTGTAAAGTAAAATCTTGGTATAAATAAGCACCACAGCTGTCATAAAAAGGAAAGCCCGATGTAGCCAGTACACGTTACTGTTTGTTCAGACAGTGACACCCATGCCAAGATCCACAGCTGGACTCTGATACTCCGATTATCTTTGTTTGTTTCTATAGCTTAGACCAGTGGCTCTCAACTGGAGGGTGACTATGTCCCCACAGGGAGCAGCTGGCCGTATCTGGAGATAATCTACGTTGTCACAACTCGGGCTGGGGAGAGAGATGGCAGGTACTGCCGCCATCTAGTGGGTAGAGGCCAGGGATGCCACGAAGCATCCTACGAGGCATAGGACCACTCCCTGGGACAAAGAATTCCCTGGCCCCGAACCTCAATAGGGCTGCCTTTGGGAAACCTTGGACTTGACTGAGGTTGTGCTCCTCAGCCCCAGCAGACCTCTCAACAAAACATAAAACAGGCTCGGGCCCTTAAAAAATATCTATGAAAAAAAATTCTACACTATTTATTCTTTATAGCCTCAGTCATTCCGGAATCCTATTCTTTCAATAACTACAAAAGTTCCCCCTTTTGGCTACTAAGTCACTGAAGCAACAGAGGCAGGCTTCTGGACAACTTACTTGTTGATGTTGCTGCCCTCCTTCAGCCTGTCACCTGCCGCTCCCGTTTTCGTCGCTCGCTCGCTGCCGGCTAAATCAACCAAGCTCAGCTTGCCCACTTTCTCTCCAGATGTCTAGGAAGCAAATCGACAAATACTAACAAACGGTTACAGAATTCAGAAAGTGATACATCTCTACCGAATGAGTTTATTATCTAAATCCTTTATTAAAGCGTATTTGTTGTTATTTTAAAGTTAATTCGTGCTGCTACAGAACAGTGTAAGAAAACTACACAATCTAGTAGTAGATACACACAAAATTATACACAACTACGAATCCAGACAGAGAACTATCTCAAAACAAAACAGTGCCCCCCAATGTGGTACATTTTGAAGGGAACCCAACAAAATCTTCTTAGAGAAGTATACAAAAGCACTATTCATAAGGTATAAATTTTAATATGTGAAACCATGCTTAAAATTTCATATATATTTACCAATAATCCTGAGGGAAAATATTTGAATTTCTTATGATACAAAAAAATCTGACTTTTATACAACAGAAGGATCCCTCAAAGACCCAATGCTTTCTAAAATTTTTCGTATTATTCATATAATAATTCCCTTGTTTCATAATTTCAGGTATTAAATTTACATATTTTTCTAGTTAAGATATTATACATACTGACATTTTCCTTTATCAAAAATGTTCAATTATCAAATCACACACATAACAGATATTTTATACTTCAGCAGCAATGTAAGAAATGTGGGAAAGCAATGCCAAAATCTATAGACTGGATCACTTTTTTAAACTTTCCTTTAAAATATACATTTATATTTATTTCCATAAATAAACATGTTGCTAACAAAAGGGTATTAAGCTTCCCAAATCAAAAGTACTTTTGGTTTAAAAAAAAAAAAAAAGTCAGTATGTTTTTTGTTTTATGCTGAAAAGGAAATAGAAAACAAAGAACTTTTTGTCATTGCACTAATCTTGCTGTGATGGTAAAAGAAGAAAAATAAGCTCTCAGCAAATGAAAATCTTGCCAAAATACAGCACTTTGCCTGGGTGATCATTTTAGCTTCTGGTATTTGAAATTGATTCGCTGGAGGGTAGTAACAAAATATGCAAAAGTTCACATAAAAAGTAAGAGGGAAAGCACAAATGTATGAGCCAACACAGAAGTTTTCAGTGTGATAGAACCATACACATCTCTGGCTCTGTTACTTTTCATAAGCTTCAAGTCCAAATGCTCAAAAAATTATTCTACAAATCTAGGATCTTATAGTACAAGTTCCCCAGTATAACTTACTCCTTCTAACAGTTAGCTGTTTAGCAGAAGGTAACACTTCAAAAGAAACTCCACTAAATCAGCTAGAGTATTATTAGCTTATACAGTTTGCCATCAGAGTTTAAAGCTAAAAAAATGTTGTGGCAGAGACTATGGGCCATCAGCTTGTATAACTTCTGTTCCAACTTCCTTTATTTGGAGAGGGTGGAGAGCTAAAACCTACATTTCTCAGACTCCATTGCAGCCAAGGCTCAGGATGTGACTTAGGTTCTGTCAATCACATATTCTTGCTTAAGATTTAGAAGGCAGAAACAAAGTAGAGGTCATCCCCCTCACCCATTTTGGCTTTTTTCTGCTGGCAAGCAGGAGTGTGGATATATGAGTTTTCCTAAAAAAGCATCCCAGCTCACATTCTCCAACTTCCAGGGCTCTGAGAAGGTAGCCTCACTGACTCCTGTATCCTGGATCACAGCTCTGGGGAGTGCCTGGAACTCACAGGTCTGGGGGTGGCCTCAGGGGTAGTACCATCCTCGCTGGATGAGATCTGTGCTCTTCTGGAGGTTATTCCTAGAGATTTAGTCTAGAAATCACTCCTCAGAAGGTGTAGCAACAACTTTGTAATCATCCAATTCCCTCTATCAAATCCCTTTCTGTTTACCTAGAGTGGCTTCTGTTTCTTGTCCTGAGTCCTAATTGATACACATGCCTGGCTAGGACTTTAAGTCATCTTAACACCTGAAGGGAATAAGATAAACCATGATCCACTTTAGAAATTAAAAAAAAAAAAAAAAAAAAGGTCATGTATCTGAACACCTACCCCGGACTTCACATCGTATAAAGTGTGTGTGAGGGTGATTTTGAAGACTGCATGTGATCGGCTGCTCTCCTCATTCATGTTGGTTGCAGCAACTGTACGAGATTTGTTACCTTCAGACATCAAAGATTCAATATCCTAAGTGGAAACAAGTCATAGACACACATTTCATTATCTAATAAGCATTAAAACTCTGCTATACTACGAAATGCATTCCAAGTTTCACTACTTAGTCAACCACATTTGGAGTTTACATTCTGTTTCTCGATGAACATTATGTCCCATAGAGTACAATAGCCAGTACTATCTCTGAAAACTCAAAAAAAAATACATTGTTTACTGTAGGTGCAGAATAAAGCGGCAGCTCTGACCAAGAATTAGAAAAGTTTAGAAGCTACATGTTGAAGTCCCACAAGATGGACAAACATGCCATGCCAATCCTCATCTCATCTAGAAATTTGAAAAACTTTAGCTTATTTAATTATAGTAATAGAAATTAATTGTTAAATCAAGTTAGATTGTATAAATAAACAGCAAACAAAAATAATTTGTAACCCCTTCACACAGGCATAGCACTACATCACCGCATTGGTGTATATCTTACCAGACCTGTTTTTAAAAAATGAGGACATCAAGAGACTAATTTTCTGCACAGATTCACTACTTCATTGCCATTATAACTAAAACAGAGACGGCATGATACACTTGAAAGATCATGGGATCTTTGTTTTTTTTTTTTAATGTTATAAGCTCTAAAACAGTTACTTAAGCAGTCTGAAATCTAGTTTCATAAATAACAATACAGCTATGACATCATCTACCTTAACAAGGATTTTAACGAGGAACAAGAAAGATATACTGTACTTGTGAGAGAGTGTACTAGTTGCCTTCCTTTGTCCAGCCTCCTCGTTTCCAGGAAAGGAACCCCATCTTTAGCTGAGCACACTGCAGCGGAACTAAGAGACTGCACTTCCCAGATGCCCTTGCAACTCAGCCTGGCGATATGACTAACTTTTAGCAAATGAGACAAAAAGTCACCTGGCAATTCACCTTAAAGGGAGTAGGCACACTATCACACGCTGGTTCTGAGCCATCCTGAACTATGAGAATAAGGGCATTACTAAAGACCTGGCTCTATGTGGAAAGCTGGAAGGAACCTAGATCCTAACAGCAGCTTTGGAATCCCCATACCAGCCTTCTCACCGTTCATTCATTTGTTCACTCTAATATATACGGAAAGCATCTACTACAAGGTAGTAGGTACATTTTAAGGTACATTTTAAGATACTGAGGATACATAGGAACAAAACAGATAATAATTCATATTCCAAAGAACTTAAGTCCTGTTATATTTTTTTCGGTTATATGCAGCCAAACATAATCCTAACTGACACATATATATGAAAAACTTTGAAAATCGTAAGATTCTATTTTCCTATATAAATGAAAAAGAATAACATTTAAGGACAAATTCAACATGATACATAAAAAGCCTCAAAGTAAAAATGCTGCAAAAAGAGGTAGAAGTTGGCACCAGAATGGAAAAACAACAAAATGTACAATTTTCTAGATTTGTTCCAAATCCATTTTAGATCCATTAAATCTTACAATCCTGACACTTAATGAAAAAGTTTTATTCTATTTAGCCTACATTTTTTTAAAATAAACGTTTCTTGTTTTTTTGTGTTTTTAAATTAATTAATTTATTTATTTATTTATTTATTTTTGGCTGCGTTGGGTCTTCATTGCTGCGTGCAGGCTTTCTCTAGTTGCGGCGAGCGGGGGCTACTGTTCATTGAGGTGCGCGGGTTTCTCACTGGGGTGGCTTCTCTTGTTGCGGAGCATGGGCTCTAGTAGTTGTGGCGTGCGGGCTCAGTAGTTGTGGCATGCACGCTCAGTAGTTGTGGCTCGCGGGCTCTCGAGCGCGGGCTCAGTAGTTGCGGTGTACGGGCTTAGCTGCTCTGCGGCATGTGGGATCCTCCCAGACCAGGACTTGAACCCGTGTTCCCTGCATTGGCAGGCAGATTCTTAACCACTGCGCCACCAGGGAAGTCCCTAGCCTACATTTATTCATTGGTCTCTAATCATCTAGACATTCATTGGTCTTTAATCTGTTGTCTCCTACATAAAACTCTTTATTGAATCTTTTAATTTTTTGAATAAAATGTCTTTTTATACTTTCCAATCTCTCTGAGCTCTCAAAAAAATCTTGATCTCTCTCCACTGTTGCAAAAATAAGCTCTCAAATATCATTATTAAAACAACAATACCTAACATTTATATGATACCGTAGAGTTTTCTAAGACTTTTCACATGCACTATCTCATTTGATCTCCTCCAGGAAGCTTTCCTGGATACCACCCTCCCTGGACACCTACATATCCATTTAAGTCAGGTACTCCTTCTCCAAACTACCATGAATCCTGAACAATGCATCTCTCACTGCACTTAAAATCATGTTGTTTTATAATACCTTTATAACATCTGTAAGCATCTTGAGGAAATGGACCACCTCATTCATTTTTTTTATTTCTTCAGCACTTAGCACAATGCCTGGCATATAACAGGTATTCAATAAATGTTTACTAAATGAAGTAAATAATGTTTATCAAATGAAGTATCGTTCACCAAATGATAGAATGTGATTAATGAACAAAGGAACTAATGAATCTACCTCAAAAGACAGTCAAGACAATAAAGCTAATTTCCATTCTAAAAATTAGGAAAAAGAGGCTTGGTGAGATAGAGTAAACAATCCAGAGTCATATAGGAGTCATATGAGAAGACTGTCACCAGATGAACAGTCTCTGACTCTTAATTCAATGTATATTACATCACAGCTCACCCTACCCCCATTTCCCCAACGAGGAAAGCCTAACGGATTCACACAAAGCATAACTGTGAAGTTTGAAAATGAAGAGAACTAGTAACTGAAGGTAAATGAGTGATTCTCTCAAATTAGAAACAGGCTTTGAATTCCAACTACTCAGCTCATATTTTATTTCACTAAATCAACAAAATCACAAGCAACATCATTATTTTATGTACTACTACAGAAGAAAAAAATACTGCCATTTATCACTTTAAGATACAATCATAAGGAATATCACAATTTTAGAGCTCAGAAAAATGGAAAAAATGTGTCTCACAATAGATGAATAGGTATGCCTTGCAAATATGTATACCTTCTCTCAAAATTAAACTGACCCAAAGCTTTTTAATAAAGATTTTTGTAACTTTATTACAAACTATTTTTGTGACTTATTAAGTGATGCTATCATAATTTTTTTTTTTATTTCAGAAAAAGATCACAACAAAATTCAACAACAAAAATTCAACAACAAAAAGATCACAACAAAAATTCAACAACAAAAAATTTGCTACAGGGAATTTTAGTAGTTCACATAAAGGATGTTGTTACCTTGTAGCCTGTGACAGCCAGTTTAGAAAGTCCATCGACATAGGGTCCCAACACACTGTGCTCTCTGACTCTTAACGTTTGACGGCTTCTGTTCAGTAAAAACAAAAGAATCAATTTTTAAACAATTACCTGTTTAAAAGGACTCAGCCGTGCTCCATAAAAATATATACTGAATTCAACAAAGATCCCACATAAATAGAACAAACAGACTTGATCCCAGAAGAATTTAAACCAAAACTTAAGATCTTGACTAGTAAGAAAAACTTCATAATGTGGTAAAATATCACATCACTCAAAAGGGTACACTGTGGGATGTCTACTACCACAAAGAATGCAGAGTCAAATAAATACAAACAATCTACTTGTCAGATCACAGAATGTGGCACAAAGAGCAGAAACTCAATAAATGTTAACTGTGCAAAAGAAAGGAAACTACAGACAAATCTCAGTCATGAATAAAGACAAACAAATATAAACAGACAAAAATAAAGGCAACAGGCTGAATCTAACACTGATTTAAAAACATAAAGTTGGACTGTCCCAGGGCTGCTAGGTTGTTTTAACATTGAAAAAAGATTCATGCTCTTTATCACAATGATAGACTAAAGAGGAAAAAAAAAATACACGATCATTTCATACATAAATGATTTCAATAAACTGAAAAATGATTCAATAAAATTAAATACTCATTCATGATTAAAAAAATAAATAAACCTCTTACAAACAAGGAACTAATAAAACCAGTAGAGGGCACCTGCCAGAAACCTACAGCATATAGCATACTTAATGATATCAATCAAAAAATATTAAGAATATTTGTTGATGACTGATTCTATGTCAAAAAAGCTCTTCAAAAAATCTAAACATTACAATTTTTTTTTTGGCTGCGCTGCGTGGCTTACAGGATCTTAGTTCCCTGCCCAGGGATTGAACCCGGACCACAGCAGTGAAAGCGCCATGTCCTAACCCCTGGACCACCAGGGAATTCCCTAAACATTACAATTTTTAAAAAGAGTATTTATTGATGGTGAGATTACAAGTGATTCTTGTTTTATGTAACTTATTATTTTCTAATGATTTGGAATCTTACAGTACCCTAGGATCAACCACCAAAATTTTACTTACTACTATAAAACTGTATATAAAATACATATAGAATATTCGACTTAGAATATATCCAAAGATCAGAATTATTACAACTTTTTTCCTTTCATATTTCCCTTTTTCTTAAAGACAGTGTATACTGCATTATCTCTTGAGTAAAACAATTATATTACTACACATAGTAGGCGGTGAATTAATAAGATCAGTACTTGAATGAAATAACTAGGTTCTCTCAAATAATCTTTCGCTGAAAAGGAATCACCTTCAGAGTTTTTAATCCATTCACTTTGGCTCTTCAGAAACACTACAAAAATCCTCGAGAAACTTTCATGGAGGAGACAACAACAGCTAACACTTATTGAGCACTTACTATGTGCCAGTAAATGTTCTAAGACCTCAGGTCTATCAACCCAGTCTATCTTCACAACAGCCCTCTGAGATATTATGTAACGTTATCATCCCTTCTATACAAATGAGGCCAAGAAAGCATAAGGAACTTGCCTTGCCCAATAGGTAACAAGTAGAGGACCTAGATCCAGAGCCAGGTGATTCCAAAGCCCATGCTGTCAATTACTAAACTATACACAAGACAAACATATAAGATATTACTAAAGACTATTAGCAAATTGTAGATAGTAAAGTTCAAGCTATTCACACGAGCACTGTGGAATATAAAACATGAGAATGAAGTCAGCTAAGAATTTCTGGAAAGAGTAGGAATTTCTGGGATCTCAAAGAAAGTGATGCTTTTCACAGAAATGAAGGTGCAAGAAAAAGGATTCAAGGCAGAGCCAGAAAAAGTACAGGGGCACAATTTTTAGCAAGATGTGGGTACCTAGGCCACAACCTTCCTCCCTCTGGACTTCCTTTGGTCCCCTGTTTCAACATCTGTGCATACTGCCCTCTAGCCCCATTGGACAGCTGAGTCACTTTCAAAACCTCTGATTTCTCCACACCTCCATGCTCTGGCACAGGCTGTCCCCTATGCCTGAATCGTTCCCACCCAGCTTCTCAGTGGACAAATTCCTACTCAGTACAAATTCATCAAGCACTCTCTGTGGAATCTTCCCTTCTCCTCCAGGCAAAGACAGTCACTCCCTCTTTGCTCTCACCTATTTTGTGTGAGCCTCCTTCATGATTTAAAAGCATTACTGCATTGATTCATAACTATTTGTTTCCAAAACTCCCACTCTGTCCACACTGAGCTCTTCATCTATGACTGCATAGTGCCTGGCATACAGTGATCACTCGATAAATGTTAAGTAAAGTTCTGTATAAAAACACTAAGTGCCGGGGTCTTCCCCGGTGGTGCAGTGGTTAAGAATCCGCCTGCCAATGCAGGGGATGCGGGTTCGATCCCTGGTCCGGGAAGATCCTACATGCCGCGAAGCAACTAAGCCTGTGCGCCACAACTACTGAGCCTGTGCTCTAGAGCCCGCGAGCCACAACTACTGAACCTGCGTGCCACAACTACTGAAGCCCGCACACTTAGAGCCCGTGCTCCACAACAGGAGAAGCCACCGCAATGAGAAGCCCGCGCGCTGCAACGAAGACCCAACACAGCCAAAAATAAAACAAACAAACAAACAAACACTAAGTGTCGGGAATTCCCTGGCGGTCCAGGGGCCCAGGTTAGATCCCCGGTCGGGGAACTAAGACCCCGCAAGCTGCGCGGCACAGCCAAAAAAAAAAGGGAAGAAACACTAAGGGCCAATTCAGCCTCATATGAAAGGCCTGCAGATCATTATCTTTGCTAAAGAAAACAGATGCCGGTGAGGAGCTGACAGGTTTAGTTTTCTCTTGATTGAGGGCCACTGTGACCCACTGCTTCTGAGACCAGCTTTCCTTGATCGTCCTCTTCATCCCAACATAACTCGATGCGCCCTCGCCGTCCTCCGCGCTTTCTATAAGCTTCAACTCACGTGGCTCTTTGACCTTCCAAATACTGCTCTTACAGCAATAAGCCACAGGCTGTGGTTTTTATCTGTTTCTTTCTCTCCATTGTTGCACTTCCGTAAAATCTGAACTCAGAGAACTCTGGGCAATGCACAAATTTCCTCAGATACCCCTTATCTTCCTCATTAGCTTCAGTTATGACTGCAGACTGAGGACAGCATTCTTGAAGGCTTTCTAATACTTTTAAGACACTTCTCTTTCAAAGCCTATGCCATAAAACTGGACACTTTTTCCCCTTGAGAATCATGAAAATGAACTATCTTGAAGTCCAGGTTTCACTATTTCTGATTATGTCACAATGTCACAATTCATCTGCAAACAGATGAATTCCATTTGAAATTTCTTGGTTTAAAACAAACAAAAAACACTCTATTTGATTAAGGATACCAGTTATACTGATACTCAGTAACTTCACTATCAATACGTATTTTTTGTTTGTGCTTTTGGATAAATCTGAGAGAGACGGTATAACCCAAATACATGCTGCTCAACCATGCTTCCCTGCCCCATCTCAGCCGTAGTTCAAAAGCCCAGAACTGGCTGCAGGAAACCCCTTAATATAACTAAAAACTAGAAAAATAACTCTCTCCTCAAGTTCAGTATAAAACATTTCACTTTAGCCAACTTATTAAGTCTGTTTTAGTCCATGATACCACAACATTAAAGTCTCAAAGTCATTTACCCTTTGGGATCAAGAAGGTCTCTAACTTTTTCATTGTAAATTTCCATATAGGACACTTCTACTTTAAAACTCTGCTCTTCGTTTTCCTCTTTCTGGGTTCGTTCAAAGAGTCCACTGCAAAGTCTTGGGATTAATCCAGGTTGGTCAGCTGTGCCCATCATGGTGTAAGATTTTCCAGATCCTAAAAAATGGAAATCATAGTTATTACTGTCTCCTTGAGAAGTTTAAATACACAGCCCTCTTTCCATTGCTCATAATAAAATCCTAGCACTTAGCAAAATGCCCCAAATAAGGAATATACCCAAATATAATGATGACACTAGTAAGTAGAGAAGCTTTCCAATTATACATGTAGAAGTCAAAAGTACACATCCTTTAGGAAGAAAATAAAAACCTTCTTTAACTATCATCATACTTAAAAAAAAAAAAAAAAAGACCTAAAATGACTGAAAAATTGTGAGGTCGGAATAGTTTCCTAAAATTGAACTGGAAAGATCCATATGATGAATACTATGTGCCTGCTTCCAACCACTAATCATAGCATAAAAAATGTACGTTATCCCTACAGGCCCCAGAGCAAATTAACTTACTACCACTACCCTTTGGCAACAGTGTAGAAATCAGAGTCATCTTCTTTTTCTACTACAAAATTTTTTTCTCCTATGTACCAAAAACACATATTCATTAAAGAAAATTTAGAAAGCATAGGAAAATAGAGAGGAAAAAATTAAATCACTCATAGTCCTAACAAGTCTTGAAAATATCATAACCATTTTTCCATGAAGAATAGTTTTCAATTGGACAAGCTATACGATATACCCTTATAAAAGTGACTCCTTCACTTTAAATAGATTTCTTTCCTGTTGACCACAGAGGTATAGAAGTCAAAACACTCCTTTATCAATCACAACTGATAAGATGCTAGCAATATGTATTCTTTTTGGTATTTTCTTTGTTAGGATCTTTATTTTAAAAAAACAAATTATTTAACAATTACCAGTCTGTCCATAGGCAAAGATACATGCATTGTAGCCATCAAAAGCATTCTGAAGGATATTCTCCCCAAGGCACTTGAAAACATCATCTTGACCTGAAAGAATGACAGAGAAAAAGGTAGGATGTTTTAAGCCAAAACTACATATGAACAATTAAAAAAACAAAAAACAAACAAAACTCTCAAAAATGCACTTTTTTTCTCAGCTTGTTTATCTACCAAACAAGATTTTTAAACTTGATGAATGCTTCCAAAGGCTTATGTCTTTCAGATTATTTCTAGTTAGCACATAACAGAAAATGAGTGAAAAGTTCCTGATAATATGAACTTGAATCAACACTGGCCAAAGAAAAAACCAATGAACTGCTAATTTTATAAACAATGATTATAAATATCTGAAATGTATACTTGGGACCTAGGTGGACCTGAATTCAACTATGTACCACTCAGCCAATGCTTTATCCAGTGTGTACTAAAGTTCAAAATAATCATATATATCAATTCCCTCTCCTCTTCCTCAATGATAATGTTTAATTACAGGGTCTACAATACATACCAGCTGGGAGAGGGAGGAAGGTCTGGGACATTTCTTCTAGCTTTCAACCATGGACATAAATAGTAGGGTCCAATTCCCCTCCACAGGCTAAATTAAATATGTCAATAACTAAATGTGACCTTGACAAATTATTCAACCTCTTTGGGTCCTGAATATAATATGAAAGAACTGGATGCTGTTATGCTTGTTACATTTTGAACACTATAAACAGCATTCCACTAGGCCTCACTTTCTAGTTCATTTACCAGATCAATTCATCCTCATCACACTTCTGATTCTGAAGCAATCCTTAGAGTCATCATGGGGCCAGCCAGCCCAAATTAACCTTAACTTTTGGAAACAGCTGTGGTACTACTGTTTTTCATGATAAAGGCCAATACAATATGACACCCAATATTTAAAAGATTGCTTAGAAACGGGTGTCATAAGCAGTTAGGAATAAAGGAAATATATGGTTATCATTGTAGTCTTTTTTATTTTTAGATTTTTTTTAAATTTGGCTGTCGCTGTAGTCTTAAACTTGTAGTGAAAAGGGGCTTGAGACAGTCATCATTGAGGAGAATAAAAGAATAGACTCTCAGAGCAAATTTAGAGAGAATATGGCATATTCCTCTCCATTAAAGAGGGAAAAGGGGGACTTCCCTGGTGGTCCAGTGGTTAAGAATCCACCTTCCAATGCAGGGGACGCGAGTTCGATCCCTGGTCGGGGAACTAAGATCCCACGTGCCGCGGAGCAACTGAGCCCTCATGCCTCAACTACTGAGCCCGTGTGCCTCACCTAGAGAGAAGCCCACGTGCCACACACAAGAGCCCGCTTGCTCTGGAGCCCGGCACCACAACTAGAGAGAAGCCCACGCACCACAATGAAGAGCCTGCGTGCCGCAATGAAAGATCCCACATGCCACAACGAAGATCCTGCATGCCACAACAAAGATCCTGCAACTAAGACCTACCTCAGCCAAAAATAAAATTAAAAAAAAAAAAAAGAGTGAAAAGGGACACTGAAAGCCTAAGTGATTTACTGAAAGTCAGAGACAGGAGTGGAGCTTGGATTAACCTCAAGGTTTCCTTTCCTCCTTGGCTAGGGTTCTTTCATTACACCAAGCTGCCTCTCTAGACCATATTACAAACATCTAAGGGAATCTACGTAGCTACTCCGTGCTATGGTCGCGTGTAAGGCCCAGGGATGCATGTAAGACAACCTCAACCGTGTGCCCTGTTAATCTAACTTTATCACCTTATACCAACAACAGTGCACCATGAATCTCCCATTTCCCAATCAACATTAAAACTCTAATAGCAAAGACTATTAGGAAGGAAGACTATTAGGAGGAAGTTCTCTATGTAGTTTCTAAAATTACACAAAATACTACTATGATACTTTATAGGAAAAATACTAAAACACCTTTCTATATTATCAGTAGTTAATAGGATGCTGGACTCTTACCTGCATACTTTTCTCTGACAGATTCATCCATAGACCAGAAACAATGATCATATGCAAATACCTGTTGAAAAACAAAAATAATAAAGTTTGTATTAAGAACAAAACTGTAACATACTTATAATGTTATAACAATGTCATAACACTGATAACATTGTTCATAACACTGAAATAAAAACAACTTCCTGCCTTACAATGGAGGTTAGTTATTTATGGTACAGTCTTACAATAGGCAAGTAAGCACCCTATAGATGATATAGATCTTTATTTCACATGGAAAACTTTTCACAATGTTAAGTGAAAAGGGAGGAGGTTACAAAGCAATATGTATAATATGATGGCTATTAGACACACACACAGTTACATATATAAAAGCTTATTACTGCATGATAAGATTAGTGATATCTTTGTTTTCTTCTTTATGCTTTTATGTATTCTCTACATCCTTACTTTTCTCATCAGAGAAAACAAAGATTTTTTTTAAAAAATAAAATGTAAAGATGATTACTACAGCATGTGGAGAACGCAGATTCTTTAAATAAACTGTAACTTGCCCATGGTCGATACTGTGTAGCTTCAAGAGCATAGAAAACTAAGATTCATATATTAATGTAAAAGCTATGAAAGTCTGGACCATGATCTCATATTTGTAAAAAAATCGACATACATAAAAAGTAGGAAGTATATACATTGGAAATATTAGTAATACATATTGCTACCTCGTGGGATATCACAAACGATTTGTTTTGATCTTTTATTTTACTACTTTCTAAAATACGCTTTTTTTTTTTTTTACTTTCAAAAGTCTTTCACCGATTATATTTTTAATTTTTTGGATTTCATGTTTTACAATTTAGTCTTTTTAAGGATTTTAAGTGTAATTGTTTTTAAATTCATTTCAGTTTGCATTTCAAACTCCCACTTTTGGAGTTTGTTGCCTCACTTCCTGATGACAGTTTTCCTCTTGTGCTTTATATGTTAGTTTGCAAGTACATCTGAATTGGGAGTTTGCATTTTATGGTTTATGTGATTGCCTGTTTTTTTCCTCCCCCTTTGGCCCCCCTTTACACGAATAGTTACGCTGCCACTCCCAGCTACTGAAGCCCAGATTTGGGTCCTTCCAAAGCCCAATGTCTCTACTCCCTCCTACTTAGACAGAAATTGGCTCAATGTTGGTGGCCAGAAACCTTTTTTTAAAAATATATATAATCTTTTTTCCTAAATTTATTTATTTATTTATTTTTGGCTGCATCGGGTCTTCGTTGCTGCGCACGGGCTTTCTCTAGTTGCAGCGAGTGGGGGCTACTCTTCATTGTGGTGCGTGGGCTTCTCACTGTCGTGGCTTCTCTTGTTGCGGAACATGGGCTCTAGGCGCGTGGGCTTCAGTAGTTGTGGCACTCGGGCTCAGTACTTGTGGCTTGCGGGCTCTAGAGCGCAGGTTCAGTAGTTGTGGCGCACGGGCTTAGTTGCTCCACGGCATGTGGGATCTTTCCAGCCCAGGGCTCGAACCCATGTCCCCTGCATTGGCAGGCGGGTTCTTAACCATTGCGCCACCAGGGAAGCCCCAAAAATCTTTTTTTAAGCCTTCTTTCCTGATGGAGCCTCACCCAAATCAGTTTTCACGTGGTGAGCTTCTCTGGTCCTCAACCGTACACAGGGTCCCCTCTAGTCTGCAAGGGCTGAACCTCCAATCCTCCAAAAACCTGCGTCTGATCTCAAGGCCCAGTAAATACGCTGCTTCGGCCCCAGCCTGCTGCTGGTCCCTGCAGTGACATATGTTGTTTTTGAATATAATGACATGATTTTCATGTTTTTAAATGTCTTATCTGTCCCTGCTATGAGTTTGGAGTTGGCAGAAGAATGTTTCTGTGTGAACTCACAAGGCTATCATATGGACCAGAGGTCTAAGAGCTACATTTTTTTAAAAAGGAAATTAGATTAGGATGGTAAATTAAGTATGCATGTCTATATCCACTTCTACTTGAAATTAACACAAAATGATGGAGAGCGGGAGGGAAAGAGCCTAAAAGGGAAAGAAGGGGGGAAAGGAGAGCAAGCTTTTGAAAGCAAGATTGCTCGCTTATACCTGGACCAGAAATTGAGAATCCCTGAAAAACAGCTGCAATGAGACTGGTGCAGTGTGGGGTGGGGACCACAGGGAGAGCACAGGCCAAATCGCTGCAGGAGGAGATGGCTGCAAAGCTAAGAGCGGTTCCAGGAGTGCAGCAGGAAAACAGCTCAGTGAGTGGCTAGGGGCCCTGGGGGCAACCAAAAGGGCAACTGGCTATAAACACCTTTAGAGCAAGGAAGGATCAGAACACCCACATCTTTGTGCAAAACAGTGGCACGAGGCATTTGTTCCCTGGGGTGGGGCAGTGATGGGGAAGCAAGGCCAAAAAGGTAGGCAGAAGCCCAGTGACGGACAACACCCGGAGGAGGTGGGAACCCAGGAGCCCAGAAGCCATCCACCCAGCCTCAGCACTATGTGGTACATTACTAATCCTCAACATTTTTCCAGAGCTAAACACGTGTCTGTCAATAGTGGTGGCTCCCTACGTTAGCAATTCTCCAACAGAGAAGGGAGAAAAAGAAGAAGGAAGATGGAAGGTGGTCCCAAAGGACTGTAGATCAAAACCTCCAGTGGGGGCTGCTTTTCCAGCTACACTAGTTAGCAGGGAGAGATTAAATAAGATGTGAAGCTCAAATTAAGTTTCTTCTGTTCTAGCGTTCAGCTGTCATCTCTTAGCACTTTATTTGATTCTGCTCTTACCAAGGTTAAGTAGACACCACCCTGATTCTTTGCTTGTAAGCTTAGCTCACACTTGAACCGTCCATCTGTGTGCACATCTCAGAGATCAGGCTCTAAATGGCACTCCTCTCCCTACGACTGCGGGTTTTTCTTTTCTTTCTTTTTTAAATTCAGGGAGTTCCTTCACAATTCTTATTCTCAATTCCAGTAGAGAAGCTACCATTAAAGTAACCGCAACAACGGCTGATACTACACGGGAGGCCCTGGGGTACAAGGAAGTCAAGAAGCTGGTGACCAGCAGGTGGGGAGCTGGGAGCTGAACCCAGCCTTTGAGCCCTTTGTCTACTCCCCACCAGGCCCTTCACCACAGGCTGGATTCGCTCTCTTCCCCAGTTACAGGAAGGTGTCACAGCCTGGTACAAAGTTGGGAACTAGGAATGCTTAGTTCTTGTTTACTAACAACACTGAATGGTCCTCTTTAAGTTTCAGGAACTTTGTAAATTATTATAGGTATCTTCCAGCCACAGATTTCCTAAAGCAGACAAGCCCTTTTCTTTCTAAATAAACATTTTTCCTTTAAAATTAAAAAAAAAAACAAACTTTTTTTAAGTAACAGAGAAGAAACACACATTCATTATAACAAGTCAAATAACACCAAAACATAAGGAATAAAGGTCTCCCATTCACCAAGCATTTTCTCCTTAGAGGGAACCACCATGTTAATAATGTGGTGTTGGCCCTTCCATATTTTTTATGTCAACACATTTTCTCTAAACGTTAAGATACAGTTGAATTAATCTCCAGCCTCTGCTCCATCAAAAATTAAGAAAACAAAAATAATGCAGCATCTTTTCACAGAAAAGATAAAACTAATGAAATTAGTTCTACATATATAAAGAAGTCAGTGCCATATTAAGCTTTTTTTTTAATCATTCAGAGTCCCAACAGACAAGTCTATACATACTTTAGCAACAATAGTAGAGAATGGAATTACAGTTCAACCACGGACTCTTAAACCAAACTCCAAGAATGTAGATAAAAATCTAAATTTCCTGGAAAATTCCAGAGAATGATCAATTCAATAATACAGTCCTTGTGCCTACTTTGGCACAACTACATTCCCTAAGAGATACAGGAACTGACCCACACCACAGAAGTTTCTTTAGAATCTGGGCTCAAATCTCAGATGAAAGCATATTCCCTTGAGGAAGCTGTGGGCCAGGGCAGGTTTCTGTTGGACTGAGAATGTGTCCCCAGCTGTCCCAGGAGAAACATGGATGAGTCTGCCTGCTATGGTTCTGACCACAGTATGGAACGAGCAGTTTCGAGCCAATCCACGGCGAACAGCAGGGCACAAAAGGAATCTGTGTTGTAGTTGCCAGGAGACTGGACAGAATTGGTCAAAGTACAAATAGAGCTTTTCTATAAACCTCTTACACCAATAAATGGTTTTGGATTTATGAACAGGCTGACAGCTTGCATTACTTTTTTTTTTTATAAAAATGCCAGAGAAAATATTTTTATTTTTGAGAAGAAAATTACCAGTACTTCAAAAATATGCACATAAGACCTTTACAAGCATCACATAATAAACCAAATCTCTTACCTTTGGCTGGCTTCTGAGTTCCCAAAAGAGATGCCGTCAATGACATGAAAGAAAAGAGAAAGGGTTTAAAATTTTTTTTTTTAGTTAGAAGATGCTTTTTGAAGGGTAAAATAATAAACATCATGTAAATCTTTATTAAGAATACAAAATATTAACTTTGAAATCACATAGCAATTTGAAATAAAGGATAAATTAATATCTATCAGCTAGTAGGATATAGTGCTAATTATAGAAAACTAACGTATCTCTCAGGTAGAAGAAAGATTATCTGAGCACCGGATGATTTTTAAAGTCCTAATATTTCTGCCTTCTACCTTTTGCTTATCCTTGTATACAACTGGTAAATATTTTTTAAAAATTCTTTACTTTTTAGCATCTGATTTTACTTCCAAGCAGCCTTCTCTGCTTTGATAAAGCAGCAGCTTACTCTCTATCTATATAGGACCTTCTGCCAAAAAATTCTGTTCTAAGAAAAAAAGGTTAAAGGAACAACTAATTTTTTGCCAGTGAGTGACTACTCATTCAGTTACTCACTTACTACTTATTCCTCTATGCTGACCCAGGTGCCTCCAATCTCCCTCCCTCTGAAAATGCCACTGGCTTACATCTCCTCAGGGTACAGGAATATAACTCAAGCCAGTATAATTTTGAGATAGTTTTAAACTTAGAAGCTGTAAGAGAAGCACACAGAGCTCCCTTCACCCAAACTCACCAATTGTTAATATTGCCACAGCTGCTATGTCATTCTCCCCCCCCCTTCTCTCCCCTCTTCTATATATTGATACACACACACACACATATTATTTTCTCTTGACCATCTGAAGGTAAGTTACAGACATGCCCCTTCAACCCTAAACACTTCCGTGTATAACTCATAAAAACAATGATGTTCACTCTCACAACTATGGGAATAACTGGCCGTTCTCAGAGGATCAAAATGCCAGTGAAACCTGAAACTTGAAAGGAAACTACATGGAAATACTTCAAATGTCTGGACATCTTGTGCCTTTGTCTCATAAAATTTTCTTCTAAATTTAATATTTATTTGTATCAAATGATTGATTTCAGATAAAAAGACTAAATCACCAAGGAAAGTAGCAAATGAGTGACACTTGTCTAACAGATTTTGGAGTAACAGCCAATGTGACTAACACATAAAAGAAAGTAATTTCTCTGGGATAGGAGATATGGGGAAACTTCCAAACAAAAAGACCTGGGAAATACCAGTAGAGATGACTAACATACGCTATCATCTTTTTGTAGGTATTTATAAGCAAAGCAGAATCTCATCAGTTGCAGAAGGCACAGTTATAAGCCCAGCTGGAGGAAAGAACAGAGCCAGCATATATGAACTGCCCACATTAGGCCAGGTACATTGTATGCTACTTCATTTATCTTTCACAATAACTTTGAAAGGTGCTATTATCATTCCAGTTTTACAGATGAAAAACTTAAGGCTCAAGAGTTAAATGACCTGTCCAAGACACAATAATAATCAGTGATGAATCTGGGATGCAAAAGTAGGTCTTCCGAATCCCAAGTCCATGTTTTCTTCCTCTCCCACACTGGTCAAAACAGTCTCGTCAAGTTTCTCCTAGACTTAAGAATCTATGAGTCATACATTAACAACTGCTCCTGGTAACAGAAACATTTCCCAATGTATTAATTTCCTCCATTCTAATTATTACACCCAATAAAAGGTCACCACTTGGTGCTTATGCCAGCGTAAGTTTACTTATTCATTATATTTATAAAAACTCCAGACTGTCTTTTCTGAGAGGAAAAATAAGATGTTTAGCATGATATTTTAATTTTAAGTAAAACATTTTTATACAAAAATCAGCTCTTCCTAAAAGAAAACCAACAAATATGAAATTCAACAATATATGATACACAGCAGAAGAATCCATGGGACTAACCTGAATGTAGAACATGATAATAAAAACAGAAACAAACCAGTAAATTAATTACAGAGCTAAGTTTCCAGCTAGGGATTCTGGTGGCTCTAACGGTAATGCTCAAATAACCTACAGAGCCATTGGAAACCCAAAGATGTAATTACAGCTCTGTACAAAAATAAATAAGTAAATTAATTAATTAAACAAAACCTTTCAACTTGTAGTTGCAATCCAATACGGCAATGCCTTACTATTCCAAAATCCCTTATTTAGAAACCTCAGCTATCCAGATCACAGTGGAGATTTAAGAAGCAGAGAAAACCAGCCCCTTGACCAATCAAAAGAGATGTCATAAAGTAGAAGCATGAGAGTCTGAATTTCTGAGTTTCTGTTGTTGTTGTTACTTAAGTTCATTTTGAATTTCCACACTTAGAAAAAGTTCCAAAAACAGTACAAAGAACTCCCGTGTACCCTTCCCCCAGCCTCCCCAAATGATAACATCTTATTAAAACCACAGTTACAATTATCAAAACCAGGAAATGAACCATCAACACAAGATTTATGAAATAATCTAGAGCCAACCTTACACAAATTTCTTCCCAACTGCCCCCCTGATGTCCTTTTTCAGGTCCAGGATCACACAC
The DNA here is from genome assembly GCF_028564815.1 of Eubalaena glacialis. Lineage (NCBI taxonomy): Eukaryota > Metazoa > Chordata > Mammalia > Artiodactyla > Balaenidae > Eubalaena > Eubalaena glacialis. Next base: position 115,495,435 of record NC_083724.1, read on the forward strand.
TGCAGTTGTCACGCCTCCTCCAACTGGGGACGGTTTGTCTCCCATGACCCTGACACCTGGAGAGTCCTGGGCAGTTATTCTGTAAAATGTCCCTCAATCTGGGTTTGTCTAATGCTTCCCCATGACTAAACTCAGGTTATGCATTTTGACAGGCACCACAGAATCAATGTTGTGCCGTTCTAAGTACATCAATACCAGAAGGCACATCACTATGGAGAACAGTATGGAGGTTCCTTAAAAAACTAAAAATGAGAGTTACCATATGATCCATCAACCCCACTCCTGGGCATACATCCAGAAAAGACAAAAACTCTAATTCGAAAGATACACGCACACCAATGTTCACAGCAGCACTATTTAAAATAGCCAAGACACGGAAGCAACCTAAATGTCCATCGACAGATGAATGGATAAAGAAGACATGGTACATATATACAATGGAATATTACTCAGCCATAAAAAAGAATGAAATAATGCCATTTGCAGCAACATGGATGGACAGAGAGATTATCATACTAAGTGAACTCAGAGAGAGAAAGACAAATATCATATATCACTTACATGTGGAATCTTAAAGAATGACACAAATGAACGTATTTACAAAATAGACTCACAGACACAGAAAACAAACTATGGTTACCAAAAGGGAAGGGAGGGGAGGGATAAATTGGGAATTTGGGATTAACGGATATATACTACTATGTACAAAAATAGATAAACAACAAGGTCCTACTGTATAGCACACAGAACTATACTCAGTATCTTGTAACAGCCTATAATGGAAAAGAATCACTTTGCTGTACACCTGAAATATTGTAAATCAACTATACTTCAATAAAAAAAATACCAGAAGGTACATGATGTTGTCCCAATCTCACTGCTGATGATGGTAACTCTGGTCATTGGTCACAGTTGTATCTACCAGGTCTCTCCACTGTAACATTACTAGTTTTCCCTCTGTACCTTTCTTGGGGGGGGGGCAGTGATATTTTAAGACCATGTAAGCACCCTTTCTCATCATACTTTCACCCATGAATTTTAGCATCCATTGATGAGTCTTGCCCACAACAATTACTGTTGCCCAAATTGTGACTGTCTAGTTACTGAGATGTTAACAGCCCAAGTGGATCAAGATGGGTAGATGTGCTTTTTAGGAAGATGATGTTTCAGGAGACAACAAATGATTTGATTACATATTTTGTAGTTTTATTTTATTTTATTTTAGGCCGTGCCACGCGGCTTGCAGAATCTTAGTTCCCCGACCAGGGATCGAAACCGGGCCCCCTGCGGTGGAAGCGTGGAGTCCCTAACCACTGGACACCAGGGGATTCCCTGATTACATATTTTGGATAGAACTGTTTCTGTGAATAAGCTGGTCACCTCCTCCTTTTTACTCACCTGGTTTAGGGGCTTGTGCTCACTTCTCTTTTCAATAATAAATTACACTATAAAATTAAGTCAAATTATAGTCCTAATCTTTAGAATGCCACAATATGAAGAAGAAATTTAGTGATTATTTTATATACGTTAATGATCTTTGGGAATTTTTATCAATACTTCTGACCATGACAAAAATAAAATTGATATTGAGTCCAAAAATAAACCACAAAGTACTGTGTATGTGTAAAACAAAGCTATATCAGAACTATGAGTTATAAATCAATTACTGCTGTCAACTACCAAAATCAAATGTTACATCCAAATATCGTCACCTCTTTTAACTTTAAAGATTTAAGTTTCTGAAACTTTCACAATTAGAAATATCTGGAATCTGTTTTAACAAGATCCCACTCCAACCCGTTCTATAACAGATGTGTTAACATCACAAAGAGTTTATTCTAATACGGCCATACTACGTAAAGATATTGTTTCCTTTTCGGACTTAAGCTGGCAGTACCAGCAACCAAACAACAATCTGCGTGATGATCATTATTTTTTCTTTGCCACCCCTCCCCCGATGTGCTTTTCCACATAAGGAATAAAGCTGACCTGACTAAAAATTTAGACACTGACTAGACCCACAAAGGAAGTTCATCAATCTTTGCTGATCTAGCTAACTTTAAGAAGTACAAATATCACTAAAAGCCCTGGTCACTGTTTCCTCAACATTTAGAATACTACATTCAATTCTGAAGAATAAATTTTAAAAGCATCACTGATAAAGTAGACTATCTTGGAGAATAGCATTCCAGATGTAGAGGGGTTTAAAAATGATACCACTGATAGAATAAATCAAAGAACTAGAAATATGTAGCCTGGACCAGGGGAGACTAAAACAAGACATGATGCCATCTTTGGTAGGATCTACTAAAGAAAGTTAAAAGAAAAGGGATAGCTCTTTAATATAAGAATAGTTAGCACTGTGTTAAACAGCCAGCTCGCCATTAGTGGAATTATCTGAAGAGAGAACAGGAAAGCATTTGATGAGGATGTTGTAGAAGGAATGAGAAGTTACACTGGATTACTTGTAGAGCTCTTTATTTACAATGAGAAAGCAAACAGTAAGCATTCAACAAGTTATATTCAATATTTGTATCAGGGACACGTGCAGACCACTGGAACATCAGAGGTAACCCAAGCTACGGTTCGAGCATTGCCTCCCACATCACACCCCTAGAAGAGTCCTCCTCTCCAGTGAGCTACTGGCCTTCCTGCATTCCACACGCCGACACTCAGATGATGCCATCCCTCTAACAACTCTGTTTGTTCAAGCCCTACTCATGTGGGAAAGCTCAGATCAAATTCTATCCCCCTCAAGAAGCCTTCCATGAGAACCCCAACCAAAAGTGAGTTCTCCTTCCCCCATTCTTATAAGTCAAAACTCTCTACTGCTCATGCATTACCCATCATTCTCACATTATATAAACTTTTTAATATAAATGGGTCATCTCCTCAACTAGACTACAAGCTTCTGAAGGACAGAGTGTGTCTTCTGGCATTTATCAGTGTCCAACACAAGGCTTTCTGATTCAGCTAATGCTGTTTAAGCTCTCTAGGTGACCTGGCCCCTCCCTCTATCTCAACCACATCTTGGACCATCTTCCTTTCACTCACTGGCCTTTTCTAATTGGCCCAGTGTACACAGTTTTCTAGTCTCGGGGCTCTCATTCATGATTTTCTTTCTGCCTTGAAATCTTGAGGCTAACTCCTACTCATCTGCCGTTTCTCAGCTTAGGTATTATTTCTCTACATGTATCTTTCTTAAACATCCAATCTAAATTAAGTCATTTATGTTATTCTCAATCACAGTATTCCTGATAGAATAAAAACATTTCTACCACCATCTCTGCTCTCTAAAATCATCTCCAAAACAATAAAGCAAACAAGAAACAAATACAAATTGAATCTTCAATGAAACTAGGAGATAATTATAAATGAAATATATTACATGAAGACAGAAAATGCATCCACAGAATGCCAGAAAGGGTCAGAAATGAGTGGTGCTGAGTGGCCCAGAAGACGGGGGGAAGGGGGCCTAAAAAACAGTAAGAACATTCAGGTCACTACCTCTGATATATATCCTTGGAGAAACTTCTTTAAATCAAGACAAAAGACAATTCTCTCCTATTAAAATCTTCCACCCACACAAACTACAATTGGTTGAGAACAGAGGGACATCCAAAGAATACAGCCACTGAACCGCAACTGGCATATTTCACAATCAGAAAATGTTAGAAAGATGTTTAATAAATTCCATAATTTCAAGTTACCATATACTGAGACAGCATCATTCAAAGAATACACTATTAACTCAATCAATCAATCATTTGCGAATCATCTGTCAAACTCACAAGCAGAGTAAGTTTTAATTCACTGTCCACTTTCACTACAAGGAAGTTTAAATCTGACCAAAGAATTAAATCAATAATGATTCATTTGTGCGGTTTTTTTAATAAAATATATTTCACATGATACATTAACAGAGTAATACACATTCATTTTAAAAATTACATGTTAAAATAACTTCAAGGCATGCACAGAGATTAGGACAGATTATTGAAATACTCAGATTTGGACTACTCTAACTTGGAATCCTGGAGATACAAGCTTAGCATAGAGTTATTGTCATGGAATAATAACTGAGCACCAAGCACTGCATTAAGTACTTTGTATTCATCACAGTAATAACCCTATGAGATATCCTCATCTTACACCTGAGTTACTTAGCATTCTGAAATTAACACAGCTAGTGGAGGTGGAATTAAGACTCAAACTGGTGTGTGCCTGATCCAAAGCCTACATTCAAGCTGCTGGGGGCAAACACAAGGCACTCAGACAATCACTTCCCCATTTCAAGCTATGGCGAACATCACTAATGAATCACAACACTCCTGTTCTTCATTAAAAGAAACTTTATAATCTACGGCACCCTTGGAGGGAAGTGCTAAAAAGATCATTAAATATTAAAATAATGCTGGGACTTCCTTGGTGGTCCAGTGGGTAAGACTCCATGCTCCCAATGCAGGGGGCCCGGGTTCGATCCCTGGTCGGGGAACTAGACCCCGCATGCATGCCACAGCTAAGAAGAAGTCCACATGCCGCAACTAAGAGTCCGCATGCCGCAACTAAGAGTCCACATGCCGCAACTGAGACCCGGTGCAACATACATACATACTTACATAAATAAATAAATATTTTAAAAAATAAAAAATAGGGCTTCCCCGGTGGTGCAGTGGTTAAGAATCTGCCTGCCAATGCAGGGGACACCGGTTTGATGCCTGGTCTGGGAAGATCCCACATGCCACGGAGCAACTAAGCCCGTGTGCCACAACTACTGAGCCTGTGCTCTAGAGCCCGTGAGCCACAACTACTGATACCATGAACCACAACTACTGAAGCCCGTATGCCTAGAGCCCATGCTCCGCAACAAGAGAAGCCACCGCAATGAAAAGCCCATGCACCGCAATGAAGAGTAGCCCCCGCTCACTGCAACTAGAGAAAGCTCATGCGCAGCAACAAAGACCCAAACGCAGCCATAAATAAATTAAAAAATAAATAAATTTATTTTTAAAAAAAAGAAATAAAAAATAATAAAATAATGCTAAATATGTCAGAGAATAAAGCAATTAGAAATAAGATATTTGGAAATTACTTAGAAAATTTACAAAAATAAGTGTCACAAGATGAACAGAATATTTTCACTGTAAGCTTCCATATCAAATTTGAAATTGTATTTTTAATCAATTTTAATTACACTATTAATATTAATCTCTTCTCCCAAAAACTAACTTGGATTTAACTGCTACATGTCACAGACCCAAATATTCTACCATTTTTCTACTAAAAGTAAAACCTGAAATTTGAAAGGAAAAAAGACACCTATTCTTCACTATACAATTATAGAAGCCTTTTTCTTCTTCTTCTTTCTTTTTTTTGTAAGCAGGGATTGTGTTTGTTTAGCTCATAACATTTCCCAAAAGAAAGGCTTTATGTCACCCAAAATAAACCACACTTCCATCATTTCCATGTTTGTAAATGTTTATTTTAATAGGCAAAGCAATAACAGAGAAAGTAAAATAAACTAACAAAAGCCTTGGTCATTTGTGGAATGAAGAAAAGAGTGAAGACATGGAAAGAGGAAAAGGATTAAGGATTAAGTTGAGGGCACTAGCAGGAAGTGGTAACATTTTACAGCCTAAGAAAAAAGCAGTAGAAATAGATATTTTGAGGAACCAAATATGCCTGGAACAGCAAAACCAGAAATCCCTGTATTAGACAGAAAGGACTCCTTAAACTACAAGCATCTGCACAGTCACCCCGGTTTCTTTATACTTTGTGTGAACTAACTAGCCAATTGGTTAACTGAAGGAAAAATTGACCACCAATTGGCTGCTGAAGGAAGACTGGAAGAGGAGTTGAGTACTAAATAAATCACAGAGGACTGAGAGTTCAGTTAAACCTTGGCATTTTCTTAAAAGTTACCAATTCTGATGTCTTTAAAAAATCAATAGTTTTAAAGATATAAATAATCTAATATATTCTAAATATCTGTTTATGTAGTTTTAACAATTTTATTGACAAATAATTTATAGACCATAAAATCATCCATTTTAAGTGAACAATTCAATGACTTTTAGGAAATGTATAGAATTGTGCACCCCCCATCCCCCATGCAATCTAGTTTGAGAACATTTCCGTCACTCCAAAAAGTTCCCTCAAGCCTGACTGCACTCAACCCCAGGTCCTTACCCCAGCCCCAAACAAACACTGATCTGCTTTCTGTCCATCTTCTTTTGTGGACATTTCCTATAAATGGAATCATACAATATGTGGTCTTTTGCATCTGGTGTCTTTCACTCAGGCATGTTTTGAGGTTCATCCGTGCTGTAGCATGTTATCAGTTCCCTGTTCCTTTTTATTCTGGGTGAATAGTACTTTGTTTATCCACTCAGTAGTTGATAGGCATTTAGACTGTTTCCAGTTTGGGGCTATTATGAATAGTGCTGCTATGAACATTCAAGAACAAGTCTTTATGTAGACATTTATTTTTATTTCTATATATCTATGCAAGTATAGATACCTAAGAGAAGAACTGTTGGGTCATAGGGTTAGTGTATATCTACCTTTATAGGAAACAGTCAAACTGTTTTCCTAAATGTGTGTACCGGGTTACATGTCCACCATTAACATGTGAGAGTCACAGGTGCTCGATACCTTCACCATCACTTAGCACTGTCTGCCTTACATATATAGCCATTCAAGTGGATGTGAAGTGGCATCTCGCTGAGATTTTAACTTGCATCTCCATAATGACCAATGAGGCTGAGAGCCTTTTAAGATGTGCTTGTATTTCATTTTAAAGAACAGAAAAATTCTCACCATTTAGTTTCTATCCCTATTTTTAAAGTATTATAAGGATTGACAAACTCCTGATCAAATCCACACTTTTTCCTTATTTTCATTCATATTTATTTCTCTGTATCATTTCTAACTATTACTTCATTCATTGCTTTTACCTCTTTAACCACTTCTGATTTTCTTCATGGTTTTTGTGTAGACATTCATTTTTATCTCCCTTGGACACCTACGAGTAAAACTTTTGGGTCTTACAGTCAGCATACATTTAACTTCACATTTACTACTTGTTTTATGATCTGTATGTGCAAAACTACCCATTTGAAATTCAGGTCAATCTTTTTAGGACCAAGCTCAGTATGTTAGATTTTATTTTAGTAAATTTTATTTAATTACCAATGTCCACACTGGATGATTCAACACATACACTTGAGTCATTATGCCAAAGTCATTCTTATTGCATTACGTCTTGAGTTTCTAACTATTCCAGGCCTATAATCAGATGGCACCATGGACTTAACAGCTGAAATCCCCAAGAAGCTTGCAATATAGTTGATAAGATAACAAATCATTAGATATTGAAGACGTTGTCTTCATGGCATGATGCTGTAGGGAAAACTACTCTACACTAGCAGTTAGAAACCCTTCATTCAGTTTCCCTTCTGCCTTGCTTTAGCTTTGTGATCCCGGTGGTCACTTAACCTCATCAAACCTCTCTGCTACTTCAGGAACCAGGCTACCACCTACATAATCTACTTCACGCCACACAATATCCTATGTGGTAGGGAAAGAACGTGGCTTGGGAACTAGGCAGATGTGGGTTCAAACCTAGACTCGATACATGTTTGTGCTCTTACCAGGTCCACACTATGCATTCCATGTATTATTGTCTTGAATCCTCACAACAACCCTAAAGGATAGATCCTGTTATCATCCTCATTTTACAAGTGAGGAAACTGAGGCTCAGAAGATTAAGCAACTTGCTCAAGTCGATGATTAAATATTGGATTGAGGATTCAAACCAAGGCAGAAGCAATACTCTGCTGAAGGGACACAATCGAAAACATGTAGGTCTTGTGAGATCATCAATACTGAGTTTTCTTCCCAGGAGCACGCTGCTAAAGTAAATTCTGTGTAGTGGCTCACCATTCTCTGTATTAGTTTTTCGTGCTTCTGTTTCTGTCTTTCTCTCTTTCATGAAGTCTGGTTTCCTGAATAGGCAAACAAACCTCAAGGAAATATGCTCTAATCCCCAAGTAGACCAAGTGGTACGTGGGGAAGGGGGACACAGGTAGAAAAGACTTGTCGAGCCTACCTAACAAACAAGCAAAATACATCAAGTTTTGTGCAACATGGAGTGGGGGAGGGGATGACACTTGACGCGGGAAGTGGCTTAGAGAAGAAAAAAAAAGGCACCTACATCCTTGGTTATTTCATGTCCCAAGATACAACCAACTAACCCTTAAGAAGCAGTATGGCTTCAGAACTTAGGGTATTCTTCAACTAAACTAAAACGTTGTGAAGAAAGCAGCAGCAATCTTTTAATGCATTAGTTTGAAGGACAAAGAAAAAAGCACTGGAAGTTTTTGAATGCAAATTTAGACTCTTGGAAATAAAAAAGTAAATGAAGATATGAACTCTTAAATTTAAAAAACAATCTGCATACAACACATAGGTAACAAATACTGCGTACAGGAGGTATACTTGCAAATTAGTTTTGTACACTCACCTTCATACATGAGTGTGCCTGCAATAACCAAACAGTATACCCAAATATTAACCAGTATTACCATTTCCCAGTAGTGTAAAAGAGACTTGCCTAAGAAACTTGCTTGTATAAAACTGCTGAAATTATTTTTAAAGCATTCCACAAGTCTAAGTCTGTATTTTTTCATATCTTTATTACAAGAGAAGCTATCTTTTGTTACTGTGTGTCAATTACCTAGTACACTTTAGTTCTAAGCTTCACAACAAGCCCTACTGGTAGGTCCTACACTCTCTATTTTACAGAGTAATAGGGAAAGAATAGCACAGAGAGGTTAATTAATTTGGTCAGTGGCAAAGTTGGGATTCAAACCTAAGTTTCTTATTCTAAAACTATGCTCTTTCTACTGTGCCATTCTGCCTCCCTCTCTCCATGGCAAGTGATGTGGGAGAACAAGTTAAAGTCAACTTTGCATGTTTCAGGAAACTTGAGGAAGGACGCTTATTTAAAATGACCTGATTTGGGTGGGGGGGGCGGGGACGGGGGTTGTCTGTTGTTTTTTTCCTTGCCTTCAAATAAAGTAGGCAGCATATGAAAGTGGGCTCTAAATGAGGGAAACCTATGTGGATAAATATATACAGCGGGACTTCCCTGGTGGCGCAGTGGTTAAGAATCCGCCTGCCAATGTAGGGGACACGGGTTCGAGCCCTGGTCCGGGAAGATACCACATGCCGCGGGGCAACTAAGCCCGTGCGCCACAACTACTGAGCCTGCGCTCTAGAGCCCACGAGCCACAACTACTGAGCCCCCGTGCCACAACTACTGAAGCCCACGCACCTAGAGCCCGTGCTCTGCAACAAGAGAAGCCAGTGCAATGAGAAGCCCGCGCACCACAAGAGTAGCCCCCGCTCGCCACAACTAGAAAAAGCTCGCGCGCAGCAACAAAGACCCAACACAGCCAAAAATAAAAAATTAAAAAAAAAAAAATATATATACACACACACACACACACACACACACACACAGTGACACAGAGCTGAAGCTATGTGACCCTCAGGTGCTTAGGTTAAATCTTGTTTGGGGGAAGGCTGCCCTTTCTTCAGCTCTTGCCCAACCTACGCTAACTTCCCAAAAGACCTGGTCTTAACTGAACCAAGAGTGCTAAGGAGAGAATATTTTACTCCTCATCCCTGTGTTTCCATGTGGAAGAACTCCAAAGAACACTCCTGAGGCCTCTAAGCCACTCGCTCTGTCCTCCTAAGGAGAGGAAGGGTGAACGATCGAGTTAGCAGCATTCAGGAGAAGGAACCGGTACGTGGGCTCTGCACGTCCACACCACAGGGGAGGCCTGCAGTGGCCTGCTGGCCTGGCCAAGTCTGTAATGCACAGGGGAGGTATCAGGAGGCCCACTTGGCCAACAGTCCTAAAGCCCTTTTCTCCAAGAACTCTCTCAGTATCAGAGGTGAAATGAGATGCAGGAAAACACAGTGGTAAGAGACTGGGCTCTGGAATCAAACGGCCCGATTTTAAATCCCAGCTCCACCATTTACTGTGTGACTTGGGTAACTAACTTAACCTAACCTAACCTCTCCGTGCTCCAGTTTCCCTTATCTGTAAAATGTAGATAATAAGAAAACCTATGTCATAGGGTTGCTATGGAGATTAGAACAGGGCCTGACACATAATAAGTACCAGTTGTTAGTGTTTTATCTTTGATTTGTGTACTTCCTGTCTCTATCTTACTGATCCCCATGACTACTTCAGTTCAGAATTGGGGTGGGCGGGGGGAAAGGGAGTATTGTGTATGGATTTCCTAAAATCTCAACAGAGAGAAGCTCAAAAGTAAGAGAGAGCCTTTGGCTACGGAGGCAAGATGATGCAAATGTCTTATTCTACTCTTCGGTGAACTAGTCTGGAGAAAACTCCAGAATAAGGGCTGGTCCAGAGGAGATAAAGCACTAAGGTGCCCAGTTTAAGACCTCCACCAAAATTCATTTACAATAGTATGATTTTTTTCCAGGGCAGAGGGCTGTCGAGACACATCCCCCCAAGACGGTTCATTACACTTTGCTATATTATTTGGACCTATCACTCACTAATAATAAATGGTAAAGTTTGGTGGCTTTTACCAAAAAAAATACCACCGCTCCCCTCTCCCTCTCTTTTATGGCTATCCACTGAATCCCCCTTGACCTTCTTAAACTGTTTCCTATCTGAAACACCCCTTGTGCCTTGGGACTTTATGAGCACAGTTATATCGTGCTTATCGGAAGGCATAAGAGAATTACAGCATTAAAGATGAAAACATAAGGTTCCCAGAATTCCTTGAATGTGTTTCCTTATAACATGCACTGCATTGTATCAACTGCTTACAGGTGCGCTGGCAGCTGGCCGCCGCCACCCCAGCTCCTCCATCTGGGTATCTCAGCACCTAAATTCAGCCCTGTGCCCGCCAGATTGTAGGCATTCGATGAATGTTTACTGAAATGAGACACTAGGAGTTAGGTTAACCATGACTACATCCTGTTTAAAATCTCTCCTTCTAAGCCTCTCCTCAGATCTCCAGATACCACTTTTCCTATGTATATTCTCTGTCAACATCTTGTCCTTCCTGTATTGTTACACGTTAGACTCTAAACTACCAGTTTCCTTAAGAAACCATGATCTAAAAATGTAAAAGAGCCAGAAAACGTTAATTCTTCCTCCCTGAATTTCAGATAATAGTTATATAGGAGCAGGTCTAGAGAGCAACCACAAGACAGAAGGCTCTGAGACAGAGATCTTCGGAGAAAATTAACAGAATGGTATCCTAAGAATTTGAAAGAGAAAAATTTAAGAATATGCTAAAGACAATTAAAAAGTAAACAAAATTGCAGGAAAAATAAAAAACTATTCAAGTGAGTCATGGTCTAAAATGTGGTACAATCTGATGTAATTGATGGAATTTGAGAAGAGAAATTTATTTAAACTTTATGCTAGAATACATGCCATCAAATAGCCTATGGGTTGTGATGATGAACCCAGAAAAGGACAAGCAAACCTAACACGCCATTCGGTCTAGCACTGACACAGAGGGATAGACAGATAACTGGATGGATGGATAGATAGATGGATGGATGGATGGATACATAACACATATAAAATAATGTCAACTTATGAATAAAGCAAGTGGGTTACAAAAGGGCATAGAAAGGGGGAAGGGCATGGTCTCATATTGGTAAAGAAGGAGTGAAGAGACAATGTTTAAAGCTGATTTAATAAGAAATGCAGGTTTCAATATGTTCTGTAAAAATACCACAGAAATGACCACAGAAGAAATTACAAAAATACAAAAAGCAAGCAGTAGAAGAGGTAAAAAGCTTGTACATCTAAGCTAAAATCTTCATCAGGGAGTCAATGAATATATGCCTAAGATTAATAAATCTAGGTATGCACATAGCTGGAGTAATCTTCAAGATTTTTTTGATCATGTACCCCCCCAAAACCGCCTCATACATTTTTAAGTTGTCATATAAAATTTTTCAAACATGAGTTTAAATAGCTGTAAAGAATATAATTCCTGAAATATTATATTTTAAAATAGAATTCCTTAAATATATTCATTGGAATCCAAGTACCATACATTTTTGTAAATTTAGATACTGATATTTTATTGCTGATACAATCCACTATTTTTGTTTTAATGAAAAAACGCTCCTTCGGTAGTCAGTAATTTCATACCTTTACTTCTTTCCCATGAACTCACCCAGTGATGTGAGGTCATCTGCCCAGCATCTAAACTGACTTGAGAATTTGAAGGCAAAGAAATTTAAAAAACAAGAAACAAAAAAAAACACTCGGCCTCTAAATTCCATTCCACTTTCCGCAAAGTATTTTATCCCAATGTAAAGTCTTTTGTTAACCACTCTATCATTCTTTTCTGCAAAAATATCCATACAAGTTAAAATTTTAAATTTCTCTGGTTACTCTTCTTCTGCATTGAGCTATCAATTATTAGCAGCACATGATTGATCAGAACAAAACAAATATATTACAAGTTTTGATAAACACAGCAAGTAAAAATTGCAATGGAAAAGCATCTTATAATGAAACGAGTCCATGGGATGACTGTATCTTACTACTAAAATGAGTCGGCACTGAGTGTTAATTCTATTCCTATTTTCTTTTGTACAGAAGTAAAGCACTGAAAACCTTGCTCAAATATGTAAGAGGATTGGACTGGAAGGAGGTTTGTTATAGTAACATCACTCAAATCTTTGCACTCCTGCCATGGTACATGCCAAAAAAAAAACAAATCACATAATAACTTAACATCAAATATTATATTTAAGGATCTATAAGTTAATGAATCAGTTAGGTCTCGTGAAAGCAAAAACTGAAAACTACCTGACTTGCAAAAGGAGTTGTGACCCAGGTCATAGAGTGCCTGCTCATTTTTTCAGTTTCTTGGTTAGATGCCAAAGACTTCATCATAACTTATCAAGTTAATCACACCTGCTATTGTTTCACTTACTGGAACTTTGCTTAACCTCTAAAACTCAGAAAGGGTTGAGAAAATAAAATCTTTTTAACTTCATTATACCTTTGACAAAAATACTATCTGATAAAATTATTTCATCTTATGATGTGCTTTAGATACATTTTCATCAAAACACTGAAGCTGCATATTTAGCTGATTCAATTTATGGAAAAGTCTGCCCTATAAACTAACTAGAATGTAGCTTTATTATCAAATCACTGTCTTACATATCTTATCAAATCTTTATTATCTTATTATCAAAATAATCAGGTAAATCGAACACATTTTCTGTACAAAATAACCTGACCTCATTTTTAAATTCAAATAAAAGTTTTAACACTCATTTCAAGGAGGTCTATTTTTTAGAATACATTTTGTAAGATAGATTACTAAAAGTATTAAGCAAGGATTAAAATTATATACATCTAGTAATTTAAAATGGATAAAAGACAAGATGGATCAATATGTTGTTTCTTATTAACTGACTTGTAATAATAAAATTTAATGTGAAACTAAAACTAGAAGCTATTTACAAAACAAGGAGTATGGTAAAGATATGGTATTCCTTGGGTTAACAAGTATATAAAATTGGTATTTTGAGTTTTTTTAAATAATTAAATAAGAATGAGAAAAAAGTCCATTTACCTTTTTAAACATCAAGATTAGACTTTTCCCATGTATTTAGAGAAACAGAAGAGTACAGGCATCCTTCAGTACATGTGGGGTTCCAGGATCCCCCCCAGATACCAAAATCTGAGGATGCTCAAGTCCCTTATATAAAATGGTATAGTACTTGCACATATACTTTAAATCATCTCTAGATTACTTATGATACCTTAATATTGGGTTGGCCAAAAGGTTTGTTTGGTTTTTTCTGTAAGATGGCTCTAGTAGCACTTAATTGTCTTTAACTTCATTCGAAACAATTTTGTTAGATTGTATTGTGACAGTTGTCATATCAGCATGATTTAAAAAAAACTTATCCAAATTGGTGAATATCTGTGTAGCCATTTTAATACTGAAGATGGAAGGAAAAAAAAAGCAACATTTTCAGCATGTTATGCTTTATTATTTCAAGAAAGGTAAAAACGCAACTGAAACGCAAAAAAAGATTTGTGCAGTGTATGGAGGAGGTGCTGTGACTGATCGAACGTGTCAAAAGTGGTCTGTGAAGTTTCATGCTGGAGATTTCGCGCTGAACGATGCTTCACAGTTGGGCAGTTGAAGTTGATAGCGATCTATTCGAGACATTAATTGAGAACAATCAACGTTATACCATGCAGGAGACAGCCGACATACTCAAAATATCCAAATCAAGCGCTGAAAATCATTTGCACCAGCTTAGTTATGTTAATTGCTTTGATGTTTGGGCTCCACATAAGTTAAGCGAAGAAAACCTTCTTGACCTTATTTCCACATGCGATTCTCTATCTCTACTTAAACCTAATGAAAATGTTCCGTTTTTAAAACAAACTGTGACGGGCGATGAAAAGTGGATACTGTACAACAATGTGGAATGGAAGAGATCCTGGGGCAAGTGAAATGAACCACCACCCACCACACCAAAGGCCAGTCTTCATCCAAAGGAGGTGATGTTGTGTATATGGTGGGACTGGAAGGGAGTCCTCTATTATGAGCTCCTTCCAGAAAACCAAACGATTAATGCCAAGAAGTACTGCTCGCAAGTAGACCAACTGAAAGCAGCACTCAATGAAAAACGTCCGGAATTAGGCAACAGAAAACGCATAATCTTCCATCAGGATAACACAAGACCACATGTTTCTCTGATGACCAGGCAAAAACTGTTACAGCTTGGCTGGGAAGTTCTGATTCACCCGCCGTATTCACCAGACATTGCACCTTCGGATTTCCACTTATTTCGGTCTTTACAAAATTCTCTTAACGGAAAAAATGTCAATTCCCTGGAAAACTGTAAAAGGCACCTGGAACAGTTCTTTGTTCAAAAAGATAAAAAGTTTTGGGAAGATTGAATTATGAAGTTGCCTAAAAAATGGCAGAAGGTAGTGGAACAAAAGGGTGAATATGTTGTTCAATAAAGTTCTTGGTGGGGCCTTCCCTGGTGGTGCAGTGGTTAAGAATCCACCTGCCAATGCAGGGGACACGGGTTCAATCCCTGGTCGGGGAAGATCCCACATGCTGCGGGGCAACTAAGCCCGTGAGTCACAACTACTGAGCCTGCACTCTAGAGCCTGCGAGCCACAACTACTGAGCCTGCGTGCCACAACTACTGCGCCCGCGTGCCACAACTACTGCAGTCCTCATGCCTAGAGCCCGTGCTCTGCAACGAGAAGCCACCGCAATGAGAAGCCAGTGCGTCGCAACGAAGAGGACCCCCTGCTTGACGCAGAGAAAGCCTGCGCGCAGCAATGAAGACCCAACGCAGCCAAAACTGAAAAACTTTTTTTTTAATTTTTAATATAAAATTTAAAAAATAAAAAATAAAGTTCTTGGTGAAAATGAAAACTGTGTCTTTTATTTTTACTTAAAAACCGAAGGCACTTTTTGGCCAACCCAATACAGTGTAAATGCTATGTAAATAGTTGTAAATACAATGTAAGTGCTATGTAAATAGTTGCCTCACAGGAAATTCAAGTTTTGCTTTTTGGAACTTTCCGAAATTTTTTTTTCTTTGATCCACAGTTGTTTGAATCCACAGAAGTGGAACCTGTGGATACGAAGGGCTGACTGTATACAGAACTGTAAACCACGCTAGCAATTGACATAAAATGTTTCTGTTAACAGTTGGCAGAAAATATTAAATATTTTATAGCTTAAAATGAGATGAGGATTGACTATAACTGAAACAAATACTTCATGATATGATTTAATTAAAATAGGTTTCAGCTACCTTACTCAATCCTTATTGAACAAGGTACATCAAAAACCTGAAAGAAATGGCATAAAAATTTTATCTGTGCATTTAGCCAATGCATCCTAGAAGAACAATTCCTATTTTCCTGCTTTGGCTGTTTGAAAGTACTTTGCCTTGCAATTAATGCCTCATCCTAGGGATGAGTATTAAGAATAAAAAAGAACTGTTTCTATTTTCCAGCCTGGAAATCTACAATTTGATAACTGCAACTAACAATTAAACAGAAGTTTTGTATTAAGAAACCGTAGTTTAAATCATACATTAGTCTGTCAACATGAAAGTGAAAAATGAAAATATGAAAGTAAAAAATGGGAATGTAGAGAACATATCTGAGTGACTATGAGGTTGAAAATGTTAACATTTGGTCTTGACTGACCTGAAAATCCTCATTGCTTTACGGCAGATTAAAAACAAATCAACCGTATGCTAACACATGGAATCTAAAAAAAAATGGTACTGATGAAACCTAGTGGCAGGGCAGGAATAAAGACGCAGACGTAGAGAACGGACTTGAGCGCACAAGTGGGGGGAAGGGGAAGCTGGGACGAAGTGAGAGAGTAGCACTGACATATATACACTACCAAATGTAAAATAGATAGCTACTCGGAAGCAGTCGCATAGCACAGGGAGATCAGCTCGGTGCTTTGTGACCACCTAGAGGGGTGGGATAGGGAGGGTGGGAGGGAGGCTCAAGAGGGAGCGGATATGGGGATATATGTATACATATAGCTGATTCACTTTGTTATACAGCAGAAACTAACACAACATTGTAAGGCAATTATACTCCAATAAAGATATTTTTTAAAAAAATCAACGATACTTCTGACCAGAAATATCAGGGAGTTTGAGATAAAGAGGCATCTCTCTGGGGCCTGTGAAAGTGAAGAAAGGGCTAGAAGGATTGTGTGGGTGACGGAAGCCTGCCCACAGGTTCCTAAGACACGTCTGTCAAATCGATGAGGCCACCAGCTGAATCTGGACTCAGTCAACAGAAAGCTTTGTGACCAGGAACCAATCGACTTAGCTTCTCTGTAAATGCAGAACGTGGATTAGGTATGTTTTATAAACTCCCATTTAGCTCTGATCATCTATTAGGTAGAGAACTATGCACCCCGGTTATTTATCTATCAGGCAGTCATGTGAAGTTCACACTTTTGAAGCTCTCTTGAATCCGTTTATTGGAGAACTCACTACACTGCCAGAAACCTCTTTTCCTGGGCCTAGGAAAGTCAGGACTGAGTGGGATGTTTGCTGTATTTCACCTCAAAGATGAATCAGTCCTACTCCAGACCCTGAACGTACTGTCAGTCTGCCCTTGACCTAAAGCTTTCCCTCCCACTTCTCTGAGTTTTCTCGAACTGACTGCTAGGAAATGAGCCAGATTCTGAATGCTTCCTTTGCTCTGACAAGGTGTAAGTACCTTTTACACCTGTAAGCTTAGTCACCACACAACGTAACATTTGCAAATCATTCCACTGGTGATCCTATCTGGACAAGTGGCTACGCGGGGTTCTCACATAAACACTACCTGGTGATTACAATAAAATCCTGCCCATAATGAATATTCTACACTCAGGAGAGATACTTGTAATGCAGGCATTCATCCAGCCATGTACATAAACTGGCTGGTAAAAAATCTCTACTCAGAAACACTGCACTTTCATTTCCTATTTTGTGGGTGTTGTCTGACTTGAGAACATAAATGTGCAGATTTCCAAGCTGGAAAATTCTTTTCATCAGTTCTTTAACACACAGCGTTCAGGCCACCTTTACCATCTCTTGCCAGTATCATGTTAACAGTCTCTGACCTGGTTTTCCTATCTCCACTCGTGCTCCCGCCTAATCTACCCTCCGCACTGTCACCAGTGTAATCTTGTATGGAGTCATTTTGAGTACAGCGGAGCCAGACAGGCCTAGTTTTGACTCTGAGCAAGACACTTAATCTTGCCATGCCTGTTCCTCCATCTGCAAAAAGTGCAAATAATAATAAGACTGCTGTGAGGATTAAATAACATGTACACACTGCTTATAACCGTGACTGGACAATTATGTCACTCACATGCGGAAGAACCTTCCATGCTTTCCCACCCTCTACTCCTACCGTCATGCTATTCTCTATATCTGAAATATCTTTATTTCTGAGCCAGACAGAACAAAGCCCTAATCATATTTTTCTGTGATGTCTTTTTCAACCTTAAAGAATTATAGTAATTGAAACTTTCAATCCTTCTCCCCACTTTTTTCTAACACTATATCACTGCATTCATGTCTATCTAGATCCTCTTATCATACCGTCTTTGTTTTAGACAAGACTCTTTTGTCTCTATTTGAAAACACTTCTGCATAATGCCATAGCACTTCATAGCTCTCTCCTATGGAACTTTTCACACACTCCATTTGTTATCTGTACAGTCTCATCAACCCTACTAAATTATTTGGGAAAAAAAGAAAAGAAAAGAAAAGAAAAATAGCCATAAAGGCAAGTGCTAAGTTTTAATCCACATGTGGGGCTAATTTCTTAACTTTTGGTATCCTAATCACAAATACACACTCCAGGGTTAACATACAAAGGATTCTAATCAAGAATGCATACCCTAGGGAATTCCCTGGCAGTCCAGTGGTTAGGACTCTGAGCTTTCACTGCCAAGGGCCCGGGTTCAATCCCTGGTCAAGGAACTAAGATTCTGCAAGCCAAGCGGCCAAAAAAAATTTTTTTTAAATTAAAATAAATTAGGCTACTTCTCTATTTAAAAAGAAAAAGAATGCGCACTCTAGAGATTCTAAACCCCAATAGAATGAACAGGAATCTATGAAGATGGATGGGGGGAAAAGTTACACTTTTTTTTTTTTTTAAACATCTTTATTGAAGTATAATTGCTTTACAATGGTGTGTTAGTTTCTGCTTTATAACAAAGTGAATCAGTTATGCATATACATATGTTCCCATATCTCTTCCCTCAAAAGTTACACTTTTATTTTTCACTAACTTCTAACTGCAATTTACCAATTACCCTCAATTATTAATGTAGGCAATAAATTACAGTATTAGCAGTGACTTCGTCACCAATAGAAATCACAGCTATTTTTTTTTTTTTTTAATTTTTGGCTGCATTGGGTCTTCGTTGCTGCACGCGGGCTTTCTCTAGTTGTGTTGAGCGGGGGTTACTCTTCACTGTGGTGCGCAGGCTTCTCATTGTGGTGGCTTCTCTTGTTGCAGAGCACAGGCTCTAGGCACGCGGGCTTCAGGAGTTATGGCACGCAGGCTCAGTAGTTGTGACTCGCAGGCTCTAGAGCGCAGGCTCAGTAGTTGTGGCGCCTGGGCTTAGTTGCTCCGCGGTATGTGGGATCTTCCCGGACCAGGGCTCGAACCCGTGTCCCCTGCATTGGCAGGCGGATTCTTAACCACTGCACCACCAGGGAAGTCCACAGCTATCTTCTTATCACATTACAACTGTTGCAAATATGTTGCATTTATATTCATCACAACTTTGAAATTAATTACTCCCAATACTAGATCTTATTAGTTAATACAATAATAAAGAAGCACATATTACTGTATCACACATCTTTAAAAATATTTCTGGAACTATATTTCATTACATTTGGTTTCTTTTTTAAAATATTTATTTATTTATTCATTCATTCATTCATTCATTCATTCACTTGGCTGCGCCAGGTCCTAGTTGCAGCACGCGGGATCTTTGTTGCAGCATGCAGGCTCTTAGTTGTGGCTTTCGGGATCTAGTTCCCTGACCAGGGATCGAAGCCAGGCCCCCTGCATTAGAAGCGTGGAGTCTTAGCCACTGGACCACCAGGGAAGTCCCTCATTATATTTGGTTTCTTTTGTCATCCTTTGCATTTTATGCTTTTGAAAGATTATTCTGAGAAGGGTCTACAGACTTTATCAGACTGCCAAAGGGGTTCATGCAAAAATAGGTTCAGCTGTCTTTCCTTCTGATCAACACTACACAGTTCATTATTCAGCACAAGAAATGTCAGAAATAATTTTTAACTGGTAAAATGCGTAGTGTTAAAACTATTCAGACTGACTAGAAATCTTACACAGGTACCTCCATTCTTGGGAGGACAAAGTCTAAGCCTTTAACAAACCTGGCATCCTGTGCCATTGGGGTAGGGTTCTTGGCCTAGGGCTCTAGCCAGACCTGAATTCAGGCTCTGCCACATAATTCTAAGCAGAGGGTACTGAATCCTGCTACCTTTGTCTCAAGGGGAACTTTCGGGCAAAGCGCCTGTCTGAGAGCTGTGACTTCATGGAGCTCACAGGAACAAGCTGTATGATTAATGCTGTGCCTGCGCTAATAGATCTGAGGCAGAATTCGTCAGAACTTCGTGGTTGACCTACCCCATGGTAGTGTGGGATGAGGAAGAAGGCCTACAAGCTCTCACCTAGCTCTAATTGTAGGAGGTTACTAATGTCTGATTATAAGCGACCCAAACGCCTTAGACCAGTTCATAATAACCCTGATAGACTAAGAAGCTCCATGAAGCCTGGGACCAAATTTTCTTTTGTTCATCATTGTTTTCTTAAGGTCAACACTATCCTGACACCCACAGAGGGCATTCAACAAATACTTGTTGAATGCATTAACAAATGTAATATACTCAGCTGTGTATGGGCTTCCCTAACTCCAGAATGTGATTCCTTAAAAGAAGAGCAAGTCATACTTATCCTTCCCTTATCAGGCACCTTGCCAGGGCTGCATATATTAGATACCAATCAATAATTGTTGAATGCCTACAGTTTTGCTCTAATCTGAATTTACTAATTATATTTTTTATTTTCTTTTTTACTTTTTTTAAAAAAATCAATTATATGTTTTCAAATGTTTAAAGATAAAGAAGAAACTCTTCTGTGAAATCTTACAAGGCAGGGGACTTCCCTGGTGGTCCAGTGGCTAAGACTCTGTGCTCCCAATGCAGGGGGCCCGGGTTCGATCCCTGATCAAGGAACTAGATCCCACATGCCACAGCTAAGAGTTCACATGCTGCAACTAAAAGATCCCTCATGCCACAACTAAAGGTCCCGCATGCGGCAACGAAGATCCTGTGTGCCGCAACTAAGACCCAGGGCAGCCAAATAAATAAATAAATATTTTTTTTTAAAAAAAGAAATCTTACAAGGCAATAAGAAGCAGTGTATCTAGTGATACACGGAGTGTATCTGGCTTTGGAGACATGAGCTCACTCAAACCTGAGTTCAAACCCCAGCTCTGCCACTTACTGTGTGATGTTGGGAAGTCATACAACGCCTTCCTGCCTCACTCCTCTTCTGAAAATTCTAATATAATCATGGTGCTTATATTTTCTATTGTAAGTACTTTTGCTGAACCTGTAGGTAAGACCCTTGCAAAGGATCCAACACACTATAAGAAATAATAATGCTTACAAATGCTATTTATCATCAATGAAAAGATCCAAAAACTAAATTCTCTGTTCACTTCTCATATTTCCATGAACACTGTCCTAGCTGTCTCTGCATTATTTACACCTTCCACGTGTTCAAAGGCCTTGACCACGAAGTTCCTTTAACTATAATAATAGCTCTTTGCTCAGAACAAGGAAACCAACTCTGGGCAATGTTATGCAAATTGATGCTCTTTAGAGGAAACCCACAATCCCTGAAATAAACATCTTGTACTTGCTATCTGGAGGGTTAGGAAACTACACTTAGAGCTATAGCTTGAGTCACCTAAGATTATTGCCAATTAAAAGCAAAAGGGCATGATTTGTTATTAGGAACATAGTATGATAGTTTACTGCATGTCTAACCTAGCCAGTAAGTATTTACTGAGTTTCTAGCATAGACCAGTGTTGTCGGAAAAAAATTACTTAAAATATGACGTATTTCAATGAATAAAATTTTTATGAAGAAAGTTGATCAGAATAAACGAATCAAGGAATAATAGCAGCTACCATCTACTAAGTACCTACCATGTACCAGGCATTTTACATAAATAACTCATTTATACCAATAGCAATCTGACAAGATCTATATTACGGTGTTCTCACCTTGATTTTACAGAAAAGGAAACTGAAGCTCAGGGAAGTCATGTAAACTTTTACATGTTGGTAATGGTAGATCCAGAACTCAAACTCCATTATGAGTCATACTTCTCTGATGCCCTTCAACCAACTCTTGCCTTTTCCTATCCTTACAAGCAATGATGATGGCTAAATTCCACTGGCAACACCTCAATCCTAGATCCTATCTAATGTTTATGAGGTTGACAAAAGTAAAAACTAATCCACACAAGGGACTTCCCTGGTGGTCCGGTGGTTAAGAATCCGCCTTCCAATGCAGAGGACTCGGGTTTGATCTCTGGTTGGGGAGCTAAGATCCCACATGTCGTGGTGCAACTAAGCCCACGTGCTCTGGAGCCCACACGCCACAGCTAGAGAGCCCACGTGCCGCAACTACTGAGCCCGTGAGCTCTACAGCCCGTGCCACAACTAGAGAGAAGCCCACGTGCCACAACGGAGAGCCCGCACGCCGCAACGAAGGATCCCGCGTGCCGCAAAGAGGATCCTGCATACTGCAACTGGGACCTGATGCAGCCAAATAAATAAATATTTTTTTAAAATTAAAAAAAAATTAATCCACACTATGAAGAACAGACCTAACCTCTTCCTAATTTCTAAGTTCAGAGTGGGGTCAAAATATGTCAGATCAACTGTAACGTAATACATAAGCAAGAGAACCCATTTAGTATATAGGCCAAGGGCATACAAAAAGGATGTTCTTAGCATGGATTCCTCAGAAAGCAAAGCCTAGGTCTTATCATGGATTACAGCCCCAGGGAAGAGGGGAAAGGGGAGTGAGGCATGAGGTGTCAGATTATGTCCACGTCAAGTTGGTCAGGGTCCAGTTTGAGTTGGCAACAGCCAGGGGTGAAAAGTGATTAAAGGCTCTGGGGAGAGTGAGGCCAAGAAGACCTGAAGTGGGACAGAAGAGATGTCTAATACAGCGGTTAAAGATGAAGTCAGTGTCAGAAAACTTAAGTAAAGCTTATGGAAACAGCAAGGCACAAAGTCCTAGTTTGGTGCCAAGGTATGACTCAATCTTGAACCAGTCTCTGTCCCAGTATCCTACTTTTAAGCATCCTTCCCGATGTGAGTGGATAAAGGCTAGCATACGGGTTCAGTCCTAATAAATCTAACTTTCAGAGAAAAGACATTCATGCAAATAGTACCAAATGTATATTCAATGTCTGGTTCCCCCTATTTTATGGCAGTTTCTGATCCCCCAAAGAACACGGCAGATTGCAAGAGTGGCTATGACTCACTAGTGACTAAGTGGGAGTAATAACTGAACAAAGACCTTGCTTACATATGGGGTTTCTGTTGTGGTAACACTTGATGAGAATAAAGTCGAGCAAGGAAGCTTGTTACACATGACCAAAACATCAGCTCACCCAGTTTTCTACACACCGGAGTATGTGAAGTCTGACAAAATAATAAAGTGCAGTTATATGAACAGTAGCTACTACTACAGATTCTTAAGACGGTTTTCATTTCATAGGGTAAAATTTATTTTTTAAAACACGTGAATGGATAAACAACAAGGTCCTACTGTATAGCACAGGGAACTATATTCAATATCCTGTGAAAAACCATACTGCAAAAGAATATGAAAAAGAATGTGTATATAAGTATAACTGAGTCACTTTGCTGTACAGCAGTAACTAAAACAACACTGTAATTCAACTATACTTCAATAAAAAATAGATTAAAAAAACACTTGATAACCTTGTAAATGTTCATTCCATCTAAACAATAAAGAGGAAACGATCTGCTTTAATGCAGATTTAGATATATATGTATAATTACATAAAACTGCTATAAGAATCCCAGTTTGCAAAACAAAAAACTCCAGTCAAAACTGCTTATGCATTACAGGTTCAACTTCCAAAGACTTACCAGCTACATAAAACTGACAGGTATCCTGAAATTTGAATTACTTATGAGTAAAAACAGAAATAAAATTAGTCTTGCCATCCTTTTCTCCTTCACAGTGACTGCATTCTGCTGACATCTGAAATCTTGACAGTTGTCTATCTTTTTTACTTAGGAACATTTTTAAGTTTTATTAGGGACTTCCCTGGTGGCACAGTGGTTAAGAATCCGCCTGCCAATGCAGGGGACATGGATTCGAGCCCTGGTCTTGGAAGATCCCACATGCTGTGGAGCAACTAAGCCCGTGCGCCACAACTACTGAGCCTGAACTCTAGAACCTGTGAGCCGCAACTACTGAAGCCCACGCGCCTAGAGCCTGTGCTCTGCAACAAGAGAAGCCACTGCAATGAGAAGCCCGCACACCGCAATGAAGAGTAGCCCCCGCTCGCCGAAACTAGAGAAAGCCTGTGCACAGCAACGAAGACCCAATGCAGTCAAAAAAAATTTTATTAAAGTTTTTGATATACAAATTTATAATCAAATAATTCCACCTTGTGGACAGCAACCAGATTTTTTGTCAAAGGTTTCTTGCTTGTTTCACATCATTTTTTAAATTTTTTTGAAATATTGTTTACAATTAGTAGTTTCAGATGTGTTAGTTTCAGATGTACAGCAAAGTGATTCAGTTATACATCTATAAATATATATATTCTTTTTAATATATACTCTTTTCCTGCCTTTTCTGTCCCCTTTAAATATCCTGGTAGACACAGGAACATCACATAACCCACCCTATGGGGAACAGACCTATCCTGGGAGTCTCACGCCCAGAGGAGCTCCTTCTTGAAAGGCAGAGCAAAGACCAAGAGAGCCATCAGAACTAGCTCTCCTCAGGCAGTGGAAACTGTAGGCCGAAGCCCCTCCAATAATCAGTTAAACTATGGTTTAACTATAGTTAAAATCACATCTAATCTTATCTTCTCTGAATATACTCTTGCAAGACCTTCAGAGCCTCTCCCAGTTCTACACCATTTTACGAGATATATGCTAAGGACTTTCCACTCTCTTCTTAGGGCAACAGGACAATATACATGATGTTTTTCAATCTAAAAGTACTGCTTGAGCACCTGTGAGCCTAACCCTCTGCTAGATCCTAACAGATACTCTATACCTATAAATCCTTTGAACTATAAGGATAATTAGTTAGGATCCAATTCCTAACTCAAAGGGATCTAAAAAACAGTTGGAGAGACAAGACAGGTATTTGCAACTAGAGAATGAAGAGATGCGTGTGTCCTGGCTATACATACTGTTCTTCTACCTGGACGGCTGCCCAACCAAACTGGTCCAGGAATCCCCCACCCTCATTATGGCTGCTGGGAATCTCTCTCCATCCTGCCTACCTCCCTTTCTATCTCACCAAGCAAAAGCAAAATGGTTCCTCTTCTCCACTCATATCTTGCTTTAACTGTTCTATTACTCCAGTGATGTAAGGTGAGGACTCTATAATGATGAGACAGAGTAAGCTGAAGTGGAGAGAGGAAGGAAAAAAGATTCCCTCCTTGCTTTCGGGGTGGGAGGTTGGGGGGAGGTAAGGGGTGGATGGACAGAAAGACAAAACTGGGAGAGGGAGAGCTTTCAGGAACCTGTGGCACAGCATCTGCTTTTCCAGGTTGTCCGCCCACAAAGGGGAGCAGGTAGGATTATTTCATCCCCTTCTTGCCTCCAAGGAACCCCTGTTTTCTTCTCTACAACTACTCATTCTCTCACTCCTCTAGCATCTGAATCTTGTTTGAAAGTCCCCCCACCAGAATCTCAAATCACACCAAAATTCCATCTCAGTTCTTCAAATCCTCTCCCCACTGTTTATGCAACAAACTCTCTCTACCAAGAGCAAGAGAACAATCAGAAAGGCTTAGAACCAGGGAATCCCTGGCCCCCTCCCAAAAGGTAAAGGGTTAAATTTCTTGGCATTCTAAGTTAGAACTCCAAATTCACAGAATTATATGCCTAAATGTCTTAGTTAAATAATGTTATACACTTCAGAAATACCATGGATTCAATAAACTTTTGCAGGGACCTAATGTTGATTTACATGATATTGCTTACAAGGGAAAAAATGATTATGTTCTAAAATTTTGGTGAATACCTTAGACAATTCTGATTAACCTGGGCTAACACATTACCCTTTAGTATCAGAGATTGTCAGACTTTTTGGTATCAGGACTCCTTTACACTCTTAAACAACTGAGGACCCTAAAAAGCTTCTTTTTACATGGGTTATAGCCTACAGAAATTTTTTTTGCATTAGAAATTAAAGCTGAGAAACATATTTAAGTTTAAAATATGTTATTAATTCATTTAAAATAGCAAGATTTATTACATGTTAACATAAATAACATTTAAGAAAAAATAACACTATTCTCAAAAATATTTATATTTATATAAATATAAATATATATTTACTGAAGAGTAGCATTGTTTTACATTTTTGCAAATCAATAATAATGTGTTACGCTGAACACTTGATAATTTATAAAGTCATATCAACAATTATAGAAGTCACATGGCTAAACTTAATAAACTAAAGAAAAATTGAGAACATACCATCTTCAGAGTGTAGAAGTTAAGGGTTTCAAAAAGAAATGTGAGCCCCAAACCCAGGGCCAAGGTCAGGAAAGGACATGTTTTGTGACTGAAGCCGTTAAGGATCTACACCAAGGGTTGGATGGAAAGGTCCACAGGGACCAGGCAAATAACATAACTGAGGGAGTCCACCAGCTGGGGACCTGAAGAGCTCATGACCTTGTCAAAGGAGGCAGAAAGCCCAGTGATGCCAGATTTTCAGGTTGTTTAGGAAAAACTGCAAATCTGAATTTTCATATGAAACCCCCATATTTTTAAACATTGAAACTACAGGCCAAACAAACATCTATGGGTAAATGTAGCCTACAGCACCCCAGTTTGCAACATCTATATATCACAAATTGTTTAATCTTCGGGAAATTCTTCCCAAGGAAATTTATCCTACAGTATGGTCCTAATATTAGATCACCAGGAAACAGCACACTTAAAATATCATCAATGAACAGCATTGGAACAGAAGGTTGTTGTCAAAACAAGAAAAGCAAAACAAAAGCTATGGTGCCAAGAGAGTAAACAAGAGACCGGATCCAGGGGACAAGAATCTCTCTTTCTAGAAAACCGCGCCCTATATGGTGGAGTGGATGGAAATGGCTCATCAGGCCCTACCATTGTCTTGAGAAATACTCTTCATCCCAGGACTTCCCTGGTGGTCCAGCGGTTAAGACTCCAAGCTCCCAATGCAGGGGGCCTGGGTACGATCCCTGGCCAGGTAACTAGATCCTGCATGCGGCAACTAAGAGCCTGCATGCCACAACTAAAAGATCCCACACGCCGCAACGAAGATCCTGCGTGCGGCAACTAAGACCCGACGCAGCCAAATAAATAAATAAATACTTTAAAAAAATAATAAAATAAAATCCAACTCCCAGACTCACAAATCACCTTTCCAACTACTAATTGGGGCTAATATGAGAACGGGGAGCTTTGGAGAACAAGCACTAACAGAACAGCTATAATCAATCAAGAGACATTTACAGAGCACCTTCTGCCTGCAAAACACCGTACGAGGCACGAAGAATAAGAAGTGGTCCCGGATTTCAAGTAACCACGGTCTCAAAGGGGAGGGGGACTCAAAACACATACGATAAAGCTAAACAGTACAAGCATTAGAAAACAGGGAGGGATGAACACATAAAAGATGTCACCCAGGCAGTGACATTTCTTAATTAGTAGAAATAATAAAGGCTCCAAATTCAAAAGACAGACTACAGGAAGTAGGAGCAGGCTTGAAGGAAGGTTCCAGAAACCAGTTAGAAGGCTAAATATAAGGCAATTATGGTACTAACTAGGGTAACGTCAGAGAGGATAGAAAGGAATGTCAGGATAAAAATATTCACAAGAAAAATCAAGATTTGGCAGCTGACTAAATAAGCATAGTACATCCTCTGTAATAAATTCACTTATTAACCCATCAACACAACGAATGACCCCATTTCTCTAACAACCAAGGAACCAATAAATTAAAAGACATATAACCCAATCACCATGGGTAGACCATATATGGATGCTCTTCAAAACAAACTCTGGGGAAAAAACTTCATGAGACAATTGGACATGTGAACACTGACTGAAACTTTGATGCTACTGCATAACTACTGTTAATTTTTAAGGTGTAATAATGGTATTTTGGTTATGTTAAAAATAATAAGGATATATTAAAATACTTGTGGGTAAAATGGGATTTACTTCAAAATAATGTGGGAAAAAGGAAAGAGTTGAAGATGTGGATAGGACGGTATTAGCCATGGGTGAATGGCTTTGAGGGCTGAGCAACAGGCAGCCTATTATACTATTCTGTCTACTTTGGCATATCTTTTAATTCTCCATAACAAAGAGTTTTTTAAAATTAAATGGCAAATACAACTTCTACCTACTCCATGATCTTTTGTAAATTCTACTTGTTTTCCTAAAAGTGGAACAAAAGCATTACTGATCTGTTTCATTTATGGGTCAATACGTGAAGGTAAAGATTATTATTACTCTTAATTATTACCCATTCTATAGAATTTTTAATTTAATATAAGTATATATAAATTAGGTTTAATAAAAGTGAAACAAAAGTGAAATTCACCATCACACAAGATAGTTCTTTAATGAATTCTAAGGAGGTAGGATAAAGGGCTCCAGGACTCTACACTATTAACTTGCAAAAGAAGTCATTTTTCATTTTTAGCTAAATATCACTCTCATGAAAAATGCACAATGCTCAAAATTAAACAATAGAATCATTTCAAGTCTGAGCCTGCAAAAATCTAGCCTTACAAAGTCCACAAGAGAATAATTCAACTTCCCTTTCTACTTTTCTGTTTTGCTTTGTTTTTTGTTTTACTAGTATGTTTAGAGATACTGTGTGCTAAAAATAATTTCACCACAATTTAATGGAACTAAGGATTAATAAAGATTATCCTAACTTTTAGCTTGGTACTTGGGAAAGGGTTGACGTTCAGCTGCTGAATGGATCAGAAAGATTCCTAAGATATTGTGATACAGCAACTTTTTGGGTGGAATGGTTTCTCATGTCACATTTCCTCATAGAGTACTGCTACCTCCATCTTTTTGTGTGTGTGGGTTTTTGGTTAGTTTTTTTTGGCCGTGCCACGCGGCATGTGGGATCTTAGCTCCCCGACCAGGGATCGAACCTGTACCCCCTGCATTGGGAGCTGGGAGCGTGAAGTCTTAACCACTGGACCACCAGGGAAGTCCTGCTACCTCCATCTTTAAAACGTAAGTCTAGATCCTTATGCAACATTTGGTTTACATTAGCAACAACTCCTAAACTGGAGATTGAGACAAAGAGCCCTAAAAAAAAGTATTGCCAAACAAACAACAAAGACAAATTTTAAAAACATTAATAGTGGGACTTGGTAGTTTTACCTAAACTTTATTCGTAATTAGATATCTTATCTAGTATATCATATGGTATCTGATAATTTTATGGTGAATCCAGAATTCTGGGGAAATTCAAAACATTTAATTCATATTAGCTATAACTTAATCTAGTAACTAGCCACACACACACATAACCCTGCATCCTCATTATATCAAATGTTAGTATCCAAGCAGTATTTCAAGCACAGTGATAAAGACTCTCTTTTCTTGAATTAAGAAAAACAGCTTATTCCTTCTTATTGCTGTACCAATAAAAGCATAAACAAGATAGATACATGCCCAATGACAATGCTAAGATTTCATAAATTCTACTAGAACAGTCTAATTTTTGTTCAGACAGGTTTACTAATCAGCTATCAAACAGTTCATTTTAGCAACCTACTAGCTCTTGCTGGTAAAACTTTGAAAAATCTGTATTTATTGCTATTTGATTATGTGCTACTATTAACCATGAAATAACATGAATTCAACCATACATATTTTATTACCATTTTAGCTTTTAAGAGTCTTCCCGATTCATTTTCCCAGCTACATTCAAAAGCAGTAAATGGTTTGTACACTCAATGGCCGCAGTACTTTTTAAAAAGACGGGGAGGAATCCTCTTAAATATCAGAGTACATAGGACACTGTTCTCCCCACTTTACTCTGACATAATCAGGGCAGACAGGCTCCCCGAGGAAGAGCCCCTTTATGAAATTAAAACATACCACATACTATTCTCCAGAGGAGTAAATTCTATTTGGGCAGAATTATTAGCCTCACTCAAGTCATTTCACAGCAGACAGAACAAACAGATCTATTGTATATACCATAATTACACTTTGCATGACTTCCTTCAATTAAAATCTTTACTTAAAGTAGCATCCATATAGCAGTACAGAAATTTTAAAAGTCATTATCTAATATGACCTAATGATGTCTTCTCCTAACAAGGAATTAGTCTGAAAATGACTTCATATATTTCAAAGCAATTATTGGCATTAGGCCCTCCCCTCAGCAGTATTACACAATACGTTTGCAAGAGAAATGTATGTACATGGGTCAACATCACTTAATTCTGCATCTATCAGATATATATATATTTTCTGCATATATTCATTCATCTACCAAGAACAGAGTACTCTGAACCTCCAAACAAGGACTGGATATACTTTGCTCATATTAGAACTCATTAATTACTTAATGATCTTGACTAAGATCTGATGTCTGGTAAACAATTAGAAGGAATAAAAAGAGTTTTAATGACCTTTCTGACAAGTGCTGGTTAAGATCAACATCTCAGACATTCTTTGCACTAGACTGGCAGTTATAACCCTCACACTATCAATTTATTATTAGGTTAAACATAACCAAACAGGAAGGAGTGGAAAGCCCCATAGTTTTACAAGAAAACAAGAAAAATATCTGCATATTTGTGTCATCTACAGCTAACTCCATCCATGTTGGAGAGTCTCTCCCACATGTACTAAAGAACAGGCCATTTCACAAAATACCACAGAAATCAGTGTTCAGGTTCATTACGATTTTGAAGTCTAACTCTCCAAATGTTTTCTACTTCAGAAAATTCTGGTCTTAAAAATCTTACACTTGGGGAATTCCCTGGTGATCCAGTGGTTGGGACTCAGCGCTTTCATTGCCGTGGGTGTGGGTTCGATTCCTGGTCAGGGAACTGGGATCCCACAGGACACACGGCCAAATAATAAGAGTAATAATAATAATAAAATCTTACACTTGGTGGGTCAGGGTAATAAAGAATTATAAGAGAAACTGTTAGTATATTAACGCTTGTAGTGTTAATTATACACATACACACACACACACACACACGATAGAAAACACAGGGCTAAAGAAGAAAATGGATTAACTGACCGAGGGATTCTCAGTACAATTTATACTAAGAACTTCTTTCCCTTTCAGGTTTCAGTTCTGTTGTTTAAAGCAGCACCTCTAAACAGGCATAGCTCACTGATTCACAGTCTCTCAGACTTGGAGGTACAGTAAAACAATTTTCACTGCAACGCTTGTTTGGAATTTACTGCAAACAATAGATGAGAGGGGAAAAAAAGCTTTTTTTTTAATTTTGGTTTTTTAAGAGGAAAAAAGGAGGAACAGCGTATTTGATAAAATATGAACAATTAGCTTTCCGCCCCAACATAAACTTGTGATATTATTTTTGGCTCCTCTTAATATAATTTCTTTTGCCTTTAAAAATCAGGCATTAGGGACTTCCCTGGTGGTGCAGTGGTTAAGAATCCGCCTGCCAATGCAGGGGACGTGGGTTCGATCCCTGCTCCGGGAAGATCCCACATGCCGCGGAGCAACTAAGCCCATGCGCCACAACTACTGAGCCTGAGCTCCAGAGCCCGCGAGCCACAACTACTGAGCCCACATGTCACAATTACTGAAGCCCGCGCACCTAGAGCCCGTGCTCTACAACAAAGATAAGCCACCAAAATGAGAAGCCTGCGCACCGCAACGAAGAGTAGCCCCCGCTCGCCGCAACTAGAGAAAGCCCACACGCAGCAACGAAGACCCAACACAGCCAAAAATAAATAAAATAAATAAATTTATTTTTTAAAAAAATCAGGCATTATACTTTAGTAGTCAATCTTTTTTGAGTCACGTATCTCTCTGACCCTTTACTAGAAAAAGGCATTTGTGGACACATAATATTGTGCAAACAATTTCCAAACACACATAGTGAAAATGTAAAGAAACAGAAAGACAAAAAACCAAATTCTGGAAAAGTTGTTAACTGTGGTGGAGAAGAAAGGCATTAAAATTGGAGGCTGTTCACAACAGGCTTTAACTGTATTGGTAATGATTTATTAAACTGAGTGACAGGTGCATAAGTGTTTTATTCTTTAAACCTTTTTATACACTATATTTTTTAAAACTTTGCTCAATTTTTTAAAACCTTACAAGAAGTACCACTCAACAGAAAAGTATACTAGAACCTGAGGTTCCAAATCAGTAGCCAAGAGCTGAATCTGGCCAAGACCTGTTTGGTTTGGACAGCACAGCGTTTTATTTTGTTTTTTAATTGTAATCTGAATGCCTTTGGGCAGGGTATACACTCTCCAATTAGCCAGAGTCACCACCATTTTCCTTACAGTAAACGAGGGTTCTTTAAAAGCCAAAGAAACTGGAATCCTCATACACTGCTGGTGGAAATGTAAATCGGTGCAGCCGCTTTGGAAAACAGTCTGACAATTCCTCAAAATGT
The DNA here is from genome assembly GCF_028564815.1 of Eubalaena glacialis. Classification (NCBI taxonomy): domain Eukaryota; kingdom Metazoa; phylum Chordata; class Mammalia; order Artiodactyla; family Balaenidae; genus Eubalaena; species Eubalaena glacialis. Next base: position 115,528,023 of record NC_083724.1, read on the forward strand.
TAAGCACAGAGGTACCATACGACCCAGAAAGTCCACTCCTGGACATCTATCTAAGAGAAACGGAAACATATGTCCACAGAAAGACCTGTGGACAGGTCTTGTATACAGATGTTCAGAGCAGCATTATTCATAATAGCCAAAAAGTGGAAACAACCCAAATATCTATCAACTGATGAATGGATAAACAAAATAGAATATGATGAAATATTATTCCACCATAAAAAGGAATAAGTACCGATAAATGCTATAACATGGATAAACCTCAAAACCATTATGCTAAGTAAGAAGAAGCCAATCACAGAAGACCACAAATTGTATTTCATTTATATGAAATGTCCAGAATAGGCAAATCTCAAGCCTAGAGACAGAACATAGATTAACAGTGTGATAAAGATGTCATAAAATTAGATAATTGTGCTGGTAAATATAATAAAAACCATTGAACTGTTCATTTTAAAGGTGTGAATTATATGATATGCTTATTATATCTCAATAAAGTAGTTTAAAAATAAACCAAAGACATCCATTCAGTCTAACTTTGGCTCCCAAATTGTGGTCTGAGGACTCCTGAGGGTTTCCTAGAGCTTCTCAGTGGGTCTTGAGGTCAAAACTATTTTCATAAAATACTAAGACATTTGCCTTCTTCACTGTGTTGATATTTGCATTGATGGTGCAAAAACAATGGTGGATAAAACTGCTGGGACCTTCGGCACAGTGACACCAAAGTAGATTAGTTATCGATAGTCAATGCATTCTTTATCTCCATACACGCACAGCAAAAACAAACAAACAAACTTTACTGTATGAGTTGTGGGCCAAACTAGTCACTCTTTTTAATAGAACAGCATTTCTCCTAGAAACAACTGTCAGTTCCTATCAGAAAATGCATTCCCATTTCCAAACTCACAGAAACATAACTCTCATAACACAACTGTTTCATAAAGTGGAGGCTGCCACCCTCCATGAGAAATCACACCTCACTCCCTTTGAAAACATTTTAAGTATCTCAATTTTTTAGCCAGAGTGAGCACGAAAGCCCTGTCTGGTGGGTAGAGGAGGGAATGAGGCAAAAGGCAGAAGATAAAACTTAGCCTAAGAAACTATTTTGTCCTATCATGGTGACAAGCACTAGCATTAACATTTTATTATAAGATAAAATTTTAATGTTTTAAGACATAATTCAAACAAAAGAAGGCTTAAAGATTTATTTAGCTATTTAAAAAGGGACTGTTCTACATCATGGTATTATTGTAACTAGTGATAAAAGGGACTTAAAGTGCTCCTAAATGTGAAGAATCACACACTGAGAACTACACTTGTAAAAATCTACTAAGAATAGATAACGAATTAGTCACTTATTAGCCCTAAAAGATGATTTGTAAATATGGTGCTGAAGATTTGGGAAAGCCCATGGACCAGTCTAGAAAACTAAATTGGTTTAGTGCAAAAGGATAATTCCAAAAAGGCATTTAATGTACTACTAGTACAAGCAGTATGGCTCTGCAAGAGAAAACAAATAGATCAAATCTGTCAATGTGTATCTAGTACTATACATAGAAGAAAAAGACGGAACTGGTGGATACAAGTATTTCAGTCCCTAGGGTGTTTGAGTTGAGCACTGTGGAATAGAGTCAGTCTGTCCTTAATCTTCTCCATATTTAATAAAACGTCCCTCTGTTCTTACCCTATGTTCACAAGCAATGTTTTAATCTGGTTTCACAAGTTGGTTGATACTACGGAGAAGCCCGGATGACAGGGATTAATATTTTGTTCACTGTAAACTTAAAATTAAGGGGCTATTTCTCTAACACATGGCATGTTAGTCCCTAAGAGCCCCACCAACTTTGGGCAAACTAGATAAAATAAAGTTTCTGACTTTGCAAAGCTGAAATTTTTCTAGAACTAGGTAATTTCTTGATAGGCATGTATACTCAAGTACTGAATATATTTTGGTTTAAAAAAATTTTAGGGGGCTTCCCTGGTGGTGCAGTGGTTAAAAATCCGCCTGCCAATGCAGGGGACACGGGTTCGAGCCCTGGTCCGGGAAGATCCCCCATGCCGCAGAGCAACTAAGCCCATGTGCCACAACTACTGAGCCTGTGCTCTACAGCCCGCGAGCCACAACGACTGAAGCCCGTGTGCCACAAATACTGAAGCCCGTGCGCCTAGAGCCCACGCTCCACAACAAGAGAAGCCACTGCAATGAGAGGCCCATGCACCGCAACGAAGAGTAGCCCCTGCTCACCGCAACTGGAGAAAGCCCTCGCGTAGCAACAAAGACCCAATGTGGTCAAAAATAATAAATAAACAAAACAAATTTTCTTAAAAATTTTACTTCCTTTATGAAGTTATAGCTCACAAACATACCATGGACTACAACTTGAATACAGGCCATAATAACAGTAACAGTAAGAGTCAAAGTAATAGCTAACTTTTATATAAGGTTAACTGTACACCAGGCATTGCCACTTTACATATTTTAACTCACTTAATCCTCATAACAACCTATAGGCAGGTACTATTATAATCTCCACTTTACTGAGGCAGAGGACAATTACGTAACTTGCTCCACATCACACATGTTAAGTAGCAGAGCTGAGATTCAGTCCAGGATGTCTGACTCCAAAGTCAGCATTTCTTAATCTCTTGTTAGCCATGTACAATCAATTTTCTGAATTTTAAGCATCTTATTTGTCAAAACAGTTTTGAAATTCCACATATATAGCACAGCAAAAATGTTTCCCAAATTCCCATGATTAAGCTGTTGAGCTGAAAACGGTCTACCTCCTCATTTAACCATGACTTTTATTAGCTTTAATAAGCATAAACATCAAACCATGAAATTTTCAGAAGTTAATGCAAAATTAATCAGAAAAATATACAAACTATTGTTATAAAATGTATATATGTTCACTTTCAAAGTATACTAACTTAGGTTGTAAGTATACATACAAAACTAGTCATAGTTTTAGATTAATAGGATTGGATACTATTCTAAAAACAAGGATATTGTAGCTTTTAAAGGAAAAACATTAATTTGAGCTTTTCTGACTAGTGATTTAGACTGACCAAATCACTTTTTTTAATGTTAGTTTCGAATCCCTGGCTCTCTGCTATTGGGTTGGCCAAAAGGTTCGTTCGGTTTTTTCCGTAAGATGGCTCTAGTAGCACTTAGTTGTCTTTAACTTCATTCGAAACAATTTTGTTAGACTGTATTGTGACAGCTGTCATATCAGTGTGCATTTAAAAAAAGACATTAAAATTGGTGAATTTTTGTGTAGCCATTTTAATATTGAAGATGGAAGGAAAACAGGAACATTTTTGGCATATTATACTTTATTATTTCAAAAAAGGTAAAAACACAACTGAAATGCCAAAAAAGATTTGTGCAGTGAATGGAGAAGGTGCTGTGACTGATCAAACATGTCAAAAGTGGTTTGCGAGGATTCGTGCTGGTGAATCCTTGCTGGACGATGCTCTGTGGTCGGGTAGACCAGTTGAAGTTGACAGCGATCAAATTGAGACATTAATTGAGAACAATCAGCGTTATACCATGCAGGAGATAGCCGACATACTCAAAATATCCAAATCAAGCGTTGAAAATCATTCGCACCATCTTGGTCACGTTAATTGCTTTGATGTTTGGGTTCCACATAAGTTAAGCAAGAAAAACCTTCTTGACCGTATTTCCACATGCGATTCTCTACTTAAACGTACTGAAAACGTTCCGTTTTTAAAACAAATTGTGACGGGCGATGAAAGTAGATACTGTACAATAATGTGGAACGGAAGAGATCGTGGGGCAAGCGAAATGAACCACCACCAACCACACCAAAGGCTGGTCTTCATCCAAAGAAGGTTATGTTGTGTATATGGTGGGATTGGAAGGGAGTCCTCTATTATGAGTTCCTTCTGGAAAACCAAACGATTAATTCCAACAAGTACTGCTTCCAAGTAGACCAACTGAAAGCAGCACTCAATGAAAAACGTCCGGAATTAGTCAACAGAAAACACGTAATCTTCCATCAGGATAATGCAAGACTGCATGTTTCTTTGATGACCAGGCAAAAACTGTTACAGCTTGTCTGGGAAGTTCTGATTCATCCACCGTATTCACCAGACATTGCATCCTCGGATTTCCATTTATTTCGGTCTTCACAAAATTCTCTTAACGGGAAAAATGTCAATTCCCTGAAGGACTGTAAAAGGCACCTTGAACAGTTCTTTGCTCAAAAAGGTAAAAAGTTTTGGGAAGATGGAAATATGAAGTTGCCTGAAAAATGGCAGAAGGTAGTGGAACAAAAGGGTGACTACATTGTTCAATAAGGTTCTTGGTGAAAATGAAAAATACGTCTTTTATTTTTACTTAAAAACTAAAGGCACTTCTTGGCCAACCCAATACAAGTATACCTCCTATAAAACCATAACTTGTTGTATGGATTAGTCATTCTACAAACTAGATGGTAATTAACCTTAACTTTGTAATTTGTGCTTTCCCTCCTATATTTTTCTTTTAATGGAGTCAACGTATACCACTGAACTGCTACATCCCAAAATTTCTGTTTTCCCTTTTCACCTTGATATTATACTAAAAGAAAAAGTGCTTCTCATGAGGTGGTCTTTTGTCATACTAGTAATGTTCTTGTTTTTAATCTGGGCGCCAGTTATAGGACTGTTCAACTTATGAAAATTCATCAAGCTATATATACTTTTCTGTATGTATAGTATGTACTTCAATAAAGAGTTGTTTTTTAAGAAGCTGTGCTTCCTAACTTTACTTCACCAAAAGCCATTACATACCAACCTTATTGACAGTTGTCATTTCTAAAAGTTTTTTTTTTTAATCAGACAGTACTCTATAGCACTGAGTTAATATTCAATCTCTATTTTCAGCACACATAAAAAAAGAGTCATCCAAGATACTCTATGGAACCAAAAAGTGCTATTTAATTCTTTCACAAATCCCTAAGATTTAAAGGTCTCTAAAGGAAAGAAAACATTTTTTTAAAAAGCTTCTATGTGCTCATTTGATTCTCACAATTACCTCATCAGGCAGACATTACACACTTGTGGATGGAGCCACAACAATACATCTCCCACCCCAAATGCTTTCCTGATGTGACACTAACTTTCCTCCACTCAAAGACGGATGGGTCTATGTTTCCTCTTCTTGAAACTGTGTAGAGCTTTATACCAGCCTTGAGCAAGAAAATGTGACAGAAATGACGCTGTGTGACTTTCAAGGTTAGAATATCAAAGGCGATACTTCTTCCACCTGGCTTTCTCGTACTCTCAGGACGCTTGCCTTTGGAACCTGCCACCAGACTGTGAGTAGGTGTTCTGCCCGCAGCCCCAGAGACATCTCCAGCCAACAGGTGGCATCAACTGCCAGACCCAGGTGAGCCTTCGAGTCTTCCCGGTAGGCCCCAGACAGCATGGAGCAGAGCAAGCCATTCCCGCTGAGCCCTGTCTGAATTCCTGACCCACAAAAACCAGGAAATAATACATGATTATTGTCGTTTTAAACCACTAAGCTTTTGAGGTAATTTGTTACACAGCAATAGAAAATGAAAACACTTTACAAATAAAAAACACAGGTAGATAACCATGCCAGCAAGTGGCAGAGCCAGAATTTGAATCCGTCAGTCTGTATAAAAAGCCCACATTCTTTCTACCAGAGGGTATTGCCTCCAAGTTTGTTCAGAGTCGCCCACATTGCCAAAGAAAGCCATAGTCTTCAGATTGGAAGCTCTAAGAGCAATAAACAGCCCCCAAATTAATGTTTTCAATTAACACTCAGGACAATAGGTCATTCAGTTAGTAGGCTCAAAATCCCAGCTCCTTTCTTGACACATCTATACCCTTCCCACCCTAATAATGGCATATCCCAGAGATGCTTAAGAAATATCTCTACATCAATAACAATAAACCTGAATATTTACAGAACACTTTACAAAGCACTTTAACAATCACTAATTTGAGCTCATAGAGGTGTGAGACAGGTAAGGCAGGTATCATACAGATAAGGCTCAAAAAAGTTAAAAATATATACTCCAATAAAAAATAATTTTAAAAAAATCAACTATACTCCAATAAAAATTAATTTTAAAAAAAGTTAAAAATAACTAACTACAATAACATAAGTAGGGATTCTATTTCAGATTTTCTGACTCCAAGGCCAGTGCTCTTTTCAGTGCAATTCAACTTGAAAGAACCTTTATGGAGTACCTTCCGGGTATATTTCCATATACAGCACTGCTCTACAAGTACTCTGAAGCACCTACTTTGTGCAAAGCATCATGGCAGGCACCATGTGTTCTCCACTTCCAGGATCGGCACAAAAACATCTCTGATAGAGCTGATCTCTACAAACAGCCAGTCTTTCCCCACTCTGACCTATTCTCTACATTGCCATCCAACAGCTCTTCCGAATCCACCTCCTTAATCACAATAATTAAAAAACTGTCAAAGATGACATCCTACCCATAAAAATACAGGCCAAATCTCATCTGCTTTCAAGGTCTTCTGTAAACTGACTCCAACTTACGTGATTAAATTAATTTTCCCGAACTTGCTGAGAAAAACCAAATTAATCTCTTCCTTCCTCCCCACATTCACTTTCTTTACAACTTCTTGCCCTCTCTTTTGTTCATACTATCACCCAAATCCAGAACTGATGCTCAAGTATTCATCCCCAACCCCTGACAAAGAGTCTCTTCCCTCCAAGACCTTAAAATCTACTGTTAAGCTACAATTAATAATTCAAAACAATATATAATAACTAAATTAGGTAGTACAGATTATAGCTCATGGCGCCTTAAAAGAGAGGAATCACTAAGGGCTGCAAGAATGTCTTCAGGAAGATAAGAGCACTTGAAATGGGCTCTAAGTGACACATAGGATGAGAATTGGCAGAAGTAAAAACAACACACACTGAGGAACAACCTAAAAGCCTTCCCTTTTACCCGACTTCTTCCCGTTCACATCTTACCTAAGCCTCGAGCCAGTACCATCTCCTCAAGAAGCCTTCCTCAGTTACTTCACAATCTAACCGACGCTCTCTTCTCGGAGCTTCCAATACCATTACTGCCTACAACACGCATTCTGGCACTCAGTCATTCCATATTACAGACCTCGTCTATCTGGCAGCAATATGTCTCCACATAGTAAGGATTCAATATTTGTTCAACTCTCAGTTCAGCAGCCATTGTTGCTTTCCACCATTTAAAAATCCATTGATCGCAACACTGGTTCTTAACTTACCGGGCATCTCCTTTGGAAAGATTGGTATTTACAGGACTGAGAATAACCTTGTTTGCATCTACATCCACCACACATCTGGTATGCAAGTCAATTTCTGCAGATTAAAAAAAAGAAAAAAAATTAGTCATTTTTGAATAATTTATGTCAGAAAAAGCTTTTGACAAAAAATCCAACACTCCTTCATGATAAAAACACTCAACAAACTAGAAATAGAAGGGAACTTCCTCAACCTGATAAAGGGCATCTAAAAAACCTGCAGCTAACATCACGCTTAACAGTAAAAGACTGAACGGCTTACCCTCTGGCATCAGAAATAAGACAAGGATGTCTACTACTGCAACTTCCGTTCAAAATTGGACTAGAATTTCTGGTCAGGGCAGTTAGGCAAGAAAAACTATTAAAAGGCATCCAGATTGGAAAGAAAAAATAAAACTACCTTTGTTTGCACATTATATGATCTTATATATAGAAAATCTTAAAGAATCCACTAAAAACTACTAGAATAAACAACTTCTGCAAAGTTGTAGGATACAAGATCAATATACAAGAATCAGTTGTTTCTATACACCAACAATGAAAAATCCAGAAATGAAGTTAATAAAACAATTTCATTTATAATAGCATCAAAAAGATTCAAATACTTAGGTATAAATTTAAAAGAAGTGCAAAATATATACACTGAAAATTCCAAGACATTGTTGAAAGAAATTAAATATTTAAACAAATAGAAAAACAACTTATGTTCATGAATTGAAAGACTTAATTCTATTAGGATAGCAATACTCCCCCAATTGGTCTATAAAAATTCAAGGCAATCCTTATTAAAACCCAAGTTAACTTCTTTTCAAAAGTTAACAAGCTGATCCTAAAATCTATATGGAAATACACAAGACCTAGAAGAGCCAAAAAATCTTGAAGAACAAAATACAAAGATGACAACTCAACAATTTCAAACTTACTAAACAACTACAGTAATTGTGGTACTAATATAAGGATAGAAGGATAGACGTATAAATCAATGGAACAGGGAGTACAGAATTATACTCTCATATTTATGGCCAAATGATTTTGACGACACTGCCAAGAAATTCAATGGAGAAAGTATAGCCTTTTCAACAAATAGTGCTCGGACAACCTCATCAAAATGAAAAATTTTGTTCTTCAAAGGACACCATTAAGAGAGTAAAAAGACAATCCACACCAAAAAACAAACAACCCAATCAAAAAATGGGCAGAAGAACTAAATAGACATTTCTCCAAAGAAGACATACAGATGGCCAAGAGTCACATGAAAAGATGCTCAACATTGCTAATTATTAGAGGAATGCAAATCAAAACTACAATGAGATATTACCTCACACCAGTCAAAACGGCCATCATCAAAAAAACTACAAACATGCTGGAGAGGGTGTGGAGAAAAGGGAACCCTCTTACACTGTTGGTGGGAATGTAAATTGATACAGCCACTATGGACAGCAGTATGGACGTTCCTTAAAAAAACTAAAAATAGGAGACTTCCCGACGGTCCAGTGGTTAAGACTCCGTGCTTCCACCGCAGGGGGCGTGGGTTTGATCCCTGGTCAGGGAACTAAGATCCCACATGCCATGCAGTCAAAAAAAGAAAAAAAAAGCAAAAACTAAAAATAGAGCTACCATATGATCCAGCAATCCCACTCCTGGGCATATATCTGGAGAAAAACGTGGTTCGAAAGGATACATGCACCCCAATGTTCACTGCAGCACTGTTTACAACAGCCAAGACATGGAAGCAACCTAAATGTCCATCAACAGATGAATGGATAAAGAAGATGTGGTACATATATACACTGGAATATTACTCAGCCATTAAAAAGAATGAAATAATGCCATTTGCAGCAACATGGATGGAGTTGGAGATTATCATACTAAGTGAAGTCAGACAGAAAAAGACAAATAGCATATGATATCTCTTATATGCAGAATCTAAAAAAAAATGATACAGATGAACTTATCTACAAAACAGAAACAGACTCACAGACTTAGAGAATGAATTTATGGTTACCAGGGGGAAGGGTTTGGGGGAGGGATAGGTTAGGAGTTTGGGATTGACAAGTACAAACTGCTATATTTAAATCAGATAACCAACAAGAACCTACTGTAAAAAAATAAATAATTTTTTAAAAAAGAGAAAAAAAAGAATTCTTGGGGAAAAAACAATCCACAAAATTGACAAAATATTTGTGAATCATATATCGAATAAGGAACTTGCATCAGAAAATATAAAGAACTCCTACAACTCAATAATTTAAAAAAATTCAATTTTAAAATGGGCAAACAACTTGAACAGACATCTCTCCAAAAAAGATACAGAAATGGCCAATGAGCACAAGAAAAGATGCTCAACATCATTAGACAATGGGGAAATGCAAATCAAAACCACAATGAGATACCACTTCACACCCACTAGCATAACTCTAACCAAAAAGATAACAACTTAAACTAATATAATGTTGTAAGTCAATTATATTTCAATTAAAAAAGAAAAAATAATAAAGTATAAATTGGATCATGTCAAAAAAAAAAGACAGGTAAGTATAGGTGAGGACATGGAAAAATTGGAACCTTCATACATTACTGGTGGGAAAGTAAAATGGTGCAGTCACTTTCGAAAATAGTCTGGCAGTTCTTCAATGGTTAAACACAGAATTAGTATATGACCCAGAAATTCCCACTCCTAGGCATACACCCAAGAGAAACCTATGTCCATACAAAAGTTTGTACATGAATGTTCATAGTAGTATTATTTGGCTACTCATAATATCTAAAAAGTGGAAACAACCCAAATGTCCATCAACTAATGAATGGATAAATGTGGTATATCCATAAAATGGAACACTATTTGGCAATTAAAAGGAAGGTACTGACACATACTACAACATAGATGAAGCTTGTGCTAAGTAAAAGAAGCCAGTACAAAGGACCACATATTGTATGACTTTACTCACTCCTAATGTTCTGAACAGGCAAACAGAGACAGAAAATAGACTAGTTATTCCCCGGAGCTGAGAAGTGACTGCTAGTGGGTATAGGTTTCTATTGGGGGTGATGAAGATGTACTAAAATTGTGCGGATTGTTTTCACAACTGCATGAGCACAATAAAACAACTGAATTGGGGACTTCCCTGGTGGCACAGTGGTTAAGAATCCGCCTGCCAATGCAGGAGACACGGGTTCGAGCCCAGGTCCGGGAAGATCCCACATGCCACGGAGCAACTAAGCCCGTGCGCCACAACTACTGAGCCTGCGCTCTAGAGCCCGCGAGCCGCAACTACTGAGCCCATGTGCCACAAATACTGCAGCCCACGAGCCTAGAGCCTGTGCTCCGCAACAAGAGAAGCCACCGCAATGAGAAGCCCGTACACTGCAACAAAGAGTAGCCCCCGCTCCCGCAACTAGAGAAAGTCCACATGCAGCAACGAAGACCCAACACAGCCAATAAATAAATAAATTTATTTTTTTTAAAAAGTTTAAAAAATAAAAAACCACTGAATTGGTTGAATTATATCATACATGAACTATATCTCAATAAAGAGAAACATGGCCACATCATGTTTTTGTTCTTATATTCTTCAAAATTTCTGACCCAAAGTATGAAACTGTTTCTGTTTGCCTTATCTCTATTACCCAAAGATATGCTCTAAGGAAAGAAACTGCACCACACTGGAGTCATTTTGTATTTCCCTAAGAACCTTGGCCAAATGTCAATGTCAAACTCATTATAACTTTAGAGTATCTGCACTGCCAGGAAAGATGATTTCTATTTTGTTTCCTTTAACTTATATAATTGAGACAAATGCAAACAAAAACAAAAATTTCCCTCCCCGTGCCTACCACAACTCAATCTTTCTCACATCAGTTATTCTACATTTGTTCTCAAAGATATAATCTAGAAGTACCAAAAATTTAGTGGTCTTTCTTTTAGCCAGTACATTTTTCAGGCAAAGAGAAACTGAAAACATCAGAGATATGTTTTACCCAGGTGTGGAAGACTAACCTGGAAAGGCAGATGTTTCACTGTGGTCAACTAGTATGAAAGCCTATTTCTAATACGTTGTGTTTAAATCCACTCTATACTACCACAGAAATGCTGCAAGAAAGTCTCAGTCACAATGCAAAAACTTTTCAAACATGCATTTTTACTTCTTTCTTTCCTTAGGCCCAGAGCTCAAGAAAGTTTGCAATCATTGTACTTTGTTAATACTACCCCTTAATGACCTCTAACCATATTGTATTGGCTGACCCTGTGCAGTCAAATCTATATTGTACACAAATGCTTTACCAAGGCTCCAGAAATTGTACTGACTCAGAATCTCCATCTCACCACCCACCACAAAGTTAGATATTAGTTTCTTGCAAGAACGTTAGGTCTGAGCAAAGGAGCTGCATGTATAGTTCTGCACGCAGAAGTACTCATCTAGAATGCATGCCTGCAAAGCTGTAAATCAAATATCTCCCCCGCCCCCACTAGAGTTTTGCCTTCATTTCAGATGATCTGGAATTGAAAAAGGATTCAAACATTTTCTTTCAATATTTTGTAGGCTTTTTCCCTATACTCTTCACAGCTCCTCCATCCTGCCCCTCATGACTTCATTAGACACACTAATAGTTTGAAAGCATTAAATGGCATGATTAAGGAACCAATCCCTGGAAAATCCTATATAATTCAAAGAATCACCTAGTAACTAATATATCCAACCTAAACTCATTTTGTCCTAAAGAGTACAACACTTACAAATGTCCCTACGTTTAACACCCAGTGGAGGTGGCCTTCAAAATATAAACAACTATCTTCTTTATTAGCTCAGTTTTTATTACCAAACAAAATTCCCACCCCAACGCTGTTAAAAGAAGGCTTTTCACAAGACTGTTTAGAATATGGGTGGAACATCTAGGACACACACTCAAGCAAATAAGAGCAGTGAGATTTGAGGAGAGTCTAAGGGTCAGATATATGAAAAGCATTTTATCACCAAATACCACCAATGCTTGAATGAAATTATACTGCTACAAAATTCTAAATATGACACTTTCTCTATGGAAAACTTCTTGCTCTATACTGCTTAGAAAGCAAAGCTGTGATTAAATATTAATTGATTAAATAGCAATACCAAATTTAGGCCTTAAATTTAAGGCGAATTTAAAAAAGAAAAAAAAAAATTTTAACACCTACCAAAAATCCAAAACATAAACATCTTCCTCTTAGTTTGGAACAATACTTAGATTAAAAAGATAAAGACCCAGCTGCTATGCACTACCTTTGCAAAAATAGCATTAAAGTACACCCATGTTCATAGCAGTATTCACAATAGCTAAAAGGTGGAAGCAACCCAACTTTCCACCAATGGATGAACGGATAAACAGAATGTGGTATATATATTCAATGGAAGATTATTCAACCTTAAAAAAAGAATGAAATTCTGCTAAAACATGGATGAACCTTGAAGACATTATGCTAAGTAAAATGAACCAGTCCCAAAGGATAAGTTTTGTAGGATCCCACTTATATGAGACACCTAGAGTAGTCAAATTCATAGAGATAAAAAGTACAATGGTAGCTGCCAGGGGCTGGGTTAAAGGAGTTAGTATCTCATGGGCATGGAGTTTCAGTTCTGCAACATAAAAAAGTTCTAGAGATGGATGGTGGTGATGGTTGTACAACAATGTGAACGTACCTAATGCCACTGAACTGTACCCTTAAAAATGGTTTAAGATGGTAAATTTTGTTATATCTATCTTACCACAATAAAAAATAGCACTAAATACTCACTATTATAATAAGTAACACATGGACAACAGTTTATTCTCAGTGAAACCTAAAATTATGAGATTGGGATTTAATTAGTACTATGTCTGAAAACCAATAAAAAACCAGAGTGATCTTAGAGTTAAGTAGTGCTATAAGTTTAGGTCATGACCAGTCAAGCTTTATAGTACTCAGAACCATGAATTCTTTGATGTATTCACGAGTCCTTTAAAAAAGAAAGAGAGGGACTTCCCTGGTGGTGCAGTGGTTGGGAATCCACCTGCCAATACACGGGACACAGGTTCTACCCCTAGTCCAGGAAGATGCCACATGTCGCAGAGCAACTAAGCCTGTGCACCACAACTACTGAGCCTGCGCTCTGGAGCCTGCGAGCCACAACTACTGAAGCCCACGTGCCTAGAGCCCGTGCTCCACAACAAAAGAAGCCACCACAATGAGAAGCCCGCGCACCACAACAAAGAGTAGCTCCCGCTAGCTACAACTAGAGAAAGCCCGCGCACAGCAACGAAGACCCAACAAAGACCCAATGCAGCCAAAAATAAATAAATAAATAAATAAATAAATTTTAAAAAAATAGAGAAAGAGAGAGAGAGAAAGAAAGAGAGAAAGAGAGGAGGAAGGAAAGAAAGTTAATTTAGTCCACTAACATTAAAGATCCCATATTATTTCCCAAACAGGATCTTTTTCTAGGTCAAGTTCCTCAAGATGAATAAAATATCAACAGCTGACAATTTAGCTTACTCAGCCAGCAAATTAGTCACCCTGTAAAAGTGAACAATAATTTGAAACAAGTCTTTCTTCAATGCATAAATCAGCTATGGCTCTTTCTTCAATGACATCATAGTCAAAGATAGGCAGGGCGTGGGTGACTCCCTTTATATAACTCATATTCCACCTGGGGAAATGCATCATTCTCAGTGTGGACAAAATAATTCTGAGTTGCCCATTCATTAACCTGCTTTTCTAATTCTCCAGAAAATTAACAGTAATTTTCAAACGAAATCTACTACTCAGAAATATAAATGAACCTCCCTTTACCTATGTCACATTCCTAAAAAGCTATAACTTACTGTTAAATTCATGAGGGTCCATTTTTAAAAGGAAGATAGTAAATTATTTGTAAGATTCACATTTTAATTAAATTGCAAATTTTGCATGCTATATATGGTTGGTTCTATTTTCAACTAAATTGTGTCATGTGCCTAATATTTTTACATGTCTATGCATGCTGATGATACTCATAACTCATATTTCATGTATGAAGCCCTTGTTTTCCCAACTGGAATGTAGTATTCTTACTTGCAGAATAGGGAATAAGACTTATAGTTCTTTACTATACTTACAAGTTGCTTGGGACCCACTGACCCAAGAAAAAAGAAAATTATGTGATGCCACAGAGGTAAAAAGCAAATTAGTAGTTTGCTTTCTAGTAAGAGATATATAAAATATCCTAATCACCTACTTTTATGTTTTTACCAGTGAACATGAAAATCTATTCAATAAACAAAAGATAAAATATAACTGAGTTCTAATACAGCTAAAGAAAAAACTGAGGAATGAAGGAAGATCCAAGACACGACGCCTGATGGGGGGACAAAAGATAATACCAAAATAATTGAAATAATCTTATGTGGCCCAAAACATAAAATGTGTATTTTCAAGAAACCAATCAACTTCAGAGGGTTAGAAAGCAGGTATTTAAAAACTTATAAGGCAAAACCAGAATAGCCAAACCAATCTTGAAAAAGAAGAACAAAGTAGAAAGACTACACTCACCAATTTCAAACTTACTACAAAGCTACAGTAATCAAGACAGTGTGATACTAACCTAAGGACAGACGTATAAATCATTGGAATAGACTTGAGAATCCAGAAATATGCTGTCAACATTTATGGTCAACTAATTTTCAACAAGGGTGCCAAGACAATCCAATGGGGAAAGTATAGTCATTTCAACAAATGATGATGGGACAACTGGGTATTCACATGCAAAAAGACAAAATTGGACCTCTACCTCACACCACATTCAAAAATTAACTCCAAACAGATCAAAGTCCTAAATAAATGTAAGAGCTAAAACTATAAAACTCTTAGAAGAAAACATAGGCATTAAATCCACATGACCTTGGGTTAGGCAATGGTTTCTTAGATATCAAATCAAAAGCACAAGCAACAAAAGAAAAAAACATAAATTGGACCACATCAAAATGAAAAACTTTTGGGCTTCAAAGGACACCACTGAAAGAATGAAAAGGCAACCCACAAATTCAAGACAGTATCTGCAAATCATGTATCTGTTAAGGGACTGTTACTCAGAATATACAAAGAACTCTTAGAACTCAATAATAAAAAAGACAACTCAATTTTAAAAATAAGAATAGGGTTTGAATAGATATCTCCGAAAAGATATGCAAATGGCTTAATTACACGAAAAGATGCTTAATTAACATCACTAGACATTGGGGACAAGCAAATCAAAAATCATAATGAGATACCACTTCACACCCACTAGGATGGCAATAATCTGGAAACTTCATACATTGTTGGTGGAAATGTAAAATGGTGCAATAACTTTGGAAAACAATTTAGCAGTTTCTCAAAAGTTAGAGTTACTATATGACCCAGCGATTCCACTTCCATGTATACACATACTCAAGAGAAATGAAAATATACAATAACTTATATATAAATGTTCATTATTCATTGATAGCTTAAAAATGGAAACAAGCCAAATGCCCATCAACTGATGAATGAGCATCAAAATGCAGCATATCCATATCACAGAATATTATTCAGCTTTAAAAAGGAATGAAGTATTGATTCATGCTACAACATGGATAAATCCTGAACACACTATGCCAAGGGAAAGCAGATACAAAAGTCCATATGCTACATGATCCCATTTATAGTAAATGTCCAGAAAAGGCAGATCCACAGAAACAAGAAGTAGATTAGTGGCTGCCAGGGGCTGTGGGGAAAGGGGAGGGTGTGGGTGTGGATGGAGAGCGACTGCTAACGAGAGTCTCTCTCTCTTTGGGATGATAAAAATGTTCTGGAGTCGGATAGTGCTGATGGTTGCACAGCTCTGCAAACACACTAAAAGCCACTGAATTATACACTTTTGATACGTGAATTACATCTCAAAAACAGCTGAGCAGGAATGGTCCCACTGCCCTCAATGGATACAAATTATGGTCCAAGTCCTTCAACCACACTTCTAGACACTCACTACATTGAAGATCCCAGCCAACCCAATTCTTCTTACTCTCAATTAATAACCTCACATTCTACCTCAGCTAGAAAATTAAGCACTCCAGGGCTTTCCCATTATATAATTATCCTCTTCCCTCTATACTTCAAAAATTTCCATCTCTAGGGACTTCCCTGGTGGGGCAGTGTTTAAGAATCCGCCTGCCAATGCAGGGGACACGGGTTCGATCCCTGGTCCGGGAAGATCCTACATGCGGTGGAGGAACTAAGCGCGCGCGCCACAACTACTGAAGCCCACACACCTAGAGCCCGTGCTCTGCAACAAGAGAAGCCACCGCAATGAGAAGCCCGCGCACCACAATGAAGAGTAGCCCCGGCTCCGGCAACTAGAGAAAGCCCGCGGGCAGCAACAAAGACCCAACGCAGCCAAAAATAAATAAATTAATTACTTAAAAAAAAATTTCCTTCTCTATTGGTTATTTCTATTTATAACAAGGCTCAAACATCTCCCAGACTTTGGGGGGAAAAAATGCCTGTTCCTAACTACACCTCTAGAGACCGCTCTTTACCTTTCCTTTCTATATGAAGCTTTTTTGTTTTAATTGAAGTAGAATTGATTTACAATGCTGTGTTAGTTTCAGGTGTACAGCAGTGATTCAGCTATATACATACACACACACATATATATTCTTTTTCAGATTCTTTTCCCTTATAGGTTATTACAAAATACTGAGTATCGTTCCCTGTGCTATACAGTAGGTCCTTGTTAGTTATCCATTTTATTTATAGTAGTGTGTGTATGTTAATCCCAAACTCCTAATTTATCCCTCCCCCCTTCCCCTTTGGTAACCATATGCTTGTTTTCTATGTCTGTGGGTTTATTTCTGTTTTGTAAATAAGTTCATTTGCATCTTTTTTTTTAGATTCCGCGTATAAGCAATATCATATGATAGTTGTCTTTCTCTGTCTGGCTTACTTCACTTAGTATGATAATCTCTAGGTCCATCCATGTTGCTGCAAGTGGCATTATTTCATTCTTTTTATGACTGAATAACACTTCTACATGGAGCTTCTTAGAAGAATGCTCACGTATATACACTGCTTCCGTATAGACACACACACTGATTTCTCAGCCCACTACCAACATGCCAACACCAATTCATTCATTCAGTCAAAATTATTCTTCTGCCATTTTTTGCCCTGGGCCTCCACATTACTTTCACCAGCTTTTCCTTATGCCTCTCTTCTCGGCCTCTGTGACCTCGTCCTTCACGCATGCCTTAATTTGATGTCTTATCTTCTAAATATAATAACAACTCGCAAATCCACACGTATCTCTAGTCCCTTAGTTTCAGACTCCTGTACAACAGCTTTCTGCATCCATCCGCTTGGCTGCTCTTCAGAACCTAAAACTCAACCAGTCTGCTGTGTTTCTTCCAGGCATGCACTACATCTTAGTTGTAGGTGCAGTGCATGGCATGTGATAAGCACTGACTAAATATTGTTGAATGTCCAAGAATAGAGCCCATAATTTCCCACACCTCCACCCTAAAACCTGCTTCTCCCACGTTTCTGATCTCAGTTAATGACACCAGCACTCGTTCACTCAGTTATCTAAACCAGAAGCTTTGCAGTCTTCCTATATTTCCCAAATCTCAGTTGCTTTCATACCACCTTGACAAGTTCTTGCTGGGTGTGTCTAGACTGCAAGGCCAGAAATGCTCTTTACCCCACCCACCTCTCAGGAATGTGTTCGCAGCCAGCAACGCTCAGGACAAAGAGCAGGCTTGCTTACCACGTAAAAGCAATCGAGTCCCCCAGCTCAGTGCTCCTCAGATGCAACCCAACCCACTGGTTGCACAGCATCCATCTGGACCCCTCCATGTCACCCCTGTGGGATTTGCAGGCAAAGGGAACCGCTCCTGCCACCTGCTGCGCCATAAATCCTCTGACCCAAAAGTCCTGTGTCTTCCTCCAGCATTCATGAAACAGAAACAAGCTAATGTATTAGCTTGTGAGCAAGATAAAGACACAGCTTAATTTATCTTCCTAAAGCATCACTGTTAAGTGCCACTGCTCTATTCAAAAACCTATACATTTGCGACAACACGGATGGACCTTGAAGGTGTTGTGCTAGGCGAAGTAAATCAGACAAACACCACCATATGATTTCACTTACATGTGGAATATAAAAAAAAAAAGAACAAACAAAACAAAACTTACAGACACAGAGGACAGACTGGTAGTTACAGAGCGGAGGGGGTTAGGGGTGGCGAATGGGTGAAGGGGGTTAATTGTTTGGTAACTGGACTTGTTGTTATCGTGGTGATCACTTTTTAGAGTTACCTTGTACACCTGAAACTAATATACTGCTCCATACCAATTTTACCTGAAAAAAAAAAAAAAAACTATAGTAACTGCACTCCTCCAACTCTGTCCGAGACCCTTCTGAATTTGCCTGTACCTCACCCCTCTTCACACCCCTCTGCTCCCCACAAACCTCTCGACTTCAGTGAGGCCACCTTCCATCACTCTTCTCATCCCCCACTACCTATATTCTTCCAGCTTTTCCAAGAAAGAACAGAATTTCCGGGCTGGGGCTCTGAAGTTGAACTGCCCAGGTTCCAACCTCCAGTTTCTCCACTTGATAGTTATGTGATTTGGGGCAAGTGGCTAAGCTTGTCCAAGTTCCCATTTTCTCATCTGTAAAACGAGTTATAATATAAATTCTTCCTAGCATTTTTGTGAGGATTAACCTAAAATAATCTAGTTCAGTGCTTGCGACCATGTCGATACACAGCAACCTCTCTTTAACTGTTAATTATACCGATACTGTCTCCTTCCTGCTGTCTGAATTTTTACAGCTAACTTCCTCACTGTTCTTGCTTAATTCCTACATCCATGTTTTGCTAAGTCCAACAACTCATCTTGTGAACCCCATCTGCCATGCCTTCCTGTCAATTGCCTTCAACCCATTCCTCATCATTCTCAAGCCCCACCCCCATTTCTTTAATTCATAAGGCACTGCCATCGTTGCTTTGTGTACTATACTCATAACTGATTCACCTGTGTATCTCTTACTACCAACAAGACAGTGAGCTCTTTTGGTCAAAGATTATGACTTACGCTTCTCATATATCCTGCACATCTTTGAAAATTACGCAAGCTCAGGAATGCAACGTCCCTCTAAAGATCATCATGTCCAATATAGTAGTAAAAGCACAGGTTTTAATGGCAAAATAGGTGAAATTCGGGCTCCAAAATACTGGTTTTGTAATTCTGGGAAAGTTACTTAACCTCTCTGAGAGTCTGTTAAAAAGAAATTCTATAACTACCTTTCAAAGTTTTGTTTGAAGAATAATGTATAAAAAGGAATGAACTCTGTAGCTCACGAACAGAAAGCTCTCAAAAAGCAGCTATTAATTTTTTCTTCAATCAACACATGTTAAATTGAATAGGCGAATTCATTACTACCAGCTTTTAAAGATACCTACAGCTTCTGAGAGCTAAAGCCCAGGACCGATTAAGTCATGGATTTCGTGTCCCATACACCAGTTAGTTTCACACACTTCCCTAATGACTACACTGCTTCTCTCAGCCAAGCTTTTTTAAGACTATGCTTTGTTGAACACAAGGGGAAGCTGATCAGCAAGCATAGAGATCAATAACGAACCCATTTCCCTCACTAAACAGCTCAATCCATCTGCTTAACCAATATTTTTGCCAGTGGTTTCTTCCATCTTCAGAACTTAAGAAATGGAAAAGTTGACGTTAGTCATTGTTTTATGGGGGCGGGGGGTGGTGAAAGTAATGCCAATTCAAACAAGTTTTGATTTGATTTGATAAACTGGTACTTTCTTCTCCAAAAGCCTCTGGCCCTATATGTATAAATCCCATTTTTCAGTCACGGAGTTGACAGCAGAAACAAAAGAATGTTGTATAGATGTGTGTCTCATCCTCCATTAGCATCTCGAGCAGATGCTAATAAAACAAGCATCTTCTGTTTCAGAAAATATGTCAGAAATTTCCATCCACAGTCATCCCTAACTCCAACACCAGTTATCTGAGAAGGCTTAAGAACCACCAGTGGGCTCAGGGTCAAAGACTCCTTCCTGTTTCAAACAGATTCTCCCACCCAACCCTGCACCTTGATTCCCAAGGATCACCTGTTTTCCTCACTGACGGCCAGGGTCTTCCAAGCTTCTTCCTACTTCCTCAGTTTCACCTGTCTTTTGATTCACGACCGCTCACTTGGTTTTCACTGGTCTCCTTACTCTTCCCATTCACATGGCTTCATTTCCACCACACACTTGTTTTCTAGCTATGCCCTGAATCAGTTACCTACCCAGGCTTTCAATCTTGCCCTGAGATCTGGCAACCTTTCTCATCATGCTTATGTCCAAGACCCACACGAAGTTCTCAAAAGCTAAACAGAGCAGTGGACCAGCCACCCTGAAGCCAGACTTCTGGGCCCCCTGCAACTTCGCCTGACCTTCCTAATCTCATCCTTCTCCAGTCAACCTCACGGAACACTCCTCCCTGTGTTAGCACAGGCTAATCTCATCTCTGTGCCTAAACTTGCCTGGCTCATTCCTGACCCCAAGCCTTTGCTCTCAGGCCATACTTCCTTCTCAAAGAACCAAATCCCCACCCTTCCCACCAGGCACCATAAGCTTCCTCCCTCCACAGAGAAAGAAGCCTCCCCTAATCACCAGGTTTCCAGGGATCCTTCACTCTAAATTCCTACATCTCCCTATCACTCACCTGGTACTTTTAATAACTAGCAATCTGCTGAAGGTGTTTACCTTTTAATCTTATCTTTTCATGTGACGGTCATTTCCTTATGAGCATAAACCATAAAGTGCACTTTTAAAAACTGAATACTATAATACTAGACAACACTAAGAGAAAGTTTTTAGGAAATAAAATTCCCCCAACAAGATCAGTCTCATTTTTTCATGTTTCTTTCTAGCCCTTGCCCATTCCTGTTTACGTTTTTAACATAGTAATAATCATAATAGTAGATTCAACCATATAGTTACACATACTGTTTTACATTCTGCTTTTTCTAACATAAAAAAGTCTTCCTCGTTAAATGGTTTTGATTTTCATTTTTAACGTCTATATCTATCCACTGAGATACTAGACTGTGATTCACTTAAGCACTGACTTCTTTTCCTAGTTATTTCTTTGTGTCTTTCACTGTGTTGATTCTTCTCTGTGATTTTCACTGCATCAAGCACTGAAAAATGCAAAGCAAACCCTTGAGAAATACCTGTTAAAATAAATTTACTGTCCATGCTTCCTAACACCTGACATAACCCATTTCACTGTTTTTTCTCTCTAGCTAAATTTCTAATGTAATTTCTGGTTTCATCACCTTAGGCTAGGTAGACAGCAAAGATATTTCCCAAACACTTTTTATATAGATTTACTTATTTTGATAGTTAATCTCATACATATTTAAACACGGGAAGCCCCTTGAGGGAAGGCAATAAGATCCCATACTAAGATAAGGTAGACACCTGGCAGACATTCAATAAATATTAAATATTTTTTAAGCCATCTAAAGTTATAAAATATCAAATTCCTGAACAGGAGAGTGTCGCTGATCTAACTAGTGCCATCAATTATGCTTGTAAAACTTTCAGCTCATTTAATCATTTCACTGGTTAATAATGTATGAATGGGTGTTCCTTACAGTATACAGAACACCACCAAGTCACCTGGTGACCTGTACAGGTCTGAGAGATGACAAACAAACAGAACTGCAAATAGAACTCCCAGATCTCATGACAAAACAAGCCTAACCTCTTTTACTTTAGCTGTTTAAGTTCATACTTCAAATGAAGAAAAGCAAAAATAAAAGTTGTAGTATTAAAACTATGTAAAATTACATATGCATGTAAGTACGAACTGGAATGAAAATAAGAAAATGAGTGTGAATTGTTAAGGTGGAAGAATGTCAGAGACATTTTCCTTTTTATTTTTTGTTTTCTTAGTATAATGTTAAAATGTATAACAAGAAAAATATTCCCGACAAAAGCATATTCATTAGTCATTACAATAGCAATTACAATTGCTATTACTGAAGTAGGGCCTAATGCTGAATGTTCAAATAACTAAGTTTCCCAAGCCCACATGTAATTTAGCAAAAAAGACTGAAACACTCTTAATTCCATGATAAATGTTAAATAATAAACCAATTATCTACCTTAACACCTAAGCACAGTCAGATACTGAATCACATGAAGAACTTAATGGTACCCTAGAAGCTTCTTGCAAATTTCAGATTTTCCTCAACAAGTAGCTAATGTGATTCCAACTATCAGTCTTTAGAGTAAAACTACATCATCCCAGGAACCCATTCTCATCTCATTCTCATTTGTGAAGAGTGATTTCTGAGGTTGCTTCCTGCACTAACCTGCTAAGGGAGAAACAATTATGACTAAAAGTTTACTATTCATCAGAATTGTATACTATTACTTAATCCATTAATTTTCCTGGAAGTAATAATTGGTCACAGTAATAATTTTTTCAAAATTACCGGAAAGGGATATGACTTTGTTTTAGCCTTTTTAAGCAAACTCTACACAGCAGTGTAAAAATCACTGGCTTTAGAATTCCACTCCATTGTATTCCACAAGAACCTCTAGATTTATGTAAATGACTACTTTATGACAAAATAAAAATAGAACTACTTTTAATTATCTGTAGTAATCATTTAAAAAAAAAGTCCATGTGCATTCAGGAAATGTAAGGCTAGGTAAGAGACGGCATTAAATGAATCAGAAGGCAGTATACCACAAACAACGCGCGTCTACTTATAGGGTAATGGATCTATGCATAAACCTTAATTTTAAAATGAGTTCAGCCAAAGGGACAACTAACATCTTTTCCAAAGCTAAAAGTATTATTCTACATACGCCTTGAACCTCTGATACTGACAATTATTACAATCTAGTCAATGACAATTTATAAGTAAAAAGGATAGTGCTTCCCCTGGAAAACTGAAACTCAAGGTCGGGGGAGGGGGAAGAGGAAAGAATTTTAATTATCCGAGATAGGGCTTTGGTGCTGGTGGGTTAGCTGCCTCTTTTTAGCACTGACATTTCCCAAGTTTTTCGTGAATAGGAAATTTTTTAAATGTGCCGAAATCACCCTTTCAGAATCAAATCCCAGCTAAGTTGTGTTTTCTGTGGCTTGGTGTTTTGTTTTGTTTTTCTTAAATCACTGTGATGGTAATAAACTTGAAGTGAATTGAAATAAAGCTGCCTGAACACTCGAGGACCAGAAGCTTTCGGAAACTGTCAGAGTTCATCTAAATTCTTTCATTTTGTCAGAGCATGGAATTAATGAGGCAAAGGTTGAAGACCCAAAACGTGAACTCGTTGAGAACTTAAAGTAATTAAGTGCTTAGGGAAAATTCTTGTGTCATCTTGACAGCCTTAAGCCGAGCAGGGACAGGAGGAATCACCAACTTAAAAAAAAAAAAAAAAAAAAAACTTCCAAGAGGACAAACCTAGAAAGCATATGTCACCTGTTGATCTGTGTATCTCAATATATACCAAAGACAGCAAAGACAACTAGAAAGCAACTCAACTTCTACACAGACTTAAACAACACAACTACAGGGCTTCCCTGGTGCCGCAGTGGTTAAGAATCCGCCTGCCAAGGCAGGGGACACGGGTTCGAGCCCTGGTCCAGGAAGATCCCACACGCTGCGGAGCAACTAGGCCCGTGCGCCACAACTACTGAGCCTGCGCTCTAGAGTCCGCGAGCCACAACTACTGAGCCTGCGCTCTAGAGCCCGCAAGCCACAACCATGGAAGCCCACGTGCCTAGAGCCTGTGCTCCACAACAAGAGAAGCCACCACAATGAGAAGCCCGCGCACGGCAACAAAGAGTAGCCCCCGCTCGCCGCAACTAGAGAAAGCCCGCTCGCGGCAACGAAGACCCAACGCAGCCAAAAATAAATATAATAAAATAAATAAATAAACAACACAACTACAAACAAAGAAGTTGCGAAAATGACTGAGAAAATGATTCTGGTACTTACACGAATGATTCGCATTAGTTAAGAGCCTTCTCAGCTGAAAAGTCATTTCCTGGGACTATAATGATCCCACTAGTATCACCTGGTATATACAGGAGGTGTTCCCAATATATCTCACTTAAAGTAACTTGCCCTGTCACGCTGCTAGTTAAGCATTAAAGCCAAGGCCCGGCCCACCTCCTCTGACTTGAATCGGGTTTTCTCCATTACATTTGACTGTCTAAAGAGGATTTAAAATGTACTGTTTATCTGCTTTCTCTACCCTCCCTGCAGAATTGAGAGAATGTCTGAAAGATACAATTTCACAAGAATCTTGGCACCTAATCTATTTATTGTTGAGAGATGACGAATATGACTTCAAGCAAAAACAAAACTTTCTCAACAGTCAAGAAAAAGCGGGGGGTCGGGGGAGGGCAACTCCTCTACCCAAGTTCAATCAAAGGATTTACAAGTCTTCATGACAGTCCAGGTTAAAGGAATATAAAGTGAAAAGCCAAGAGGAAGGACTTTTGCACTAGACTGCTTTCTCAGGAGTAACCCCAACTCCCTGCCCTTCTTCCTGCCACGGGCCACAGGAGTGCGGGGTCGGGGCGCCTGGGCCACCGACGTGGGGCCTGGGGGTCCCCGGCTGTCCCGGGCCAGGCCGGAGGGTGAGGACCCCAGGGCGGGGGCCGCGCTGACAGCTGGCGGGCCGAGAGCGGGCGCGCGGCGAGGCGCGGGACCAGGGGCCGGGTGGGGAAGGAGGAAGCGAGCCAGGGGCTCGGGCGCCCTCCTAGAAGGGCAGGGAGACAGGAGGGCAAAAGGGCGGCGGGGCGGGCGCGCCGGCGGAAGGGGCAGCGGGCCGAGACATGGGGCCCGCGGCGCCCCGGGACGCGGTGCGGGCCAAGGGAGGGGCGTCCCGAGCAGGCGGGGCGGGCACGGGAGACGAGGTTTCGGGGTGCGCGGGCCGCCCCCCCCTCCGCCCAGACACAGACTCCAGGGGCGGGACCGGCCGGACCCCACACGGCGGCCGCGGCCAAGGGAAGGGCGCGCCAGGCACCTGCCGCCTCCGCCGCGGCGGCCCCGGGCGCGCTCGGCTCTCACCTCTTCGGTTCATGGGCCGGATCCGGACGGCCACTTTCACTTTGGAGTCTCCCATCCCGCCGCCGCCGGGGCTCTCGCTCGGCTTCCGTCTGCCGCGGCCACCGGGCAACTCTTCGGGGCTGACCGGGCGGGAGGGGGCTACGGACGAGAGGGGCGGGGCAGGGGCGGGGCCTGTGGAGGGGCGGGGTCGGCTCGGGACTCCCGGCGGCGCCCCCGCTGCATGACGGGAGTTGTAGTCCCCGTAGGTGGTCGCGGGCAGGGCGGCAGAGGTCCGGCGCGCTTCCCTCTCTGGAGCTTGTAAATACCCCTCTGTTTCTACACAATTCTTACTTACCCTTGCAGTTAGTACTGAGACGTAAGCTGTCGATGAGCTGATATCTCACCTGAAAACAAACAGTTGAATAGATGGCACTGGAGACCTTGCGACCTTTTTCAGACTCATTTCCTGCCAATCTTAGTGTTTGATCCCTGGCTCAAATTATTTCCTCTGCCTGGATTGCCCTCCTGGCCATGTTTGCTGAAATCAGCCTTCAAGACAAGTCAAAAGTCACCTCTTCTGGAGGTCTTCATAAATCCACAGGTTACCCTATACCAACCCACCCCCTGTCCCCCTTCCAGTCAAGACCTTGGGCTCTGGCATCAATCTGGGTTCAAACGCGCCCTTAGCACTTTCCAACTGTGTGACCAAGGCAAGTGATTTGACCACTCTATGCTTGTCTTTTCATATGTAAATGAACTGCCTACTTTATGGGATTGTTGTGAGGTTTAGTGAGTTAATGTAGGTAAAGCTCTTAAAACTCCTAGGCACATAAGTGCGCAATAAAAGTCATTATTTTTGCTCTGTTATAGCATTTATGCTGCAACTATTTATGTCTCTCCTATTTTGTATTTTTAAAACCATATCTTATATGTGTAGCCTAGCCTGTAGTAGAGACCCAGTAAACATTTATTGCATGAATGAATCAATGACTCAGTGAAGCCACACTAAAATGTGCTTTTTGTTAAGCCCTAGCAGAAGTGCTAACTGGTGGCCTGTGGGCAAGATCTGGCCTGCAAACATGTTCTGTTTGGCCCAACGTTACTGGCCAATGCATGAAAACTGGGAGATTTTTACATGCAATGCTGGGCCTACATTACATATTGGGAATATCAATAGGAAATGAGTAGCAGTGGCCACCTTTATAAGAGGCAGTTCCGCTTGGACATGTTTAAATGATAGAACAGAACTCAGAACAATTTTACAGATGAGTAAATACAGAAAGCTGGTAAGACTTGCCCTTTTACCAACCATCCTATTGTTGAAAGAGCTTCAATACAAGCAGAGTGGTCCAACAGGTTAAAAACACATTTAAGAGACTATATAGCACAGGGAACTATATTCAATATCCTGAGAGAAACCATAATGGAATAGAATATAAAAAATAATGTGTATATATGTATGTGCGTGTGTATATATATATATACACATATATATATATACATATGTATATATGTATAACTGAATCACTTTGCTGTACTGCAGAAATTAACACGACATGAAATGAGCCAGACACAAAAAAAGCAAGCCCTGTATGATTGCACTTATATGAGGTACCTAGAATAGTGAAATTCAGAGACAGAAGGTAGAATGATGGTTGCCAGGGGCTGGGAAGAAGGGAAATAGGGAGTTAGTGTTTAATGAATACAGAGTTTCTGTTTGGGAAGATTAGAAAAGTTCTGGAGGTGGATGGTAGTGATAGTTGCACAACAATGTGAATGTACTTTATGCCACTGAACTGCACACCTGCAAGTGGTTAAAATGGTACTTTTTAAAATATAAATTTATTTATTTTTGGCTGCATTGGGTCTTCGTTGCTGCACACGGGCTTTCTCTAGTTGCAGTGAGCGGGGGCTACTCTGCATTGCGGTGCATGGGCCTCTCATTGCGGGGGCCTCTCATTACGGTGGCCTCTCTTGTTGCCGAGCACGGGCTCTAGGCGCGCAAGCTTCAGTAGTTGTGGCTCGCGGGCTCTAGAGCGCAGGCTCGGTAGTTGTGGTGCACGGGCTTAGTTGCTCTGCGGCATGTGGGATCTTCCCGGACCAGGGCTCGAACCCGTGTCCCCTGCATTGGCAGGCAGACTCCCAACCACTGTGCCACCAGGGAAGCCCTAAAATGGTACATTTATGTTGTGTATATTTTACCACAACTAAAAAAAAAGGTAAAACATCATATCATTATGTTGTACACCTGAAACTAATATGTCAATTAAACCTCAATTAAAAAATAAGTAGGAGGCTTCCCTGGTGGCGCAGTGGTTGAGAATCTGCCTGCCAAAGCAGGGGACACGGGTTCGAGCCCTGGTCTGGGAAGATCGCACATGCCGCGGAGCAACTGGGCCCGTGAGCCACAACTACTGAGCCTGCGTGTCTGGAGCCTGTGCTCCCCAACAAGAGAGGCCGCGATGGTGAGAGGCCCGCGCACTGCGATGAAGAGTGGCCCCCACTTGCCACAAGTAGAGAAAGCCCTCGCACAAAAACGAAGACCCAACACAGCTATAAATAAATAAATAAATAAATAAATAAATAAATAAATAAAAACATCGCCAATGTTAAAAAAAAAAAATAATAAGTAGGAAAAAAAGGTTAAAAATAGAAAATGCAACCCCAGAAGGCCCTCCTTACAGGAAGGGAATTTCTTTCTTAGCGGCACTTCCTCTGAGATTTCAAGGGGGCCTTCTCAGCTGGAGAAGCAGTAGGTTTCAGACCGTAAATCTTCTGATTTTCACAGCCCAATAAAGTAAACAAAATAAGGAGGACCAATTTAGCATTGTCAGCTTTTTAATTTTACCAAGTAAATTCTTTAAAAACTAATGGATACAACAAATTGCTGTCTACTATCACTGTCATCCTTTAAAAAAAATAAAAGCCAGGTCACAAAGAATATATTTTTATATTGAAATCATTTGCTGGATGAAAACCCTCACTCCTACCCTTTTGCTCTTATTTAGCATTGAAAAAACTTTTGTCATGGCCCTTGGACTGATTACCAGAGTTGGGTATTCTAGTCTTAAACGGATTTCCTATTAACCATCTCACCACATGCAGGTTATAACAAATGAGGGTTTGCAACGTGCCAAGGTTCCTGGGCATCCACTGTTCACTTTATATCTCTTTTATAACCTGGTAAATTTTCTTTTTAAAAGGCCTGTTCTGGGACTTCCCAGGTGGCGTAGTGGTTATGAATCCGCCTGCCAATGCAGGGGACATGGGTTTGAGGCCTGGTCCGGGAGGATCCCACATGCCGCGGAGCAGCTAAGCCCGTGTGCCACAACTACTGAGCCTGTGCTCTAGAGCCCGCGAGCCACAACTACTGAGCCCACGTGCCGCAACTACTGAAGCCCGCGAACCTAGAGCCCATGCTCTGCAACAAGAGAAGCCACTGCAATGAGAAGCCTGCGCATCGCAAAGTAGCCCCCGCTTGCCACAACTAGAGAAAGCCCGCGCGCAGCAACGAAGACCCAATGCAGCCAAAATAAATAGATAAATAAATTTTAAAAAAATAATAATAAAATAAAATAAAAGGCCTGTCCTGATGACAGCTTGAATCTAGCTTAACAGAAACAAGGCAGGCAGAAAAAGAGGCTACCAGTTTCTATGTGAACACTGTATTTCAATTTAAGCTCAAATTTCCAAGAGGAGAAAGCCCCTTAGGAGTCGAAGAGGTGGGGGGGATGCAATAGGGAAGAGGTGAGGACTTTCTCTAAAGTTTGAAAACCATTTAAGTGGTCCTGGAAACATCTGACTGGAAGAAAATGACAGGCGCTTCCCAAGGGACTGTAGAGAAACACCCCTGTGGGCTACTCTCCCTTTGACCTCTTATTCACACTAATCTCCCCCTTTTGACTTCTGCAATAAACGTGAGGAGAGAGGATTCTTAGAGGAAAGAGCCAGAGACTAGGAATGGCTTTATCTTCCCGGGGAAAATCTTGCTGCGATAGTGAGAGAGAAAGGACTGAGAGGCGAGTTTCAACCTGCAGCCCAGGAGCTTGGGGACTTTCACACCAGGTAACTGGAGAGCTGCCCTGTCACCTGGCTGGGAGTGCTGGTTCGGACTCCAACAGAAGAGAGGGAAAGTCAGGGTTTCTCTCTTTTGAACTATTAGAGGAAAAAGAGAAAAAGAACTAGTAAATAAGGCACTCCCTTGGACCATTGTCTTGCAAAGCAAGGACTTGAGAAATCCACCAATATTTACAGTGTAGATACTGCAGTCAAGACATTGTTGAATTTTAGCTGTGTTGATAAGAAGGTCCTCGTTTATTTTGCCCTGACCCTTTGCAGATCTACTCGTTCTAAAACCAATTTCTAGTTTACTTTTTTGTTGCTTTGAGCCACAATTTCTGATGATCCCTGCAGAGGTTGAGGAAGACATTTTGCCTTATAAGATCATCATTTAATAGAATAATGAGAACAAACATATCGAATAAGCATTATGTACCAGATACTCTCCTAAGCATTTTATGTGTATTAACTCACCTAATCCTCACACTAACTCTATGAAGCAGTGACTATTACTCTCCTCACCTTACAGATGGGGAAACTGGACCTGACAAACTTACTGAAGGTGCCACAGTTGTGCTCTGACCCCCCTCTCTACAATCCTTCATGACGGGAAGTGTCTCCATACAGACTGTTCAGCCCATAGGAATTTGAAAACATCTAATTTTTGCTATTCTACTTTCCAAAATAGTTTCTAAAACCCTATTATTGTAAAAAAAAAAAAAGTGAGGACTGTACGCTAAGTTCTATATTTTTAAAAAGGGAGGGAATGAGCTAATCACTGCATCAGGGCAAAAGACATCTCTCCGACGTAATTAAGGATTTACCTGCGTGCCTCAGACTTAGCTTTGCCAGAGGTCTAAGTTTTCCCAGTTGTCTCTTCCTGTCTCCCCAGCTATACTGTGAGCGCAGGAGAGTGTCTTTTTCAAGTCTCTTTATCTCCAACACCCAGTATAATCCCTGGTACTCAGTAGGCAGGCACGTAATACATGTGAGGGAAGATATTAACAACCCAGCACCGTGATTAACCACAGACAGGTGAAGTTACTTGCCTCCAATCTACACAGAGCTAGTAAGCTGCAGGGTTGGAATGCAAACACAAATTTGATTCTGAAAATCTAGGCTGTTTCCACAAAGAAGGCCATCCCTATGTGTCTGTCCTCTTACGTATTTTTCATGTTAGTGTTCTCTTTCCTATGTTGTGAATTCCTAGTGGATGTCAGTCTCCAGAGTGGCCTTTATTTTACAGGTGTTATTTATCAAGTGCTTATTATGGGCCACACATTGTGCTCAGCACCCCCCATACACAAACTCATTTAACTTTCACAACAATCCCATGAAGCTTGGCGATATTATTACAGCCTTTGACAGATGGGCAACTGAGACTAAATGGGGCAAGTTAACTTGTACGCTGGCCTGAGTAAGAGGTTCCTAAATGCAAATTCTGGGTCCCCGCTGTGTGCTCTTTCGTGCCCAGGCCTTCAGACCATTGCCACTACCCCACCCTGCTTCATGTAGCCTCTGGTGCCCTGCTGGGTCCCTCAGCCTCTCCTGACACTTCATCAGCCACGGACTGGCAGGGCCACACCTGGATCTTGCCATGATCTATGAAACTCAATAACTCTCATCCACAGCCTCAACCTCATCCATCCTGACTCATTCCCCTACTGCCAGGTACAAATGCACTGTTTTTAAGCCTCCAGTTCCTCAACTTACCCCCTTCCTCACACTCAAGCTCCTTCAGGGGCTCATTTTCTTACATCTGTAGCTTAAACCTTCCTCTTGCCCGTGTCATCACCACCACTCAGGCCCGTGAGTTCCTAAACTTAAGTCATTTCCCTTCCCTCGTTCTCCCATACTTGGTCAGTGCCATGTTGTGATTTACAAGAAATACATATTTGATCATTCAGAGGACCAAAATCTGTGTCTCATATGTATTTGATCTTCATTCACAGTTGCTCTGATGGCTCACAGCTCCCCAAGCCCTTGGAATTTCCTAAAGGTTGAGAGTGATCAAGGTGTCTCTTGTTGTGTTAATGATGTGTCTTTTGGAAAACACCTAAGGCTGGGGGTTGATTGCCAATGGGACCGACCTGTGATTAGACCTCCAGGGAGGGGAGCCAGGCTGGAGTTGAAATCAACACCATTGGCCAGTGATTTAGTCAGTCATGTAATTAAGTCATGTAATTAAGCCTCCATAAAACCCCTAAAAGGACAGCGCTGGGGCCCTTTCTTGGAGTTTCCACGTGGGGGAACCAGTTTCCATGTGGGCTCTGGGCCCCAACCTCCACGAGGACAGAACCTCCTTTGTTTGGGACCTAGCCCTATGTATCTCTTCATCTGGCCCTTGATTCCTATCCTTTACTATATTTTTATAACAAATCTAGTGAAATGTGTTTTCCTAAGTTTTGTGAGTCATTCTAGCAAATTAATTGAACCCAAGGAGAGAGTCATGGGAACCTCCAATTTATAGCCTGATGGTCAGAAGTACAGGTAATAACCTGGACTTGCTATTAGCATCCTGAGTTAGAGGGGGTCATTGGAACTGCTAATTAACAGCCAGTCGGTCAGGAGCACAGGTGACAACCTGGGCTTGGGACTGGCGTCTAAGGTGGAGGGTGGTCTTGTGGGCCTGAGCCCTTTACCTGTGGAATCTGATTCTATGTCCAGGTAGATAGTGTCAGAATTGAGTGGAATTTCCTGTCACCCTGTTGGTGTCCAAGAATCGCTTGTTGGTGTGGGGAAGCCTACACACACACACACACACACACACACACACACACACACACACACACGTTGGAACTGGGCCCAGGAACCCTGCTGGAGGAAGTCACACCTGCGTGTACCTTGGTGCCCTCACAGATCTGTGCTCTTTGGTCTCAGCGTGGCCCTCAGTGCCCTCTCCCATTCCTCCAGGGCCTTTACCATCTTTACCACTTCCCCTCAACCCTTAGTCCACCTCTAGTTACCTCTCTCTCTGCCTCTTCCATAGCCAAGCTCCCCCAGATAATCTACACTCACTGCCTTCCCTTCCTCACCTGTCATTAGTCAACCGACTATTAATTCAGTCATGCTTTCGCCACTTTCACCCCTCCAATAAAACCAGGCTGGCCAGGTGTACCATTGATCCTCGAATTGCAAATCCAGTGGGGTGCCTTTCGGTCCTCATTTTACTTGATTTCTCTGTGGTATTTGGTGTTATCAACCATCCCCTTCTTGATGGTCTTACTTTCTATGACATCACTCTGTTCCCCTTGGGGGATTTTTTTTGTTTTTTGGCCACACTGTACAACATGAGGGATCCTAGTTCCCTGACAAGAGATCGAACCATACCCCCTGCAGTGGAAGGGCGGAGTCTTAACCACTGGACCACCAGGGAGGTCCCTGTTCTCCTTGTTTTAATTAATTTATTATTTTAGTCAACAAACTTCCCTACCTTGTGCTTGGCATTACGGCATTAGGTGCTTGGGATACAAAGATCAAAAAGAGGTGGTGACTGTCCTTAAGGGCTAAGAAGTTTGGTTAGATTTCTGGAAATTTTGTAACTTCTTCAAGTTGTTTTGCTGCCTCTTTGTTTCTCAGAATAGTGTGGGAACCCCCTTTAAGGATGGTGCACTGGGAAAAGAGAAGGCTCAGTAGACCTGGCTTGGGAGATCACAGGGAAGGCAAAGCTAAAGGTACTCCACCCAATTCCAAACCTGGGGGGAAAGAACAGCCAATAGATGGAGAGACAGCTAAGCAGTAGAAGAACTAGCCACGAAAGAAAGGGGACAAAGGAAAGAAACACTAGTCTTCGTCGAAGAGTAGCTGCAGGAGCCTAAACTGCAAAAAGCTCATATGGGTTCCTTGCTGTCAAAATCCATGTCTCTTGTACCTGTTTGTTCTATTCGCATTGCCACCATCCTATCCTAAGCCTTCTACAGTTCTGGCTTTCAAAGCTTCTGCATGACCCCTCCCCAAAAGGTACCTCTGGCAGAAAGTATCCCTGCATCCTGTGCATGGGGTCAGGCACTTTGGGGTCATAGAATTGGGTTTCTCCTGAAAGGGTAAAAGGCCACAACTGTGGGGCTCAGGAGGCTGAATGGAATTGACTTGGATTTTTGAGAGATTTCGATGATTGGAAGAGTCCACTTGGGTGCTGGAGGTTAAAGGTGTCCCCTGAAGTGTACTAGGTAGGGTGCACCCCTCTTTCCCTGGGATCTCATTTGGAATGAAGTAGGGTTTACGAGCCCCAGATAGCGAGGTGTACCTTGTAAACATGATTATTTATACATTAGTTTCCTTTTTTTTCTCTTTGTGCTCAGTCAACTTTTCTCTTTTATTTAATTTGTATTTTATATTGGAGTATAGTTGATTTACAATATTGTGTCAGTTTCAGGTGTACAGCTAAGGGCTCAGTTATACATATACATGTATCTATTCTTTTTCAGATTCTTTTCCCATATAGGTTATTACAGAATATTGAGTAGAGTTCCCTGTGCTATACAGTAGGTCCTTGTTGATGATCTATTTTATATATAGTAGTGTGTATATGTTAATCCCAAACTCCTAATTTATCCCTCCCCCATTAGTAAACTTTTCTTAAATGTATGTGTATTTGACCTATGCTAGGGGGAAGCAGAGGAAGGGACTTTTGACAGAGCTTTAAAAGGGAAGAAGTCTACCTCTGAGGCCAATGTGGTGAAGGCAGTGGGGACGGCGGGAAAGACCACAACACGAGTCAAATCAGAAGTAAAGATCTGAGATCACTGGGCTCTTCATACTAACCTTACAGCCCTGGGTTTTACTTCATTTTAGAAGGCGGCATCCCCTTACTCACCCCTCACTGCTGGACGGTCTCTCTTACCCAGTACTTTTGCTCTAGTTGCTCTCACTCACGTTGCTAACTTCCCTAGGATGTCCTCCCTCCCTCTGCCAATTAACACCTAACCACTCAAGCCCCGTTTTCTCCATAAACTCATCCTTCGCTCGTCCTACACACGTCAATGTTCCCTTTTGGAAGCTTCTAGCTCTGTACCGCACGAGCATCGGTGACAGGCCGACGTAAGCAACGTGTATAGGTCTCATCTTCTCCAATTAGGTGGAGAACTCAGTAGTGGAGATGCTGTCTTCTTGTCTTCGGTATTGCTCCAAGTGACAAGCACACAGCCAACTCCATCTATACTTGGAGACTGAACTATTCCAATTTAAAAGACACAGAGTGGAAGAGACAGGAGGCATGAGAAGGGCTTTACGTTCATTGTTTTGACTGATATTCTACAGTGACAAGAAATTCCAGGAATAACATAAGCACGGGTGGTGGCACGGAAGTTCTTTCAAACATCATTTTGCCCTCCTTATTGAGGAAATGTAAAGCCCCTCCTCATCTCTGAAGATCCAGAACGAAGAGTCCCCTCCAAACACACAGATTCCACACTAAACTCCCCCAAAGTGTCCACTCTCTGTACGAACATATTACTTCCCTCTTTGTTGAAAAGTGTCTGGAAAGAACAACCTCCAGAATAAATCTCTGATAGGCCTAGTTCATCTCCATAAATCATTCAGGGACGGAGGTCAGGAGAGGGTATTCTTTTGGTATTATTCCAGGCAGATTGTACAGTTCAGGCCCCATTAGTGAGCACAAAAGGACATCCATAAAATATTCATAGGCTGCGGTACAAATACATTGACTGCTCGGGGGACCCACTGCCTAAGGCGTGAGATTCGTCAGACCCGTGGTTGCAGCAATCTGCTCCCTTCAGCTCAGAGGTTTCCACAGCTCATCAACAAACCTGATTTAGAATTTAAAGGGATTTTTTGAAACCACAAGAGAAAGGGTGGGGTAAGCTGGAGGTGAACTATTTTGCCCAGGTCTCCCAGCCTGAGGAGAAGCAACTGGCTTCTCATGGGGAGGGCCATCTGGTGAAGGAGAAAAACCTCCTGGGAGAAATACTGGATAAAGTTAGAGTTGGGAAAAAGAAAGGAAAGAAAGAAAGAAGGAAGGAAGGAAGGAAAGAAAGAAAGAAAGAAAGAAAGAAATGAAGAAAGGAAGGAAGGAAGGAGGAAAGAAGGAAAGAGGAAAGAAGGAAAGAAAGAAGGAAAGAAAGAAGGAAAGAAGGAAAGAAAGAAAGAAAGAAATCTCCTAGAAAAATACCTGGGGAGGAATCCCTGCTGTGAAAGACACCCTCCCCCCTCTATTCATTATTGCTATTTTTTATCACATACAATTCCATCTAATCCAAATTTGATAGCATATGCAATCAATGCAAGGTACTTCCCTGATAAGGAGTCAAAAAGTGAGGATGACATACTTTGCATTTCCAGGTTAGAATTTACTGGAAGATAATGATGCTGTTCCAGTGGAAGAAAAAAATATCCATCAAATTCCTCCTTGGATACTGGCAGGGAAATGAGATCCTGTTTTCCCAGGAAAGTTGTCACATGTGGCAGCTGCAGGTGGCTGGAGTGGAGGCCTGAGCCTAGCTGGGGAGAGAGAAGGAGCATTCTGAGTCACCCCAGATTCAGATCTAGGAGGTGTTACCTCTGCAGGAAGCATGAAGGTGGGTGGCAGTGAGGGGTGGGAGGGCAGAATGCATCAAAATCCCGATACTGGAGGGAAGAGAAGGGCAGAGAAAATGGCTCAGGCTAGGATGGATGCCTCATGTGGTTTTAATCTTCTAGACACTGGGCATGAAGTGGTTAAAAAGAAACCCAAGGCAGCTGCAGCCCGGGACTCTGTAATAAGAAGTAACGTAGAGTTCATTTTTCTATGCCATCGAGGAAGACTTTGTTTTTCAACTGGGACTCAGTCTGGAAGCTGTTCCACCCACTAGAAAGCCAGAGGCTATAAAACCCTGCCAGTGCCACAGCATGACTCAGGGGCAGCTGAACAAAGCTCAGGACAGAGCAGGGCAGCTGCAACTGTCTCGCACTTTGGCACCATCTATGGAGGAGAGCAAAACCGCCTTAGAAATAGAGAACGATGTAGCCATCCTTCACCAATATAACTACCAGACACATTCAAGGCTTACCTGTAAAAACCTGAAAAACTAGAGAAAAATAAGAGGGAATATTTAGCTGAGCTTAAGCTAAGAAAGAAGTCATCAGTAATAGTAAGAGTACCGAGAAACTTGTGCAAGGTCTGTAGGTGGAGCTGGGGTCTGTGCTACACCAGAGCCTTACTCTCAGCTCTGCACAGAAGTGCTTCTTCAAGGGGAAAAATAAAAACAGGTAGTTTGGAAAACGAATATTTCTAAAGTATACCCAAAGAACTCACCAAAACTGAAAAGAGCCAGCAACAAATTGGAAAGTTTTGGCAATATATGATAAACATAAAGTTGTAGTCCTGAAGAAGACATTTAAAAACAAAACAAAACAAAACAAAACAAAACAGAAAGAGACTAATAGAAGGTAACAGGCTATTTCTTAAGGAAGAAATGTGAACAATGCCTAAGATACACAAATGTAATACGTTTTAAAAGGAGAGTGAAAATACAATAGGACTAGTTAAACAAATATTAACCTATATTTAAGAAAAAAGCACAAAGACATGTTTCTTTTTCTCCCATAATGCCATAGGATATTTTTACTCTTTGTTTCCTTTTTACAATAACTTAGAGCATCCTTCTTTGCTTTTATGTGGTGACAGACTGAACATACTCAAATGCAAAATTCAGTTGACGCTTACCAAGCCCACATTACGCTAATTCCTGGTGTCAGCCTTATGTGACGACATCAAGCTAAATATCCCCTCAACAAAAGCATACTGCATGGAATAGTAGATTTTACTTACTAGTAATTACAGGGTTTTAGACTTGTGGGAATTTGCTTCTAGCTTTCCAAAAATGTTCATCCACTTTGTATCTACAAGCTTGTTTCGGTTGGTCAGCTGTTTGTCAATAATGTCCTTTACAGCTATAAATTCATCTTATAAACTATCCGTATGGAAAATGTCCATCATTTGTGAGCACTCCAGAGCAGCTTGGATGATATCATGAGTTAAATTTCTCTCAGGGAAAATGATCTTAAAGCATGGATGTAATCTGAACTTGTGAAATCAAAATGTGATTCCAAGTAAATTATAGTTTTAGTAAAGAAATGAGAAAGTCCTGTTTAATTTGGTTGTCCTTTTTTGGTGACTTTTTTTTTTTTTTTGAGTCCTGAAGCAGTCTTATTTCCAAAAATTTCCTTATGAAACTTTTTGTTACAACCTACACATAACATCAAACAATTCGAGTGGGCTCAGTCCATCCTTAGCTGGGCTTCTTACGGCTTCTTCAAAGATCATCAAACACTTCCGGAGAAACGGCATACAAATTTCTGCTTTACAGTCATTCTTTTTTCCATTCTTATCCTCATTGTATTTTCAAATTAGAGAAGGACAGTGTTCTTGTCCCTCATTTTGAAAATATAATTTTACAGGCAATATTTAATATCTTTTCTATGGCCAGCAGCAATGATAGCCTATGTCTAAGACATATGTCTTATGTCTAACAAGGTGATCTCCTTCCATTTCTATAAAGTCAAATATATCATTAAGTAATTCTGCAGTTTTCAGAAAACTGAAAAGTGACTAAAACGTTCATAATGAAAACCTCAGCTTCACAGGTGAGCAAATCATATTCCTCTTTAGCAGTGTGGTGTATAAGGTATGTAAAACATTCAGTAGGAAAGATCTTTTTTCATTGCCTTTGGTTAAAAAATGTATAGACTGAAACTACCAAAATTTACATTTGGACCGTCTGCCAAATAGGCAGATAGATAAGCAAGGTCCAGTTGGCAGTCGGATAATATATCAACAATCTTTTATGTTTTCTGTAGTTTCATTTAAATCTTCATAGAAATCAAGAAGACAATTTGAGATTCCATTTTTCATATCAAAGTACCTAAGAAATAGAACATATTTTTTGTTGTTGGGGAGGAAAAAACTTTTCCTCTACCCTCTTAGATTCAGTATCTGAGGCTTGTGAATTAAACTGGCTAAAGACTGATTAACAGGAGAAAAGGCACAATTTTTATTTAATAGTTACAGGCACAGGAATTCACAGAAAAGAAGTGAAACTCAAAGAAGCAGTTAGATTCAGGAGCTTATATACCATTTTATTTATTTATTTATTTTTGGCCATGCCGTGTGGCATGTGGGATCTTAGTTCCCCGACCAGGGATTGAACCTGCGCCCCCTGCATTGGGAGCGCAGAGTCTTAACCACTGAACCTCCAGGGAAGTCTCATATACCATTTTAACAAAGGAAAGGACGTTTGGGATTCAAGGGATGACAAATCGCAGGGAAGTAACTGGGAAATACATGGGGGGAATAGTTATTTTAGTAAGGCCTGTTTGTGCAAATTCATCTCAGTGTCGACTCCATATCTCTGGTGATAAGAGTGCTCTCCCTGGTACAAGGGGCTGGGGGTGGGAATGGAAGGTTAGCTTTCTCCAGGGGAAATTTATGCCTTGCTTTTAGGTATATGGGAGAGGGCAGAGAGTTCTTCCTGCATGTGCTGTTTCTCAAGTACCTTTAGTTCAAAATAATATGCCAAAGTGGCATTTCCTCATCCCCTTCGTTATGACTAGTGTTACTCTGATTTAAACCATCACTTGATACACTGTAGAAAGCATAATGGTTGGTAAGTTCTGCCAGAATCAGCCCTACATTATAAGAGGCCAGTTTAGATCGATTTAGAAGGACTTGCCCATCTCATCCCGGAGTTTTAAGATTCAGTCTCCATGTGTGCCTTTACCTCCCCTTCTGCACCATGCTCGATCCCAGTATATTTTCTGCACCTGTGTAGCACGCTCGGTTTTGTTGCTTTACCTCCCTAATCATGTACCATGTCCTTCCATCTGTCATTAAAATGTCATGGTCCTTTAGCCTTCTTTTTTCAGTGATGTGTAGGTCACGCTGGTGTTTGTATTGTAATATGAACTCTTAGAAAACATGGTCACAATATTCACAATGTTAAAAAATTAAACTAGCACTCGGTACAAGTAAATTCTCAATATAAACAAAGCACTAGAGTTAAACCACAGGCAGAGGCGAAGACAGACTGTTAAAGATTATAAGGCACTTGAGTTGCACATCTAAGTAGTATCACACCCAGTGATGTAACAGTGGAGGATCTGTTA
This sequence comes from Eubalaena glacialis, assembly GCF_028564815.1. Classification (NCBI taxonomy): domain Eukaryota; kingdom Metazoa; phylum Chordata; class Mammalia; order Artiodactyla; family Balaenidae; genus Eubalaena; species Eubalaena glacialis. Next base: position 115,567,577 of record NC_083724.1, read on the forward strand.
TGGGAACTGAAAATCATGGTAGCCAACATCAGCAGTCAGTGACCATGCAAGGTAGGTAATCTATCCACCATATCCATTTGACACTAAAAAGAGTGTTTCTTTTAGCCCCTAGGTTTTGGCCACCATAACGAGTTTTGTACTATCCCCCCATCTTCCACACTCATGCCGAAAACCATTCTTTCTCATGTACAGTGGAGGGTTTCCTGGAATGTGGAACTTTCAGTGCTGAAACCACAGGGGGACAGTCCTTGTGAAAACAGTACTTTCAGATATTTCTGGTTAGAAGTATATATTGGTGCACCTTTTCTGGAGAGCACTTGCATGTGAATTTCAAGAGCCTTAAACATGTGTAACCAGTCATTCCATTTCTAGGAAACTTATCTTAAGGAAATAAGTAGAGGAGGTCATAAACATTTATGATTATGGATAGCCAATTGGATTTTACTTACTGTATTCAAAAATTAAAAACAGTTTAAACTTTCAGCAATAGGGAAATAGTTAACTGTGATATTTTTTACAGTGAGATGCAGTAATTAAACACAATCATTAAAATTTATGTTTTGGGAGAATGTTTAAAGGTGTGGAAAAGTACATTCTAACGATAACTTTGAGGCAGTTTATAGTATGATCCCATTTTTACCTAATATATGCGTTTATACACATGCACATAACAATATACAGTAAAAGGGAAAGAAAAACTAGAAATACCCCAGAATGGTACATTTGAGTAGGAGGATTATGGCTAATTTTAATTATTTATTATAATTTTCATATTTTCCCAATTTTCTGTAATCAAATTTTTTCCTGATGATTTTTTTGCTATTGTAACATTTAATTAATTTATTTTTTTGAATCACATATTTTATGACAAAAATAGCATTATAAAAATAAGAAAACAAACTTCTCTGTACCATAACGAAATAGCAGTTTCAAGGTATGACCGGATTTCTTGACTAGCCACTGTCAAGATGAAAAGGTTAAAACAGAATTCTGATAGCCATCATCCAATGTACAGTGAATACCAAAGGACCCAACCCAACAGGTCACTTCATTTAGCTACTTGGGATACATTTGGCATGAAGTTAAAGCTGGTGTTCATTCAGATGCTCCTCTCCTCCAACTTGGAGCCAGTGTCTCTTTCGTGAATGAAGCAGACAATACAATTATCCTTCAGACCCTCTCTTGTAGATTTGCCTGATTTTTTTTTTTAAATAATCAGATAAAATGTTTTAATACTCTCTGAAGGTCGAGCAATTGCCAAGTATGAATGTGAGTTTTCTGGAATTAGCAATAAGGTTCATAATGTAAGGAAATGACTTTTTTCTTGGACCAGTATGAGATGCTGATGATGAAATAAACCATGAAAAAATAGGAGACTCCACAAAGAAATTTGTCTAAGCTTTCACCAAGATGTAGAGAAGAAATTAATCTCAAAACACTACTCCAGGGGACTTCCCTGGTGGTGCAGTGGTTAAGAATCCGCCTGCCAATGCAGGGGACAACGGGTTCAATCCCTGGTCCAGGAAGATCCCACATGCCGCGGAGCAACTAAGCCTGTGTGCCACATCTACTGAGCCTGCGCTCTAGAGCCCACGAGCCACAACTAGTGAGCCCACGCACTGTAACTACTGAAGCCTGCAAGCTCTAGGGCCGGCATGCCACAATTATTGAGCCCGCGTGCTGCAACTACTGAAGCCCGCGTGCCTAGAGCCCGTGTTCCACAACAAGAGAAGCCACCACAATGAGAAGCCGGAGCACCACAATGGAGAGCAGCCCCCGCTCGCCACAACTAGAGAAAGACTTCGCGCAGCAACAAAGACCCAACGCAGCCAAAAAATAAAAAATAAAATTAAAAAAAAACACTACTCCATATTATTTATGGCTATGATTTAAGCTAACTAGAGAGTAAATTGTACCCAGTTCTCATCCCATAGTGTGTATCTCTTATTCCTGATGAACATTTTAGTTGCCTTTAAAGTCTTGAGCGTAAGAACTCCTTGAAGGTTCCACCAGATAGATTTGTGAACTATATGCCCTCCACTGACAACTACAGAGGGGATGCAAGTGCCCAAAGTGAGCTGATGTGAGATCCAGAACCTCTCTCTTCTAAAATGGGACTTTCAGCTTAGTCCTGCGTGACCCAAAGCAAGTAGGGAAAAAGTGACAAATCTCAAGTCTATTGCAGGAGCTTTAATTAAACAGCAAGGTCCTTCCAGATTAGTGATACAAACATTCCGTGAAGGACCTATATAAATATTGACTCCTTGTCCCCTGCAAATTTCCCTCTCCATAGCCTTACATGGGTTGATTTGATTCTGAAATCTTATTCTTGCTCTGACTGTAAACGTAATTCTGATTTCCTATCTGGGCTCCGTGTGCTGTGTGTGATAAAAGAGGAAAAAGGAAAACTAGATGAGGGAGTAAATAAGGAGCAGAAACCATGGTATTAAGATGGGAAGGGGTTTTCCCTGGCGGTCCAGTAGTTAAGACTCCGTGCTTCCAATGCAGGGGGCGCAGGTTCAATCCCTGGTCGGGGAACTAAGATCCCACATGCTGCGGGGAAGTGGGCAAAAAAAAAAAGGTGGGAAGGATCGTGGTTGTTGACAGTCTACTAGAATACCCTATGCATTACCCTCCAGTTCCTAAAATCCACAAAAAAGGTAAATTGTGTTGGATAACCCCCCAAACTACCCCCTTCCCCTTTCTCCGGATTAACCTGTTCCAGACTTGTGTTTTCCTTGTTCAAGGTTCGGCTTATCACCTAGTTCTCTATAAGAAAAGTAAGTGGAAACCGGCCACACAAAAGGCACCAGCGTCCAGGATTGGGGGCTGGGATGGGGTTAGCACTGCAAGAGGAAAGCTAAAAGCTGTAGAAGCTCCAAAGGCTAGGGCCTATCATGGTAGAAATCAGGAGGCAAAGCACTAAATGCCAAAGAAGTAATCAATTCCTGCTAGTCTGGGACAGGGGAGGAGCCCAGAGCACATGAGATTCCAGCTCCAGCCAAGGGGTGAATAGGTCATTGCAAGTCAGAAACTGGTTTTCCATCCAGGATGTTATCAGTAAACCATAAACCGGATCAAGAATGAGAGTGAGTCAAGGTGTGTTTGTGGCCTGATTTGAAGACAAGGCTTATTTGCATCAGAAAGTGCCTCTTTACAAACCCTTCAGGGTAGGAGCTGGTGTGACTTGGGCCTATACCAGGCAAATTTGGGAACAGGAACAGCCAGCTGACGAGCAAGAACCTGAAAACTGTGTGGTCGCAGGTGAGTTGGCATGAAGGTTCTACCAGGTGTGACAAAGCAGAGGGGGCCAGGGGGCCACTCAACACTGGCTGCACAATAGACTCACCTGGGGAGCTTTTTCAATCCCAATGTCCAGCCACACCCCAGAAAAATTAGATCGGAATTTCTGGTGGTTGGGTGTTGGAACGCTTTAAAAAGCTCCTTGGGCTATTTGAATATGCAGCCAGGACTGGGAACCCCGGATTAAAGGTAGGTTCACAGGATTGTTCCCTATAAGGTTGATTCTGAATAGAATCATTTTCTTGTGACCAACTAGTAATTACAAAACAAGCTTTATGAAAATAGTATTTAAAGAAACATTTACACAATAATAGATGTGTTTTTAAAATCGAGATAAATCAATACCTGCTAAAGCTAAGGGGTTAGAGTTTCATCCAACCAGGAGGATTTTGATCCGAGAGTGATATGACACAAGTGACAACGTAGGAAGAGTAATTGGACAGTGATGTGTAGGGTAGAGCTGGCTTAGTTCAGCAGACGTTCAGTGACATTAATTATGGTCACTAGCATTTATTGAGGCAAACACTGCAACAGTCTTACTCAGTCCTGCCAAGAGTCCCACAAGGGGGGTATTTGGGTACCATGTTTTATAGATGGAGAATCCAAAGGTGAGAGAGGTTAAGTGACTTGCCCAAAGTCACAGGTGAGTAAAAAGAGAAGTGTCAGAATTTGAATCCAGAACTCCCTTCACAACCACCTTGCTGCACCACCTCTCATGTCATGAATGACTGTGCCAGTGTATTCTTTGGGGACACACAATGAATGTCACAGTCCTTGCCTTCAAGAGAGGGCAGACGGGTCAAGAAATATCCACCATGCTGAGTGATAAGTGCATAATGGTGTTCTGAGAACACAGATGGGTCATAGCTAAGTCTGCCTCGAGGAGTGATGCTGGAAGAAAGCCAACAGTAGACTTGTTCTGAAAGGAGAGGAAAAGAGTGGAAATGGGGAGGCCAGTTAGAAAGCCATTGCAATCATCAGGTCGGGGAGCTGGGATGTGGCTGTGGGGATGAGAAGGAAGGGTCAACAGGGTGGGACTAGGCTGAGTATCTTAGTCTACTCTGGCTGCTATAACAAAAATACCACAGACCGGTGGCATATAAACTATGGAAATGTATTTCTCACAGTTCTGGAGGCTGGGAAGTCCAGGATCTAGGTGCTGGCAGATTCGGTGTCTGGTAAGGGCCCACTTCCTGGTTCATAGGCAGTCTTTTGTCCTCACGTGGTAGAAGGGGCAAGGGAGTGCTCTGCGGTCTCTTTCATAAGGGCACTAATCCCATTATTGAGGGCTCCACCCTCATGACCTAAGAACCTCTCAGAGGCCCCACCTCCTAATACCATCACACTGGGGGGTTAGGATTTCAACATATGAATTTTGTGGGGGGGGGTTGGACACAAACATTCAGTCTGTAGAAATGAGGCAAGGGAGGTCCCTAGGATGCAGAGCTTAAGGAGGTACCCACTCTCAAGGCTGTTCCTGCACTTGTGCTACCCGGAGAGTTGTGCCACCTTAAAGGTTGTGCCACCTCAGTTTGCCTCACCCTAGGCGCCTTGCTTCCTCACCTAGTTCTGGCCCTGAGGGTCTACCTAGAGAGAGCCCTGCTAAAGGAGGACCCAGGGATTCAATCACCTGGAAATGAAGAAATCAAAGGTAGTCTGTGGTGTCAAGCTTAGATTATCAGGAGAATAACATAGCAGATAACATGAGATAATGACAGGATATCAAAGTGGAAACATGCAACGAGCACTTAGAATACAAGTGGATCTCATGACTAATCAAGACTGGGGATGCTGACTTGGGGGTCATGGGAACGGATGCTTCACAAACAATGGAGGGACTTCCCTGGCAGTCCAGTGGTTAAGACTTTGCCTTCTAATGCAGGGGGTGCGGGTTCGATCCTTGGTCGGGGAGCTAAGATCCCACATGCCTTGTGGCCAAAAAACCAAAACATAAAACAGAAGCAATATTGTAACAAATTCAATAAAGACTTTAAAAATGGTCCACATCAGAAAAAAAAAAAAACTTAAAAAATAAAAGATATTAGGTCACTTTCTCAATTCTCACTCACTGAAATGTCAGTAAATGTTCCTTGTTTAAAAAAAGAAAAACAAGCAATGGAATAATTGGAGGTGAGAGCAGAAGGTTGAGAGTCTCCCACAGGTAGGCTAAGATTTGCCCAAAGGAAAACAGCTTTGCTCATGGCTCTTCAAAAGATGGAAATAATATTCACAATAAAGTTACTCCATAAAGCTTGACAGTGAGTGCCAACACTGGGAACACAAAGTGTTTAACACCTTTTATACTGTTACTGAGTGTTTCCTATAATCAATAAACTACGGCTATATAACCAATTTCCTATAATTGCTACCAAAGTTTACAATTACAGTTGAGTCCTGAACAACTGGGGTGTTAGGGCCACCAGTACTCAGGCATCAAAAATCCCCATATAACTTATAGTTGGGCCCCCATATATGTGGTTCCTCTGTATCCGAGGTTACACATCTGCACATTCAACCAACCAGGATCGTGTAGTACTGTAGTATTTACTATTTTAAAAAATCCATGGATAAGTGGACCCAGGCAATTCAAACGCATGTTGTTCAAGGGTCAACTGTATAAACAATTTTGTTAGTAGTTCCCCTCTGATCAAACTGAGCCCAGAATATAGAACTAGCTTAAAGACTGTGCAAGTCGTCTGATTTTCTAAGCCACATATTCAGTAAAGGGAAAGCACACATTTACTGAGCACCAGCTATGATCCAGGCAATATTCCAGGCCCTGACATGTGCACCATCTCATTTAGTTTAATGACAGCCATTAGCACTTTTTCATATCTCTGGGTCAATTATAAATTAAAACTCATTGAGGGGAATTCCCTGGCAGTCCAGTGGTTAGGACTCTGTGCTTTCCCTGCCATGGCCCGGGTTCGATCCCTGGTCGGGGAACTAAGATCCTGCAAGCTGCTCTGTGCGGCCATAAAACCCCCAAAACCAACCAACCAAACAAACAAACAAAAAACTCATTGAGGAGAAACCAATCCCTGGGAAGGTGACAGTTAATTTCAAGCCACCTGATCCCTGAATGAGGAACTGAGGTTTCAACACCTTGACTTGGCCTTTTAGGGAATGAAGTTCTGCTCTGCGTTTGAGACGACTCATTATACAGCAGTGAGGGGTGGAACGGCACCATCTACACGCGAGTGTGTCTGGGGAGAGGCAGACTCTTGGAGCCAGACGACGTCTTTATCAACGCCAACAGCATAGGGATCACCCAGCCACTTGCAGCGCAGTTGAACAACAGTGGGGTGGCAGAATCTTGGACAAACTCCACCAACGGCCCCCAGGGTCACCCAGGAGAACTCCTGCCTTCCCACTGTCTCCCTAAATCCTAAGCAGGTACATGATCTTGCGGGTCCCCTTACGGGTAACGGCTGGCCTCAGAGAAGTCAGAAATCTGAGGACAGGAGACTTCACCTTCCTGCCAGGAAGGGGGTCTAGGTCTGATCCGAAGCCACACTGAACATAACACTTTCGCAAAAGCTAATGTTGCTATCGGCTCAGAAGCGTGACTTGCTTACAAGCAATCTGAGGCCTTCATCTTGCTCATTCCGGGATGCATACTTGGTGGCGTCTGCCTTGGAAACTGGCTTCCCACCCAGCTGATTGAGTTACATCTCTTGTGGCTGAGCTCTCCTGGGTGATTTTCCTTTAAAAAGGTTTCTGAGTGTGGCAAAATACATATAACACAAATTGACTATTTTAACGCTTTTAAGGTTACAGTTCAATGGCTTTAAGTACCAAAAAAAATTTTTAAGGGGTTTTATATCCTGAGCTGTAAGAGTATTTAACCACCTTTGTTCTGCCTAGTACCAAAAATGCTGCACTTAAGAGCTCAAAGTCATTCTAGAACCAAGGAGTCCTGCCATCAGAAGGAAAATTTTTTGTTTTTTGACATCTATGCTGTCCTGAGAGGGAAATTCCACTTTTTTTTGGAATTATATAAAGTATTTATAGAGGAACCATTGATTCTCTACATCTGTTAATAATCTCTCATCTATGAAAACATCTTTATTTTTAGATTTAATATGTTCATCAATTGCAACAAAAAAAATGAGCCATAATGTAAACTGTGGATTTGAGTTAATAATAATGTATCGATATTGGTTCATCAATTGTAATAAATGTACCACACCAATGCATGATAAACTCACGTGTGTGTGTGTGTGTGTGTGTGTGTGTGTGTGTGTGTCAGGGGGTAATATGGGAACTCTTTGTACTTTCTGCTCAATTTTTCTGTAAATCTAACACTGCTCTAAAAAAATAGGCTATTGATTAAAGACATAAGTGAATTAATTCCTAAAATAAGTCTTTCCAAATCCTCCTTTTTTTTTTTTTTTTTGGCCACTCCCCGCAGCTTGTGGGATCTTAGTTCCCAGACCAGGGATGGAACCCAGGCCTTTGGCAGTGAGAGTACAGAGTTCTAACCACTGGACCACAGCGGAATTCCCTCCAAATCCTCTTTGACATACTCTGTCATCCTTAACAGTTTCCAGCTGTGCCCCACCAGGAATAGTCCGCCTCTGGCCTTCCTATCTTACCTAAGAGGGAAAGAAAATATTCATAAATACTACATTCCTTAATTAAAACCTACTTCCAGCATTAAACTTTCCCTTTCCAAACTGACATTCTCTTTCCCTCTCATTTATTTCCTCTTTAACCCAGTCCATATTTCACCCTCCTCTCCGAGGTCTCATTAACTCATGCTGGGATCAGTCACCATTCTCTCTACGGTACAGGATTTTCTGTGACGGTATTTATTATCCCTCCTCTCTTTGAAGGAAGGAGTAGTGGTTTCCTGTTTGTAGAAGTTCTTTTTTTTCTTTTAATACTTTTTAAAGTTGATATGTTGTATTTTCATTTTTATTCAGTTCAAGAAATTTTCTTTTTCTTTTTTTTTGGCCACGTGGCATGCGGGATCTTAGTTCCCTGACAAGGAATCGAACCCGTACCCCATGCAGTGGAAGAGTGGAGTCTTAACCCCTGGACCCCCAGGGAAGTCCCTATAGAAGTTCTTAATCCCTTCCTCTCTACATTCTTAACTTTCTGATTCCCCAAATCCTTACAACTGGGTTTTAAGAGACTCCTGTATTGATTTCTCACACTTTCCACTTTGAAAGCAAGCTATTTCCAGCAATCTTCCAAACTAGGTGGGGGGCCTGGATTCAAAATGAAATGCACCTAGTCAGAGCCAGTGTAGTTGTGGGTCTGAGACAGTGGACACAGGCAGGCCCGCCTGAAGAGGACTCACGGAAATCCAGGGCCAGCAGGGGGGCTCACCACACCTACGGGCAGTTAGGTCAGCCTGGGCCAGTGCAGAGCACCGATGCAGGTGAGGTCCGATGCCAGCTAAACCAGGGTCCAAGGTTTCAAACCGGAGGGGCCTCGCTCAAGACCAAGGAGAATATCAAGGCAAATGTTTATAACCCTCCATCCAGCCCTGCCACATCTGAAAGAGACAGCCCGGTTCCACTGGAAGGGAAGGAGATCTTACTATCAGCAGATCCCAGACAAGCAAGTGGAACCTAGAGAAAAGGCCAAAACAGTTTGGTATTTTTCCATCACATCACCTTTCAGGGGTGTAGAGGCAGCCATTGGTTGGCGTAGGAGGTTTTTCCTGGTTCCGGGTCTCCCCTCTTCAATCTCTGCCCTGATCCTTTCTACCCCCGTCCTCCCCACGGGGTCCCAGCTCCCTCCTGGCAACAAGTGGAACTCCTGAGCTCCGTTCAGGGATCAAAGCAGAATATCTACAAGAGAAATAAACCATTTCCTTGCTACGTTAACCTTTCATGGCATCATCTGTCATGTTTTTCTTGAGAAAAGATCACATTCCCACCAGGAAGGGAAGAAATAGAGTGAGGACAGAAAACTTTATCTCTGGCTTTGTGCACACTTCAACTAGAACATACCTTTTAATCCTGAGTGGAGGAAGGCTAGGTGCTGTCCTGCCCCCTCCCCCCTTCCACACACACCAAGAGCAGGACTCTTTAGGTCCTAAAGAACCAGGATGAATTACAGGAAGGGTGGACCTGACCTACATTCTCTAAATCTTTTCTGTATTTGGCTGAGGGGAGAGCTACCGCTCTTCAGGTATCTTTGGGCTAAACTGGGGCTGGGGGAAAGGTCAGTCCATGACACTGATGGGCTAGGTGGGCGGTGGGAAGATCCCAGCTCATCATCATAGCTTCTGTGTTTGTGAGTCAGTCGCCCTCCGGGCCAGTGCACAGGACAATCTAACCCACCACTTGGACCAATAACTAGGTTGGTATCGTGCCCACGTGTCTGTAGTATTTGAGTTTGGGTTTGTCTCCATTCTCATATCTCATACCACCACTTAAATTATGCAGTTCTCATCTGATCCTTAGTTTTTCTTTTTTTCTTTTTTTTTTTGCCTCGCTGCAGCATGCGCGATCTTACCTGCCCGACCAGGGATCATACCCACACCCCCGGACTTCCCTGGTGGCGCAGTGGTTAAGAATCCGCCTGCCAATGCAGGGGACACAGGTTCCATCCCTGGTCTGGGAAGATCCCACATGCTGCGGAGCAACTAAGCCCGTGCACCACAACTACTGAGCCTGCGCTCTAGAGCCCGCGAGCCACAACTACTGAAGCCCATGCGCCTAGAGCCTGTGCTCCGCAACAAGAGAAGCCACCGCAATGAGAAGCCTGCGCACCACAACGAGGAGTGGCCCCCACTCGCCGCAACTAGTGAAAGCCTGCAGACAGCAACGAAGACCCAACGCAGACATACATACATACATACATACATACATACATACATAAATAAATAAATAAAACCCCCACACCCCCTGCAGTGGAAGCTCGGAGTCTTAACCACTGGACCACCAGGGAAGTCCCTCATCCTTAAATACTACTCCATGATTATAGTTCTTCTGATTCTTTAAATATATAACATACCTACCATTTACTTCCTTGTAAGGATATTATCTTTCTGATATTTTCCAATCATTCTTCAAGGGACCCTGATTTCTCAAAATTTTATTTCCACCTAGGCAGGAATTTTAAAACAATGCCCTATGTCTAGTTTTCTCTTGTTTTATTGTGACTAAAATAGAATGCTAAGTTGTAAAATAGTTCCTCTTTTATCATTTCTAGTCACTCTATTTTCAGTGGCAATTTTGTAGCTGTTTTAGGCTATGTCACCCTACAGGCTGTTAAAATCAAATGGGGTGATATATATGAAAGCACTTTGAAAAGCATGAAGACACCACTCAAAAAGAATCTCGTTGGTGTTGTTATTCCAAATGGCCTTTAAAAAGTTGTGGCTTTTTTTTTCAGGACCATACCCATGATTGCTTGGAATTATACAAAACCTAACAAAAAACAACTACTAGAAACAACTATCAGTTTTACTGTTTTTCTTTTCACAAATATAAATTTTTTATTGACATCATTCCAGAAACTTTTTTCTTTTTCAAAAATTTTTATTGGAATATAGTTGATTTACAATGCTGTGTTAGTTTCTGCTGTACAGCAAAGTGAGTCAGTTATACATATAACCACTCTTTCTTAGATTCTTTTCCCATATAGGTCATTGCAGAGTATTGAGAAGAGTTTCCTGTGCTATACAGTAGGTCCTCATTAGTTATCTATTTTATATATAGTCGTGTATATATGTCCACCCCAATCTCCCAATGTATCTCTCCCCCCACCCCCGTCCCCCCTGGTAACCATAAGTTTGTTTTCTACATCTGTGACTCTATTTCTGTTTTGTAAATAAGTTCATTTCTACCATTTACTCTTTTTCTAATATGATTCCTACATTTTTCATAGGATACTTTTTTCTGCTTTATTTCTTTTTCAATCTCTTTTTCTTTTTAAAGACTTCATTTTTCTAAAAGAGCAGTTTTAGGTTTATAACAAAATTGAGAGGAAGATACAAAGGTACAAAATTTCCTATATACCCTCTGCCCGCACACATGCAAAGCCTCCCCCATTATCAACATCACTCCCTAGAATGGTGCATTTTTACCAAGGATGAACCTACATTAACACATCATAATCAGGACTTCCCTGGTGGTGCAGTGGTTAAGAATCTGTCTGCCAAGGCAGGAGACGCAGGTTCGAGCCCTGGTCCGGGAAGATCCTACATGCCGCGGGGCAACTAGGCTCGTGGGCCACAACTACTGAGTTTGCGCTCTAGAGCCTAGCAGCCACAACTACTGAGCTCGTGTGCCACAAGTACTGAAGCCTGTCGCCTAGAGCCTGTGCTCTGCAACAAGAGAAGCCAACACAATGAGAAGTCCACGCACTGCACCAAAGAGTAGCCCCCGCGCGCCTCAACTAGAGAAAGCCTGCGTGCAGCAACGAAGACCCAACGCAGCCAAAAATAAATTTTAAAAAATTTTAATTAAAAAAAAAAACACATCATAATCACCCAAAGTCCATCGTTTACCTTAGGATTTACTTTTTTTAAAAAAATGTTTTATTTATTTATTTATTTATTTCCCCTGCATTGGCAGGTGGATTCTTAACCACTGTGCCACCAGGGAAGTCCCAGGATTTACTTTTGATGTTTTACTTTCTGTGGGTTTGCACAAAAGTATAATGACATGTATCCATCATTATAGTATCATACAGTATTTGTCTTTCTCTGTCCTCTTGCTATCATAAGGGTTCATGGACTTCCTAGAACAATGGTTAAAATCTTTTGAGGGGGCAGAGACCTTTAAAGAACTGAACAAAAACTATGGATCTTCTCTCCAGAAAAATACACATGCAAAGTAGATTTCGCAGATAATTTCAGGAGATTCATGTCCCCAAAAGCCCATCCATGGGACCCTTGGTTAAAAACTCCTGCCCTCAGAGAGGTCTGTGGCTCAAAATAAGGCTAAAAAACCATAACTGCAAGGTGTTCCACAATTTCTCTCTCATTTACCAAAAGTTGGACTGCCCCTTGGGAATCATACACTCCTGGATTTGAGTCCTGCTTGCTCCACCGGCTAGCTGTGTGACATGGGGCACGTTCCATAAACTGAACATTGGTCTTCTCATCGGCCAACTGGACATAATAATACCAACCTATTAGGTTACTATGAATGTTCAGTAAGATGTAAGTGCAAAACACCTTGCAAAGTATCTGGCCCACAGTAAAGGTTCCAAAACTGAACATTCACTCCCTCCTTTCCTTCTTATTACTTATTTCTGCTTTTTATCCCATCTGGTTCTCAGAGATTCTTAGTTGGAAAGGACCTCCAAGGTCATCCACTGAGGACTATCTCCTCATCTCTTTTTAAATGACTGCATAAAGCCCCTCCTTTTCTGTCCTCCTTGCTATGAGCACTGATGCCTCGAGCAGTTCTCAGACTCTTTCTAGATCTCAGTGGAGTGGGCCCAGGAATTGCTCCTCTTGGGTGCTGTTCCCATTCTCTTCTTTACCCTCCCAGCTGTGATGTTGACCTGGAATGCACCCTTCATTCCCTCTGATTAAAAGCTTAGTGCTTAGTGCCTCTTCCTTGACCCTCGGTCTACACCTGTCCCCCCGGCTCCAGAAACAGTTCCGTGTGGAGCCCTTCTGTTAGCAGCCACTTGCCTGCCAGTTCTAGATGAATCAACTCATCTCTACCCTTTAAAAGCCACTCAACCACAACTCCCTTTCTATTGTGAAATGCTTGTTGGAAGTGTCTTCAACATTCCTCAAAAGAAGCAAGCTATTTTCTCTCCAGAAGCTCTTATCTCTCATGGCTTTCTAAAGCTGGCCGGGCAGGTAATCTAATTTTGTAGGAGGTGAGCATGAGGGGAAACCTTAAATCCATAATCCTAGCACTTGCATAAATTTCATAAATGTGAATACATTTTTGGAGAAAATGTAGAATGCCATTTGAGAATGCTGAAAGGGGTATGGGTCTTCTTCAAAAGTTATCTTTCTCAGTGGGTCAATGATGAAATCAAAGAGGAAATCAGAAAATACCTCAAGACAAACGACAAACGACAATGAAAACACAACCTTACAAAATCTATGGGACTCAGCAAAAGCAGTTCTAAGAGGGAAGTTCATAGTGATACAGGCCTTCCTCAAGAAACAAGAAAAATCCCAAATAAACAACCTAACCTACCACCTAAAAGAATTAGAAAAAGAAGAACAAACAAAACCCAAAGTCAGCAGAAGGAAGGAAACAATAAATATCAGAGAGGAAATAAATAAAACAGAGATCCAAAAACCAATAGAGGGGAAGGATAAATTAGGAGTTTGGGATTAACAGATACACACTACTATATATAAAATAGATAAACAACAAGGATCTACTGTATAGCACAGGGAACTATATTCAATATCTTGTAATAACCTATAACGGAAAATTATATCTGAAAAAGAAATACGTTTATTTTTCATGTATATATATATATATATCTGAATCACTTTGCTGTACACCTGAAACTAACACAACATTGCAAATCAACTGTACTTCAACTAAAACATACAAACAGTAGAAAAGATCAATAAAACCAAGAGCTGGTTTTTTCAAAGGATAAACAAAATTGACAAACGTCTAGCCAGGCTCACCAAGAAGAAAAGAGAAGACCCAAATAAACAAAATAAGAAATGAAAAAGGAGAAATAACAAACTATACCACAGAAATACAAAAAAATCAAAAGAAAATACTATACAGTTATATGCTGACAAATTAGAAAACCTACAAGAAATGGATGAGTTTCTAGAAACATACAGCCTGCCAAAATTGAGTCTAGAAAAAACTTGAACAGACCAATGACTAGAAATGAAATAGAATCTGTTAAAAAAAAAACCTCCCTGCAAACCAAAGTCCAGGACCAGATGGCTTCACTGGGGAATTCTACCAAACATACAAAGAAGAACTTATACCTATCCTTCTCAAACTCTTCCAAAAGATTGAAGAGGAGGGAACACTTCCAAAGTCATTCTATGAAGCCACCATCATCCTGATACCAAAGCCAGACAAAGACAGTATAAAAAAAGAAAATTACAGGCCTATACCTTTGACGAATATAAATGCAAAAATCCTCAACAAAATATCAGCAAACTGAATCCAACAATACATAAAAAGGATAATACACCATGATCAAGTTGGATTCATTTTAAGGTCACAAGGATGGTTCAACATTCACAAATCAATCAATGTGATACACCACATCAACAAAAGAAAAGACAAAAACCACATGATTATCTCAATAGATACAGAAAAAAACATCTGATAAAATTCAACATCCATTCATAATAAAAACTCTCACCTAAATCTGTATAGAGGGAACATATCTCAACATAATAAAAGCCATTTATGACAAACCCACAGCCAACATAATACTCAACAGTGAAAAGCTGAAAGCCTTCCCACTAAATTCTGGAACAAGATAAGGATGCCCACTCTCACCACTTCTATTCAGCCTAGTATTGGAAGTCCTAGTCACAGCAATCCGACAGGAAAGAGAAATAAAAGGTATCCAAGCTGGAAATGAAGAGGTTAAACTGTCATTATATGCAGATACCATGATACTCTATATAGAAAACCCTAAAGACTGCACAGAAAAACTATTAGAACTAATAAATGAATTTAGCAAGGTAGCAGGATACAGGATTGATATACAGATTTCTTTACACTAACAATAAAATATCAGAAAGAGAAAGTAAAAAACAATTCCATTTAAAACTGCATCAAGAAAACATTACCTAGGAATAAACCTAACCAAGGAGGTGGAAGACCTATACGTGGAGAACTCTAAAACACTGATAAAGGAAATTGAAGATAATTCAAAGAAATGGAAAGATATCCCATGCTCTTGGATTGGAAGAATTGATATTGTTAAAATGGCCATAGTACCCAAAGCAATCTATAGATTTAATGTGATCCCTATCAAATTACCCATGACATTTTCCCATAGAACTAGAACAAATAATCCTAAAATTTATATGGAACCACAAAAGACCCAGAATTGTCAAAGCAATCCGAGGAAAAAGAACAAAGCAGAACAAAGAACTGGCAGTCCAGGGGTTAAGACTGTGCTCCCAATGCAGGGGGCACGGGTTTTGATCCCTGGTCAGAGAACTCAGATCCCGCATACCACATGGTGCAGCCAAAAAAAATAAAAGAACAAAGCTAGAGCCATAACCCTCCCAGATTTCAGATGATACTACAAAGCTATAGTAATCAAAACAGTGTATTGGCACAAAACCAGATATATAGGTCAATGGAACAGAATAGAGAGCCCAGAAATAAACCCCCATCCACGTACCTACGGTCAATTAATCTTCAACAAAGGAGGCAAGAATACAAAAAGGAGAAAAGAGTCTCTTCAGCAAGTGGTGTTGGGAAAACTAGACAGCCTCATGTAAATCAATGAAATTAGAACACTCAAACCATACACAAAAATAACCTCAACGGTTTAAAGGCCTAAATATACGACGTGATACCATAAAACTCCTAGAAGGGACCACAGGCAAAAGATTCTTTGACATAAATCATAGCAATATTTTCTTAGATCAGTCTCACAAGGCAAAAAAAAAAAAAAAAGCAAAAATAAACAAATGGGACCTAATCAAACTTAAAAGCTTTGGCACAGCAAAGGTTACCATCAACAAAATGAAAAGACAACTTACAGAATGGGAGAAAATATTTGCAAACAATGCAACCAACAACGGCTTAATTTCCAAAATATACAAACAGCTTATATAACTCAATATCAAAAAACCAAGCAACCCAATCAAAAAGTGGGCAGAAGACCTAAATAGACATTCCTCCAAAGAAGACATACAGATGACCAAGAGGCACATAGAAAGATGCTCAGCATCGCTAATTATTAGAAAAATGCAAATTAAAACCACAATGAGGTATTACCCCACACCGGTCAGAATGTCTATCATCAAAAAGTCTACAAATAGGACTTCCCTGGTGGCACAGTGGTTAAGAATCTGCCTGCCAATGCAGGGGACACGGGTTCGAGCCCTGGTCCGGGAAGATCCCACATGCTGCAGAGCAACTAAGCCCGTGCGCCACAACTACTGAGCCTGTGCTCTAGAGCCTGTGTGCAGCAACTACTGAGCCCATGTGCGTAGAGCCCATGCTCTGCAACAAGAGAAGCCACCACAATGAGAAGCCCGTACACCGCAACGGAGAGTAGCCCCCGCTCACTGCAACTAGAGAAAGCCCGCGTGCAGCAACGAAGACCCAACACAGCCAAAAATAAATAAATAAAAGTCTACAAATAATAAATGCTGGAGAGGGTGTGGAGAAAAGGGAACCCTCCTACACTGTTGGTGGGAATGTAAATTGGTGCAGCCACTATGGAGAACAGTATGGACGTCCCTCAAAAAACTAAAAATAGGATTGCCATATGATCCAGCAATCCCACTCTTGGGCATATATCCAGAAAAGATGAAAACACTAATTCAAAAAGATTCATGCACCCCAATGTTCATTGCAGCTCTATTTACAATAGCCAGGACATGGAAGCAACCTAAGTGTCCATCAACAGATGAATGGATAAAGAAGATGTGGTACATATATACAATGGAATATTACTCAGCCATAAAAAAGAATGAAATAATGCCATTTGCAGCAACACGGATGGACCTAGAGATTATCATACTAAGTGAAGTCAGTCAGAGAAAGACAAATATTATATGATCTCACTTACATGTGGAATCTAAAAACTAATACAAATGAACTTATTTACAAAACAGAAACAGACTCACAGGCATAGAGAACAGACTTGTGGTTACCAAAGGGGGAAGGCGTGGTAGAGGAATAAATTAGGAGTTTGGGATTAACAGATACACACTACTATTTATAAAATAAATAAGCAACAAAGATTTACTGTATAGCACAGGAAACAATATTCAATATCCTTTAATAACCTATAATGCAAAAATAATCTGAAAAAATATATGTATAACTGAATGACTTACTGTACACCTGAAACTAAGACAATATTTTAAATCAACTATACTTCCATAAAAAAAAGTTATCTTTCTCTTTGAGTGAAAATTCAGGAGGCCTTGACCAGAGAGATACAAGTCCATTCACCTCGTGCTCTTAGTATTTTTTGTTTGTTTGTTTTGTTTTTTAAATTTATTTTTTATTTTTTGGCCACACCTGGATACTTAGTTCCCCAACCAGGGATCGAACCTGTGCCCTCTGCAGTGGAAGCACAGAGTCCTAACCACTGGACCACCAGGGAATTCCCTCACCTCCTGTCTTAGGACCACAATGTGCCTCACTGGACTCACAGTGGGCTGTTGGCATGAGTCAAACAAAGCCCCAGCTGCCTTATTTACCTTACACGCCTGTGATATGGGCTGTTCCTTCAAAGCCCAGCCCTCATATATAGAAAACAACAAAGTCTCTCTCATTCATTCATTCAAACAACCATCATATATTGAATGTGCCTACTATGTGTCAGGCACTACAGTAAGTCCCCTACATATGACTGAGTTCCATTCCAGAGTGCGTTCATAAGTTCAATTTGTTCCTAAGTCCAACAAAGTTAGCCTAGGTCCCCAACTAACACAATCGGCTATATCGTACTGTACTGTAATAGATTTATAATGCTTTTCACACAACTAACACATAAAAAACAAACACGAAAAATAAAGAAAACATTTTTAATCTTACAGTACAGTACCTTGAAAAGTACAGTAGTACCACTACATCACTGCTGATTTTACTCTTGCTTCTGGACATCCTGGACTTGAAATAAAGATTCTGTACAGTACTATACAGTGAAGTACACAAAAGCACAACCACTTGTAGAGGATGCATGCACATGACTGTATATGCCAGACATGGGAACTAACTTACATGATTGGATGTACGAATGCACATTCACATCTTTGTTTTTTTGTTTTTTTAAAAAATATTTTATTTATTTATTTGTCTGCCTCTAGTCTTAGTTGCGGCATGCGGGCTCTTTGCTGCCGTGTGCAGGCTTCTCTAGTTGCAGTGCATGGGCTTCTCTCTAGTTGTGGCGTGTGGGCTCCAGAGCGCTCAGGCTCTCTAGTTGTGATGCGTGGGCTCTAGAGCTCGCGGGCTCAGTAGTTGAGGCATGCAGGCTTAGTTGCTCTGCTGCATGTGGGATCTTAGTTCCCTGACCAGGGATCAAACCTGCATCCCCTCCATTGGGAGGCAGATTCTTAACCACTGGACCACCAGGGAAGTCCCTCGTTCGCATCTTTGAAAGTTTGCAACTTGAAGGTTCGTATGTAGGGGACTTACTGTATTTAAATGCAGGGGATCTAGCAGTATGCTCTCTCCTAGGGCTGATCTTATCGCAGAGAACATATGGCCACCAACAAATCAACACACAATGCAATTCTGGTATGAAGGAAAATAAAGCAAGGCTCTAGGATGGAGGCTGAGGGGGACGAGCTATGTCAGAGGAGGTGGTGAGGAGCCCCTCTGAGGAGGGGATTTGGGAGTGCAGATGTGAAAGAAGTGAGGGCCTAAGCCAGGTGCAAATCTGGGCTGTTAGGGTACCAGGCAGAAAAGAGAGCAAAGGCAAAGGCTCCAGAGGGAATGTTCTTGGGAAGCTCAGGGAACAATAAAGAGGCCATGGAGGCAGGAATGTTGAGTGAGGTCATTTCTGCTGTGAAGGGCGTCTGCCGTTGCGTGTGGAAGAGAGGCCACAGGTGGGGCTGGGAGCCCGTTTATGAGCCCAGGTGGGAGGTAGCCCAGGACAGTGACCGGGGCCATGGTAAGAGGTGGTCACCTTCAGGATCTATTTTGAAAGTAGAGCTACTAGGCCTTAACGATGAATTAGATGTGGGATGAAAGAGAGGCTTCAAGGGGGACTCTTGGCTTAAAAACAATATTTTTTTATTATGGTAAAATAAACAACAAAATTTACCATTTAAACCGTTTTAAAATGTGTAGTTGAGTGCAATTAAGTACTTCCACATTGTTGTGCAACCATCATCACCAACCATCTCCAGAACTTTCTCATCTTCCCAAACTGAGACTCTGTCCCCATTCATCAACTCCCCATTCCCCCCCCACCCTCACCCCAGCCCCTGGCACCCACCATTCTACCCTCTGTCTCTGTGAATTTGACTATGCTGGGTACCTCACGTAAGTGGAATCCTACAGCATTTGTCCTTCTGGCTTGCTTCACTTAGCATAATGTCGTCCCGCTTCATCGAATTTGTAGTTCTTCTGGGTTTTGGTTTAGCAACTTAGAGATACCATTTGCTGAGAATCGGAACTCGAAGAGAACAGCTTTTCTACTCAGTGGGTGGTGCGCGCCCCCTTGAGGGCAGAGACTGACAGTTCATCCTTATATTTCCAAGGGCCAAGTATCAACACATAGCAAGTGCTCTGTAAAATGACTGTTGAATGAAATGTACTTGTTCATTATATTTTGGCTTTTTAAATGGGGGTAGACAGGACTTCCCTGGTGCAGTGGTTAAGAATTCACCTGCCAATGCAGGGGACATGGGTTCGAGCCCTGGTCCGGGAAGATCCCACATGCCGCAGAGCAAATAAGCCCGTGCGCCACAACTACTGAGCCTGCGCTCTAGAGCCCACGAGCCACAACTACTGAGTCCGCGTGCCACAACTACTGAAACCCGCACGCCTAGAGCCCATGCTCCACAACAAAGAGAAGCCACCGCAATGAGAAGCCTGTGCACCACAACGAAGAGTAGCCCCCGTTCGCCATAACTAGAGAAAGCCCTTGCACAGCAACGAAGACCCAAAGTAGCCCCCCCCACCAAAAAAAAAAAAGAAAAAAGAAAAGCAGGGTCTTAAAAAATAAATAAATAAATGGGGTAGACAAAGATGATCCTGAATGTGCGGATCTAGGAAGAAAAGTAGATAAAGTTATGAACTTTCGACAAGGATTGAGAAGAATTTCTTCTCCTTAAAATTCAAGGTCATGGAGAGTCGTGAACAAATATAGAGTATTTAATACATTCACCTGCAGTGACCGTCTCAAAACACAGGCACAGAGAGGCACTTCAAGCAAAATGCCTGGCAACTTGAACTGTAAACTTTCTATAGGATTTTCTTCTAGAAGCAGTTCCATTCCCATTGCAAGAAGACTTCCATATCTGTAAAGTTACCCTGTGAAAAGGTAGGATGCCACGGGGAGCATGGTGAAACTTGTTGAAATATTTCCTACTTCTTGTAGGGAGATTCCAAGGATTTAAAATTGAAAGCACACATGACGATTTTCTTCTGAAAACGTTGCCAATCCTGGTAAGATTAAAATGGTCCAGAATACTTTGTTCTCTCATTGACAGGGATGAAAAGAGAGGCAACCACGGCAAGCAGCCCGTTCAAGCACACTGAATGAGTGTTTTTCTTTTCTCATCCTGTGTAATTGATAAGACAGTATTTCTGATGTTGCTGTTACGTCTAACGTGTTAATAAGAAATTTGAAGTTACTGGAGATCTTCATCTTTGCCATCTTCAGTTCCACCTACAGATGCTGACACTTATAATTGCCCAAGGGATGTTTTGGAAAAAATTGGGTTAAGAAAAAGTTTAGTGGATTCCTATGAACAGCATTTGTATTCATGGATCTCTCTGCCCTTTCCTGCCATTAATTTTTTATGGTCTTTTCTGGCTATTTTCTTTCCTCTTTTGGGTTAAAAAGAAACAAACAAAAAAACTCTTTCTAAGGTGGTATAGAACAATGTGTATGATAATATTTTTATACAAATACAAAAATTAGTACACGTAAATAAACTGGCATGCATAAGTGCTATTTTCTAGAAAGACACCAGAAGGTGCTTGGCAGAGAAAAAAATTTATTTTATCTTGTAGGTTTTTTCCTTTCTTTTTTTTTCTTTTTTTTTTTTTTTTTTTACTGTATGCATATATTTTATTTTTGGTCAACATTTTTGGGTGATGGGATTCCGAGTCTTTTAAAATGCTTTTCTGTTTTAAAAGGTTTATTTACACACACCCGCGGCTGGGGCAGCTCCCCGGCCTCCCTATGCTCTGTCTCTGTCTCTCCTCACGTGTGACTCATCTGTCCCTCCTCTTGCCTGCAGGCGTCACAATAGTCTTTGAGTCCACAAACATGAGGCCCAGAGGTGTCCTGCTCACACGGTCTGGAATCATCTTTCTTTCACCACAATAATCATTCAAGACAAGTGTTTTGTTTGCCACTCCCCATTTTTCACTATAGGTTCTACTTATTCCCCTGTAGCCACTGGATGTGTCCATTGATGGGAAGGGCACTCACCCTACTTAACTTTTTCCCTTTATTCTAGAGCTCAGAAATGGATTCCCTAAAAGACTTTTTTTAAAGGAAGGTCTGTTAGTGGGCAGTGACATACATATCTCTACATTCATCTGTATCTCTCCTCCTCCTCACATAGGTCACACTGGTGCGTTTCCCATATAAGTTGCAGTCCTGCCGGGGCCCCCATACCTGAGAGGTGTTTCTGTGTTAGCCCTTCATCTCCACCCACCAACCCCTTTGGATGTATTGACTACCTTTTTTTTTTTTTTTGGTTGTTGCCCATACCAGTTGTAGAACTGTGAAACGTGAAGTGAAAATGTGCCAGAAATGACTCAGCGAATTGTCCTGCTGAGTCATTTCTGCTGCCCAATTTTAGACATATTCTCACCAGTCCACACCCCAGACAGGCCAGAGAGGTCATGATAATGAAGAGGGATTATCAGATGAAGCCACTGGCCCCTGCCTTGCAGGCTCTCCCAGTCCTTTGAGAGAGATGGGTAAGGTTCCTCAGAAGATGGATTACCCTATGGCCCAGCAATTCCACTTCTGGGTCTGTACCCAAAAGAAGAGAAAGCAGGGACCCAGACAGATAGTTATACACCCATGTTTGTAGTAGCATTATTCACAATAACCAAAAGCAACCCATGTGTCCACTGACAGATGAAAGGATAAATGAAATGTGGTCTATATGTTCAATGGAATATTATTCAGCCTTAGAAAGGAAGGAAATTCTGACACAGGCTACAACATGGATGAAACTTGAGGACATTATGTTAAATAAAATAAGCCAGACACACACATGAAAAGATGCTCAACATCGCTAATTATTAGAGAAATGCAAATCAAAACTATACTGAGGTATCACCTCACACTGGTCAGAATGGCCAACATCAAAAAGTCTACAAATAACAAATGCTGGAGAGGGTGTGGAGAAAAGGGAACCCTCCTACACCGTTGGTGGGAATGTAAATTTGTGCAGCCACTATGGAAAACACGTATGGAGGTTCCTTAAAAAACTAAAAACAGAGTTACCATATGATCCTGCAATTCCACTCCTGGGCATATATCTGGAGAAAACCATAATTTGAAAAGATACAAGCACCCCAGTGTTCACAGCAGCACTATTTACAATAGCCAAGACATGGAAGCAACCTAAGTGTCCATCAACAGATGAATGGATAAAGAAGTGGTACATATATACAATGGAATATTACTCAGTAATAAAAAAGAATGAACTAATGCCATTTGCAGCAACATGGATGGACCTAGAGATTATCATACTAAATGAAATAAACCAGACAGAGAAAGACAAATACCATATGATTTTGCTTACACGTGGAATCTAAAAAACATGATACAAATGAACTTATTTACAAAACAGAAATAGACTCACAGACATAGAAAACAAATTCATGGTTACCAAAGGGGGGGAGGGATAAATTAGGAGTTTGGGATTAAAATATATACACTAATATATATAAAATAGATAACTAACAAGGACCTACTCTATAGCACAGGGAAATATACTCAATATCTTGTAATAACCTATAAGGGAAAAGAATCTGAAAAAGAAAAAATATATATATAAATGAATCACTTTGCTGTACACCTGAAACTAACACAACATTGTAAATCAACTGTATGTCAATAAAATTTTTTTTTAAATACATGATAAATTATATTGATTTAAAAATGTTAAACCATCCTTGAATTCCTAGAATAAAATCCAATTGGCTATGAAGAAAAAAAAAAATCCAGACACAAAAGGACTAATACTGTATGATTCCACTTATAGTAGTCAAATTCATAGAGATGGAAAGTAGAATAGGGGTTGACAGGGATGGGGAGGGGGGTTGGAGAGAGGGGAGGGGAGCTGTTATTTAATGGGGACAGAGTCTCAGTTGGGAAAGATGAAAAAGTTCTGGAGATGGATGGTGGTGATGGTTGTAGTTTGTTTGGTTAGTGAATACGTTGTTCAATAAAGTTCTTGGTGAAAATGAAAAATGTGTCTTTTATTTTTACTTAAAACCGAATGAACTTTTGGGCCAACCCAATACAACAATGTGAATGTACTTAGTGTCACTGAACTGCACACTTAAAAATGGTTGAAAGAATAAATTTTATGTTATGTATATATTTGACCACGGTTTTACAAGAGAGGAGAGAGAGAGAGAGAGAGAGAGAGAAGTTACAAACAAGATCAGTGTGTTAGTTTGGAAAAAGCACAAGACACTATAGCCAGTGAGGGGAGAAGCACTTAATTCTGCCCAAAGCTGCTGAGGCTTCTCAAAAACAGTTAATTCTTCACCACGTGGGGAATTCTTTCCTCAATCTACCTTCTTCTCATCCCATCAGGTTTATAGGGCCATGCACCTTGGAAAGTTCCCCGTGTGTGATCCTTCCTGAATTCAGGGGATCACCAGGCAGCTATAAAGGGCACTGGTGCCTGAGTCTCATTCCCAGAGATTCAGATGTATTGGTTTGGAGTGCGGCCTGGCATTAGGGAGTTTTGACATCCCTCTGGTATCGGTGATGTGCAGCCAGAGTTGAGAAGCACAGGTTCAGGCCAGGATTCCACAAAGACCTTCTGCCTCCAGACAGTCTCCCTGCCTCTCCCTCCCTTGCTTCCCATCTGCCTGGTCTTTGCAGCCTGAGGCATCTTCCTGAAATGATTGGGCCCATGAGTTTCCCAGGAGTCGGCCACCTGTGGCAGGTGGAACAAATCTGACCCACGGCCAAATTCTGCCTACTGCATGCTTTTTAAGTCATAGGAAAATATACATAAAATTGACCATTTAAACCACTTTAAATGCACATTTTACTAGCATTAAGTACCTTCACATTGTTCTGTAACTGTCCATCTCCAGAACTTTTCATCTTCTCAGACTGAAACTCTGTCCCCATTAAACACTAACTCCCCATTCCTCCCAGCCGCTGGCAACCATCGCTCTACTTTCTGTCTCTATGACTCTGACTACTCTAGAACCTCATGTAAGTGAATCCTACAGTATTTGTCCTTTTGTGACTGGCTTATTTCACTTAACATAATGTCCTCAATATTCATCCATGCTGTAGCTTGTGTCAGAATTTCCTTTTTTAAGACTGAATAATATTCCACTGTATGTACAGATCACATTTCGTTTATCCATTGATCAGTGGATGGACTGGGTTGTTCCTGCCTTTTGGCTGTTGTGAAAAATGGTAAAAAGTTTCTCTGGGTATGCAAGTATCTGTTTGATTTCCTGCTTCACTTTTTTTCAGTATATACCCTGATGAGGAATTGCTGGATCATAAGGTAACTCTACTTTTCTTTTTTTTTTTTTGGCCGTGCTGCACAGCTTGTGGGATTCCCTGATCAGGAATTGAATGTGGGTCACGTCAGTGAAAGCCCAGAATCCTAACCACTAGGTCACCAGGGACCTCCTTGGCAACTCTATTGTTAATTTTTTTTTGAGGAATTGCTATACTGTTTTCCACAGCTACTGAACCATTTTTAAAAAGTATTTATTTATTATTTATTTTGGCTGCACCTGGTCTTAGTTGCGACACGTGGGATCTTCGTTGTGCCATGCGGGATCTTTTTTTTTTTTTTAAGTTATCTATTTTTTTTGGTGTTGCCTGTGCTTTTGGTGAAACTGCCAGGAGAGCATTGCCAAAATCCAATGTCAGGAAGCTTTCCTCCTAAGAGGTTTATAATTTTAGCTCTTCCATTTAGGTCTTTGATCCATTTTGAGTTAATTTTTGTCTATGGTATGATGTAAGGGTTCAGCCTCTTTCTTTTGCTTGTGGAAATCCATTTTTTCCAACACCGTTTGTTGAAAAACTCCTTTCCACATTGAATGGTCTTGGCCCCCTTACCAAAAATCATTTGACCATATATGGGAGGGTTTATTTCTGGGCCACTGCATGTTTCTGCAAACAAACTTTTACTGCATACAGCCATGCGCTTTCATTTAAGACCCCAGGATTGGCAGAGCCTAAACTATTTACTACCTGGCCCTTTACAGAAAAGGTTTGCCGGCCCTCACACACTGGAGTATAAGACCTGCAGAGTTAGAAGCACGTGGGAGTTTGCTCTCCCAGGCCTGCATTTTAACACAATCCCCAGGTAATTTGTTTGCAAATTAAAGTTTGAGAAGCTTCATTCTTAGAGGATGCTCTTGCATAAGGTAAAATCCGGACTCCGAAGCTTGGGACTCCTCTCCTCCGAGGCCCCTTTTGCCTTCTGTCTTTGGGTGCAGCCATTTCCTCACAATTTCCCACCTTTTAGCCAAGCCCACCTGCTCTTGAGTTCCCTGTGGTTCAAATTCTCTTCCCTTTCCTATCACCTGGGCACTTGGTTAAATACCCCCTCCTCCAGAAAGCCTTCCCTGAAATCTTTGGGCTGAATTAAGTGTTCTCTCCTCTCTCACCCTTAAAGGGCCTTGATCTACAGTCTGTCACATATAACACATTGTTCTTGTGGTTTGTAACTTCCTGTCTCTCCTGCAGCCCTGGGAGAGCCTGCAAGGCAGTGGCCAGTGGCTTCATTTGTGAATCCCTCTACAGCTAGCCAGAGCCTGGCACACAGTAGGCGCCCAAGGTATGAATTGTCTCATTGATCAAACTGAACAATATTGGGACTTCCCTGGTGGCACAGTGGTTAAGAATCTGCCTGCCAATGCAGGTGACACGGGTTCGATCCCTGGTCCAGGAAGATCCCACATGCTGTGGAGCAACTAAGCCCGTGAGCCACAACTACTGAGCCCGCGAGCCACAACTACTGAAGCCTGCATGCCTAGAGCCCGTGCTCCGCAACAAGAAAAGCCACCACAATGAGAAGCCCGTGCACCGCAACAAAGAGTAGCCCCCGCTCGCTGCAACTAGAGAAAGCCCATGTGCAGCAACGAAGACCCAACCCAGCCAAAAATAAATAAATTTTAAAAAATAAATCTATTAAAAAAAACAAAACAAAACAAAACAAATTGAACAATCTTTGTCAAAGCCTGGGCCCACTGGTTCGCAGGATGGAGCAGTCTTGATTTGTTCAGAGAAAACAAATTTTTTTTTTAAAGTTTGGCTGGTTTAAAGCTTTCTCTGACTTCATTTTTGCTTAAGAATTTTATTGCTGTGACCCATCTAATTACAACAATAAACAATACAGGTTTTTTTTTTTTTCAAACAATGGCAAAAATACAGCTTTTGCAATGTGCTAAGTGCAATATAGGGTGCTTTATTGGTGTTTAATTCACTTAATCCTCACAACAACTCTCTGATGGGCATTTAAGTATCCCTAATGTACAGATGAGGAAACTGAGGCACAGAGAGGTTAAGTCACTTGTTCAAGTTTGCATGAGCGAGTGACAGAGCCGAGCCTCGAACCAGGCAGCCTGGGCCCAGAGGCAGCGTTCCTTCAGCTACTATGTTATCCCACCTTAGAGTCTCAAGAACTCGTAGTAAACATTCCAACCATGAGCATTTTTCCCTGTGGAGGCCCCTCCCGGGTCCTCACAAAGGGCCCCCCTTCCAGGGGAGGGCCCATCGGCCCCATCTTCTTCGCAGAAGTTTGTGGGAGAGGCTGCACAGGCAAAGTGGAAGGAACATTCTCTGCAGGGAAGATGTGTCCAAACCCCAGAGCCACCACCAGTCAGGATAGTCAACCTCAGCTTTCCTCAGCCTGAAATGGGGCTGTCATGGCTTCTTCCTGGGGCTATTGTGGTGAGGGTTGAATAAGGCACGGCTCAGAGCAGACGTGAAGGACCGGATGTGTTCAGAGGATGGTGGCCTTGATGGGGTGGGGAGGGCATTTGGCTGAATGGGGGCCGTTCATTTATTTGGCTCCAGGTTTGAGATTTTATATTTACTGCAGATTCAACTCTGTCAGATTGGGTCTAGCCAGTTGTTGCTGCCTATTTTGTATCTATAAACTTCTCTGCTTTGTGGTATTGAAAACAGGGTCAGGGCTGGTTGAAAGACAGAGCTTTTTTTTTTTTTTTAGTATTCTTTTCCATGATGGTTTATCACAGGATATTGAATATAGTTCCTTGTTGAAAGACAGACCTTTTAACTCACCTCTGGAAACCCCCCTCCATCCCCCATGTACACATACTCAGACCTCATCTCTCTCCTTCCACAAGGAATGAGACCTTGGCCACGTCTTACTGATGACCCCATGGAACAGAGAGAACCGAGCCCGGGTGGGAAACACTTCACCTCCTAGCTGACTGATCCTGCTAGAAATAGGAAATGAGCTTCTGTAAAATGTGTTTCCCTCTCTGTCTCCTCTAGATAAAATCAAACTGCATCTCAGATGAAGCCGACGGTGAAGAGTCTGGCTGTAACGTTATCATTCTTCCCATTATTTATTTATTTTTCTATTGTCAGTTTTTGTAATTAAAACGAATCTGAAGGTCGTTTAGTCTCATCAGTTGAGAGCAACACTCAAGGACCCACCTGAAGAGGAGACTGCAGCGAAGGAGAAGCTGACGGTAAGGCAACAGCGCCACCTGGCGACCAATATTTTTACTGGCACCCCAGTAGCGGACCTCCGTAACGCCATACGAGAATACACACAATATTCCTTTTCAAATCCTCTGACTTTCATCGACTGTTAGAATCTTAACTTGGGAACTAAATACTGATCACATGTCTAATGAATATATAGTACACTGCCCATTTCTACGTATACCTTGAGTCATAGACTCTGGAAAATGGATGCTCTTTATTTTTATTATTTATTTATTTATTTAAATTTATTTATTTATTTATTTTTGGCTGCGTTGGGTCTTCGTTGCTGCGCGCGGGCTTTCTCTAGCTGCAGCGAGCGGGGACTACTCTTCGTTGTGGTGCGCAGGCTTCTCATTGCAGTGGCTTCTCTTGTTGCAGAGCACGGGTTCTAGGCGCGTGGGCTTCAGTAGTTGTGGCTCGCAGGCTCTAGACTGCAGGCTCAGTAGCTGTGGCATACGGGCCTAGTTGCTCTGCGCATGTGGGATCTTCCCGTATCAGGGCTCGAACCCATGTCCCCTGCATTGGCAGGCGGATTCTTAACCACTGTGCCGCCAGGGAAGCCCACGTTTTGGTTTTTAATGCGTTATCATCGACTCATTTATACTGCGTGCCAAGCTCTGTAGTGGCATTGGAAGAAAAAAAATGACATATAGTATAGAGTCCCTGACCTCAAGCATATTACAGTCTGGTCAAGATGATTAAATTCATCTTGCCTTGAATTGGCCTGTTGTCTCTTCCCTCTAAGCTTATGCCACCAGAATGTAGGTAGACACAAATTCAACTGAGGCAAAATACCACCACTCCACCTCCAAAACGTTTGTCATTGGCCAAGAACATGTGATTAGATGATTGCCTGAGCTAGAAGATTTCTTTAACACATATTTAGCCCTTCCCCAACATAGGATAGATTAGGAAGCTCTATCCAAGAAAGAATGCCTGTCCTACTTTGAAAAGGAAAATGGGACTATCCTACCTTGAGTAGATGGCTGGACTCCTCTGGCTAAAACTGGTGTTTCCCAAAACCAGAACTTCCAGATCCCAAGGGAACTGGGAAGTCATAATGGTTCTCAGACTTCCTCTCTTACTGTTTTCCTTTCTCTCTTTTTTCCTTCCCTCCTTCCATTCCTTCCTTCTCGCTTTCCTCTTAATTTTCGGCATTTTAATAACTCTTCTTACATTTCTCTGTGAGAAGGCCAACTAAAAAATACTTCGGGGGTGCTGGAATTTTATAACACTGGTTATCTCAGAGTGATCTGAAACGTATGATGGCTACTATTTGTGTCTGTTATAAGTAAAAATTGGAAACCCAAGTTGATATTTCTTAATAAATTCAGTTTGTTTGGCAAGACAAAATATCTCAAGTCAGTTAGTCTTTAGATGAAAACGGTGGAAATTCTGCTTTAGGTAGGGGTAAGTGCTGACCTCTAGTGGACACATGTTAACATTACAACCTATGAATGCGGCTCAGAGAAAAGTTGCTTGATCACTTGCTATTGAATATCTTCTGCAAAGAGTACTCTTTTTTGTTTATTTGTTTGTTTTCTTTTGAGGATTCCTTGGGACCCTGAAAAATTCTCCTTAATCTTCTGAACCACCTTCCACATCCCAGGATCTACAAAATATCTGCAGTTCTCTGGTGGATAATCTACCAAATCTAGCTCTTATAACTAGCTCCTTCCCTCTTGCCTATGTGTGGCCCGATTACAATGTCCTGTTCAGAAAGCATCTAGGTATCCCATTATCCAGGGCTCCTAACAATTCTATTCCATGTCCATGTCTTGCTGCTGGGGCGGGAGGTGGGGAAAAAAGGGTAGAAAGGGACACTGTGCAACTTTTCATTGTGACTATCAAGGACCCATTATTGTTGGACTTCTCTTGCAGCAAATATGCATTACTTCATAACATGTACAGGCCATTTATACAAAACATGTTAGTGAGCAAAACTCAAGAAGGCATTAGTTCTGCCTTAAATAGCAAGGGAAGTGAGGTTGAAGCAGTGTAGACACTTTGGATAAGGAAACAAACTAGGTTCAGGTCCTGGCCCTTCCCAAATGCCATGGGGCACTGGGAAAGTCTCAATCCCTCAGTTCCCCAACTGTAAAATGAGAGAGTTGGATAATGTGAGCTTTAAGAATAAGTTTAGGGCTTCCCTGGTGGCGCAGTGGTTAAGAATCCGCCTGCCAATGCAAGGGACATGGGTTTGAGCCCTGGTCCGGAAGATCCCACATGCTGCAGAGCAACTAAGCCCGTGTGCCACAACTACCAAGCCCACGTGCCACAACTACTGAAGCCTGTGTGCCTAGAGCCTGTGCTCCACAACAAGAGAAGCCACGACAATGAGAAGCCTGCGCACCACAACGAAGAGTAGCCCCTGCTCGCCGCAACTAGAGAAAGCCCGCGCACAGCAACGAAGACCCAACACAGCCAAAAAAACAAAAAGAATAAGTTAACTCTACTTTTCTATGATTTATATTGTCTGGACCCTTCTTGAAATTTCTATTCAAAGGTACCTCCTCTGTGGATTTAGTTCTTTGTGTGTGTATAACAATGCCCAGGAAGTCATCTCAGATAGACCTGTCAAATATCTGATTGCCTTATATTAGTGGTGTGTATTGGTTCTCTACTGTGAAACACATTACCTCAAAGCTTAGTGGCTCAAAACAACATTTGTTATCACACAGTTTCCACGGGTCAGGAATCTGGTTGTGACTTAGCTGGGTTTCAGGTGTCAGTTGGGGCTGTGGTCTCACCTGATGGCTCAGCTGGGGGAGGATCTGATTTCCTGCTCATGTGTGGTAGTTGGCAGACCTCAGTTCCTCATGGGTTGCTGGACAAAAGGTCCCAGCTTCTTCTCATGGGTTTCTCCATAGGGCAGCTCCTAACATGGTAGCTTCCCTCATCAGAATGAAAAAGTGAGACGAGCCAGAGGAAAAGAGAAAGAGAGAGAGGAAAGTTAGTCTTTTGTAGTTTAATCTCAGAAGTGACACCCCATCACTGTTGCTGTAGTAGTATTATTATTTATTTATTTATTTTGGCTACGCTGGGTCTTAGTTGCGGCATGCGTTCTCTTAGTTGTGGCATGCAGAATCTTAGTTGCAGCATGCATGTAGGATCTGGTTCCCTGACCAGGGATCAAACCCAGGCCCCCTGCATTGGGAGCACAGAGTCTTACCCACTGGACCACCAGGGAAGTCCCTGTTGCTGTATTATGTTGATTAAAGTGAGTCACTAGTTCTAGCCCAGTCCCAAAGGGATGGGCTAATACACAGGGTGGTGGTTATCAGGAGTCAGGGATCTTTGGGAGCCATTTCAGAAGCTGCCTATCATACTATGTGACTTCAGGAAAGGGAATGTCTTTGTACCTCAGTTTCTTCAGTTGTAAAATGGGGATACTAA
This sequence comes from Eubalaena glacialis, assembly GCF_028564815.1. Classification (NCBI taxonomy): domain Eukaryota; kingdom Metazoa; phylum Chordata; class Mammalia; order Artiodactyla; family Balaenidae; genus Eubalaena; species Eubalaena glacialis. The sequence continues at coordinate 115,598,999 of NC_083724.1, forward strand.
TGCCTATCTCATAGGCTTCTGGTAAGAAACAAATGTAGAGTACTGGGAACCTAGTAAGCAAGAACTCAATGACCATTACTTCCCATGTATTCCCTATAGGAGGCCTTCCATAAAAATAACTGCAGAATTGAATTACCCAGGCTGTTTCATGTTTTCTCCCTGAATAGGCTTTGAGCTCTCTGAGGAATAGTAGCAAATAGAAAATAATGAAAACACAGTGATTTATCTTACCCTTAAAATTATAAATCAAAATAATAAAATAATCTTTAAGCCACCAGTTATATCCAGGAAAGAAATTAAATAGTCACTGGAGCGCTGGTTTCTGTATTTCTCACCATTGTATTCCTAGCACGACAGCATCTGGTTCATGGCAGACACTTAATAAATATCTCTTGAATTGTGTACTGTTTTGTTTTATAAGGTGTTTCCCAAGGAAACTGACATAATATGTTGCTTTGACTTAAAGGGACAACAAGCTTCTTGATACCACAGGGAACATTATTAAAAGAAAGAACCCAGACATCATTGTCTTATCCTTGTTTAATGCTAGGGATTTCTAGATGGAACACCATGAGATTTTTGTACTTTCAGAAGAAAAGTTCCCAGGGAAGGATTGTTTGTATGATGACCATAATCTGAAGCACAAAGGGCCATATATTTAGGGTAAGGATGGACTGGCTCTCCAAGGGATTTTTCCTCCAGGTTTCTACCATCTGGGTAGCTTAGGAAACCTCAGGCAGTGCCTGGACTGGTGGTGTCTCTACACCAGGCAGGAGCAAATGCAAACCCCTTCAGGGGAAAAGAAGCTTCATCTGAGGCCTCAAATACTTCCTATAAATAATTCCTCTAGTACAGTTGCAGCACACAAAGATAATACATGCAAAAGGGGAACAGAACTGTGATTGAGAACCAGAAAAAACAACAGAATGAGGCCTGCAAAGGCACAATCTATTGGAATTGTCAGGCACAAGTAAACAACTGTGCTTACTTATTATGTTTATATAGATAAAAGATAAGCTTGAATATTATTGCAGGGAAATGGAAATCAACAGCAACAACAAAGTTAATTGGAAAGAACAAAATAGAGCGTCTAGAAATAAAACATACAATAACTGAAATTAGAAGCTCAGTGGATTGGGTTCACCACCAGATTAGACATAGCTGAAGAGAGGATTAATCATTTTGAAGAGAGATCTGAATTTTTTTCCAGAGGGCAGCACAGAGAAGCAAAAAGATAAAAAATACAGAAAAAAAGTTGAGACAGAGTGAAAAGGCCTAACATATATTTAATCAAATTTACATAAGGAGAGGAGAGTAAATGGGGCAACAGCAATATTTGAAGAAAGGTTAAGAATTTTCTAGAAATTTCTAAAAATGTTTAGAGACATCAACCCAGAGATGTAAAAACCCAAGAATCACAAGCTGGTTCAACAACAACAACAGCAACAACAACAAAGTCCATACTGAGATTACAGTGAAGTTTAGAAGACCAAAAACAGAGAGAAGATCTTAAAAGCAACCAGAGACAAAAGATCTTCAAAGGAGTGGTAGCAAGATCCGTAGCAGACTTCTCAGTAGCAACCGTGGAAGCCAGAAGACAATGGAATGATAATGTCAATACGTGAAAATAAAATATCTGCCACTTTTTATACAGTAAAGGTATATTTCAAGAATGAGGATGAAATAGAGATATTTTACATAGACAGAGAGAGAGTCTGCTATTATCAGAATTTCAATAAGGCAAATCCCAAAGAGTATATTTCAAATGTAAATAATGTGATACCAAAATAAGAAACGAATAAAGAAAAAAGTGGTACATAATCTAGACAAAATCTAAATTAACATTGATTAGATAAAACAATAATAGTAGCTTGTAAGATTTAAAATAAAATTAAAATACATGACAATCATAGCAAATATGCTGGAGAGGGATAAATGAAGCTAAAGGGTTCCAAAGATTTTTTTTTTTTTTTTTGGTCTCACAGCAGCTTGTGAGATCTTAGTTCCCCAACCAGGGATTGAACCCCTGCCCTCAGCAGTGAAAGCATGGAGTTCTAACCACTGGACCACCAGGGAATTCCCCTAAAGGTTTTTAATTATCCAAGGAAAGGATAAACATTGACTAACTTTAGAATTTGGCAAGTTAATTATGCATATTTTAATTTCTAGGTATCCATTAATATAGAATCAGAATTATAACTTAGCAGAAGGAAAGACATAAACCATAATCAAGTGAAAAAAGGGAAGGAAAGGGGAAAAAGAAACAGAATACATGAGATAATTAGATTCAGGCATACCTTGTTTTATTGTGCTTTGCTCTATTGTGCTTGGGTGATACTGAGTTTTTGTTTTTACAAATGGAATGTTTGTGGCAACCCTGCTGTTGCACTGCACCCTGCAGGCCTGCAAGCCCTGTAGTTAGTTGCCCAGTCTTGAGACTGAAGAAAGAGCCTAGAGACAGTGACAGAGACATCAATGGTTTATTGGACAGGGGATCTTACACATCTGAAACAAAAGCCCTGGAGCAACCCCCACCATGGACAGCAGACAGTGGGCAGGACATAGTCTTTGCTACTTGGGGGAGAAGGAGGCTACCATTTATAGGTGGAATTGACATCAAGTTGGTTAATCAATTACCAGGGAAACCAGGGGCTGGGGCAGGGAGCAAGTGTGTGGGAAGTTACTAATTAAGCTCTATAATTAAGAGGATTGGATAGTCATGTGTGAGAAGCAGGACCTGGTTGAGCAGGGGATGTACAGAGAGCAAGAGAACAGTCACCTTGAATGGCCTGACCATACACTTGCGTTGTTGGATGATGGTTAGCATTTTTCAGCAATAAAGTATTTTTTAATTAAGGTATGCCCATTTTTTTAGACACAATGCTATTACACACTTACTAGACCACAGTATAATGTAAACATAACTTTTTTATGCACTGGGAAACCAAAAAGTTCACGTGACTCCCTTTATTTACTTCACTGTGGTGGTCTGGAAGCAAACCCGCAGTATCTCTGAGGTCTGCCTGTACTAGATGTAAACCCAAATATATGAGCAATTAATATATATACTAATATGAACATTAAATATTACTGGACTATATATTCCAGTTAAAAAACAAAGATCGTCAGACTCTAAGAAAAACAAAAGCAAAATCAAATCACATGCTGTTTACCAGAGATGTTTTTAAGAATACAATAATGAAAGTATGAGTAGAAGGAGAGTGCATTGGTTTCCTATTTCTGCTGTAACAAATTACCACAAACTTAGGGCTTGAATGATACAAATGAGGTCTTGCTGGGCTAAAATCAAGGTGTTGTCACGGCTGCATTCTTTTGAGGCTCTAGGTGAGAATCCATTTCCTTGCCTTCTCCAGCTTCTAGAGGCTGCCTGCATTCCTTGGCTCATGGCCCACTTCCTCAAAGCCTGCAATATTGGGCTAAGTCTTCACACTGCATCATTCTGGCCTATGCTCTTCTGCTCTCTGCTGCTTTTAACAATCCTGCTGATTACACTGGGCCCATCTAGATGATCCAGAAAAATTTCTCTTAAGTTCAGCTGATTAAGGTCAGCTGATTTTAAGCAGTCTTCCTCCCACCTGCAACCTTCATTCCCCTTTACCACATAACCTATCATATTCACAGGTTCTGAGGATTAGGATGGGGATCGCTAGGAGGTACCACAGGTGGGAAAAGATATACCAAGCAATTATTAACCAAAAGAAAGCTAGTATAGCTATATTTCTATCAGACAAAATAAACTTTAAGAAAGAAATAAAAGAAAACCTAAATAAATGGTGATATATGCTCTGTCTGTCAACAGGAAGACTTAGTTTCATTAAGGTGCAAATTTTCCCTAGTTTGATCTGTAGATTCAGTGCAATCCCAAACAAAACCCTAGCTGGAGATTTTGTAGATAGACAAGTTGAACCTAAAATTTACATAGAAAAGGGTAGGAAATAGAGTAGTCAAAACAACTTAGAAAAGGAAGAAAATGTTGGAAGTTTCATATTACCTGACCTTAAAATTACTATGAAGCTACAGTAATTAGGACAATGAGATATTGTGGGTAAAAATAGACTGTAGGTCTATATGTATGTGAGGTAGACTCCCACAAATATGGTTGATTTTTAACAAGATTATAAAAGCAGTTCAAGGGAGAAAGAATAATCTTTTCAACAAATAATTCTGGAACAATTGGACAGTCGTATGTAACCCCCCAAACAAACAATGCCCCCAAAGAACCCTTAACTCTTACCTCAGATTTTATATAGAAATTGACTCAAAATACATCATAGACTTAAATGTAAAACCTAAAACTATAAAACTTCTCAAAGGAAACACAGGAGAAAATTTTTGTGACCTTGAGTTAGAGAAAATTTTTGGATATGGCACTAAAAGCATGATCCTTAAAAGAAAAAAGAAAACTTATAAATGGGTTTTCAATAAAATTAAAAACTATTGCTCTGTAAAAGACATTGTTAAGAGAATGAAAAGCCACAAACTGGGAGAAAATATTTGCAAATCACATTATATGGAAAAGGGCTTGTATTCAATACATAGAACTCTCAAAACCCAACAATAAAAATAACCACATTTTTAAAATGAGCAAAAGATTTGAACAGATATTTTCAGCAAAGATATATGGATGCAAATAAGCACATGCAAAGTTTTTCAACATCATTGATCATTAGGGAAATGCAAGTTAAAAGTCCAATGAGATACTACTACATAACTAATAGAATAGCTGAAAGAAAACAAAACAGGAATTCCCTGGTGGTCCAGTGGTTAGGACTCCACGCTTCCACTGCTGGGGGCCTGGGTTCAATCCCTGGTCAGGGAACCAAGATCCCGCAAGCCTCGTGGTGAGGCCAAAAACAAACAAACAAACAAACAGAAACCAAATGATACCAAGAGCTGGCAACAATCAACAATGCAGAGCAATGGGGACTCTCATCCATTGCTGGTGGGAGTACAAAACGGTGCAGCCACTTTGGAAAACAGTTTGACAGTTTCTTATGAAGTTAAACGTACATTTATCACATTACCCAGTAACCCCACTCTCAAGGGAAATAAAATGTTCCCTGGAAAACCTGTATGTAAATATTTACAGCAGCTTTGTTCCTAACCACAGAAAAATTGGAGGGAACCCAAGTGTTCTTCAACTGGTGAATGGATAAGCAAATTTTGCTACAATCAGACGGTGGACTACGCCTTAGCAACAAAAAGAACAAATTACTGATACATGCCACAACATAGATGATTCTTGAACTAGTGCTATGTGAAAGAAGCCAGACTCAAAAGACTGTATACTTAATGGTTCTATTTATATGATATTCTGGAGAAGAGAAAACTGTAGTGATAGAAAACAAATCAGTGATAGCCAGGGATCAGTGGTAGGGTATCTACAAAGGAGCAGAACAAAAGAATTTTGGGGGTGATGGAATTGTCCTGTATCTTGATTGTGGTGATGGTTACACAACTCCACGCATTTCTCAGTAACTTTTAGAATTGTACTAAAAAGAATAACTTCATTATTTGTAAAATAAAAACACCAAAGGACTTTAAGGCAAAAAGCAATACTAGACATAGAAAGAGTTACAACAAAATGATAAAAGGTCAAGTCATCAGAAAGATTTTTTGATCTCTAAACTTGTATTTACCTAATAACCATTCACAGAATATAATTAAAGATAATTTGACAGAATCATAGGAGAAATAAGCAATCCACAATTATCCTGGAAGATTAAAAAAAACTTAACTCTCAGTAATTGATAGAAGCAGCAGCAAGAGTCACACTGATCCCAATAACTTCAGAATAACATTTTTTTTTCTTTTTTCCTTTAACATCTTTATTGGAGTATAATTGCTTTACAATGTTGTGTTAGTTTCTGCTGTAAAACAAAGTGAATCAGCTATATGTATACATATATCCCCATATCCCCTCCCTCTTGTCTCCCTCCCACCCTCCTTATCCCACCCCTCTAGGTGGTCACAAAGCACCAAGCTGATCTCCCTGTGCTATGCAGCTGTTTCCCACTAGCTATCTATTTTACATTTGGTATTGTATATATGTCAATGTTACTCTCTCACTTCGTCCCAGTTTACCCATCCCCCTCAAGCCCATTCTCTACGTCTGTGTCTTTATTCCTGTCCTGCCCCTAGTTTTTTTTTTTTTAGATTCCATATATATGTGTTAGCATACGGTATTTGTTTTTCTCTTTCTGACCTACTTCACTCTGTATGACAGACTCCAGGTCCATCCACCTCACTAAAAATAACTTAATTCGTTTCTTTTTATGGCTGAGTAATATTCCATTGTATATATGTGCCACATCTTCTTTATCCATTCACCTGTCAATGGACACTTAGGTTGCTTCCATGTCCTGGCCATGGTAAATAGAGCTGCAGTGAACACTGTGGTACATGACTCTTTTTGAATTATGGTTTTCTCAGGGTATATGCCCAGTAGTGGGATTGCTGGGTCATATGGTAGTTCTATTTTTAGTTTTTTAAGGAACCTCCATACTGTTCTCCATAGTGGCTATATCCATTTACATTCCCACCAACAGTGCAAGAGGGTTCCCTTTTCTCCACATCCTCTCCAGCATTTATTGTTTGTGGATTTTTTGATGATGGCCATTCTGACTGGTGTGAGGTGATACCTTATTGTAGTTTTGATTTGCATTTCTCTAATGATTAGTGATGTTGAGCATCTTTTCATGTGTTTGTTGGCAATCTGTATATCTTCTTTGGAGAAATGTCTGTTTAGGTCTTCTGCCCATTTTTGGATTGGGTTGTTTGTTTTTTTGATATTGAGCTGCATGAGCTGCTTGTAAATTTTGGAGATTAATCCTTTGTCAGTTGCTTCATTTGCAAATATTTTCTCCCATTCTGGGGGTTGTTTTTTCGTCTTGTTTATGTTTTCCTTTGCTGTGCAGAGGCTTTAAAGTTTCATTAAGTCCCATTTGTTTATTTTTGTTTTTATTTCCATTTCTCTAGGAGGTGGGTCAAAAAGGATCTTGCTGTGATTTATGTCATAGAGTGTTCTGCCTATGTTTTTCCATAAGAGTTTTATAGTGTCTGGCCTTACATTTAGGTGTTTAATCCATTTTTAGTTTATTTTTGTGTACGGTGTTAGCAAGTGTTCTAATTTCATTCTTTTAAATGTAGTTGTCCAGTTCTCCCAGCACCACTTATTGAAGAGGCTGTCTTTCCTCCATTGTATACTCTTGCCTCCTTTATCAAAGATAAGGTGACCATATGTCCGTGAGTTTATCTCTGGGCTTTCTATCCTCTTCCATTCATCTATATTTCTGTTTTTATGCCAGTACCACACTGTCTTGATTACTGTAGCTTTGTAGTATAGTCTGAAGTCCAGGAGCCTGATTCCTCCAGCTCTGTTTTCTTTCTCAAGATGCTTTGGCTATTCGGGCTCTTTTGTGTTTCCATACAAATTGTGCAATTTTTTGTTCTAGTTCTGTGAAAAATGCCATTGGTAGTTTGATAGGGATTGCATTGAATCTGTAGATTACTTTGGGTAGTATAGTCATTTTCACAGTGTTGATTCTTCCAATCCAAGAACATGGTATATCTCTCCATCTGTTTGTATCATCTTTAATATCTTTCATCAGTGTCTTATAGTTTTCTGTATACAGGTCTTTTGTCTCCCTAGGTAGGTTTATTTCTAGGTACTTCATTCTTTTTGTTGCAATGGTAAATGGGAGTGTTTCCTTAATTTCTCTTTCAGATTTTTCATCATTAGTGTATAGGAATGCAGGAGATTTCTGTGCATTAATTTTGTATCCTGCTACTCTACCAAATTCATTGATTAGCTCTAGTAGTTTTCTGGTGGCATCTTTAGCATTCTCTATGTATAGTATCATGTCATCTGCAAACAGTGACAGTTTTAATTCTTCTTTTCAGATTTGGATTCCTTTTATTTCTTTTTCTTCTCTGATTCCTGTGGCTAAAACTTCCAAAACTATGTTGAATAATAGTGGTGAGAGTGGGCAACCCTGTCTTGTCCCTGATCTTAGAGGAAATAGTTTCAGTTTTTCACCATTGAGAATGATGTTGGCTGTGGGTTTGTCATATATGGCCTTTATTATGTTGAGGTAAGTTCCCTCTATGCCTACTTTCTGGAGAGTTTTTATCATAAATGGGTGTTGAATTTTGTCAAAAGCTTTTTCTGCATGTATTGAGATTATCATATGGTTTTTATCCTTCATTTTGTTAATATGGTTTATCACACTGATTGATTTGCATATACTGAAGAATTCTTGCATTCCTGGGATAAACCCCACTTGATCATGGTGTATGATCCTTTTAATGTGCTGTTGGATTCTGTTTGCTATTATTTTGTTGAGAATTTTTGCATCTATGTTCATCAGAGATATTGGCCTGTAGTTTTCTTTTTTTGTGACATCTTTGTCTGGTTTTGGTATCAGGGTGATGGTGGCCTCATAGAATGAGTTTGGGAGAGTTCCTCCCTCTGCTATATTTTGGAAGAGTTTGAGAAGGATAGGTGTTAGCTCTTCTCTAAATGTTTGATAGAATTCGCCCGTGAAGTCATCTGGTCCTGGGCTTTTGTTTGCTGGAAGATTTTTAATCACAGTTTCAATTTCAGTGCTTGTGATTGGTCTGTTTATATTTTCTATTTCTTCCTGGTTCAGTCTCAGAAGGTTGTGCTTTTCTAAGAATTTGTCCATTTCTTCCAGGTTGTCCATTTTATTGGCATATATTTGCTTTTAGTAATCTCTCATGATCCTTTGTATTTCTGCAGTGGCAGTTGTTACTTCTCCTTTTCATTTCTCATTCTGTTGATTTGAATCTTCCCCCTTTTTTTCTTGATGAGTCTGGCTAATGGCTTATCAATTTTGTTTATCTTCTCAAAGAACCAGCTTTTAGTTTCATTGATTTTTGCTATTGTTTCCTTCATTTCTTTTTCATTTATTTCTGATCTGATCTTTATGATTTCTTTCCTTCTGCTAACTTTGGGTTGTTTTTGTTCTTCTTTCTCTAATTGCTTTAGGTGTAAGGTTAGGTTGTTTATTTGAGATTTGTCTTGTTTCTTGAGGTAGGATTGTATTGCTATAAACTTCCCTCTTAGAACTGCTTTTGCTGCATCCCATAGGTTTTGGGTTGTTGTGTTTCCATTGTCATTTTTTCTAGGTATTTTTTGATTTCCTCTTTGATTTCTTCAGTGATCTCTTGGTTATTAAGTAGTGTATTGTTTAGCCTCCATGTGTTTGTATTTTTTACAGACTTTTTCCTGTAATTGATATCTAGTCTCATAGCGTTGTGGTCAGAAAAGATACTTGATACGATATCAATTTTCTTAAATTTACCAAGGTTTTATTTGTGACCCCAAATATGGTCTATCCTGGAGAATGTTCCATGAGCACTTGAAAAGAAAGTGTATTCTGTTGTTTTTGGATGGAATGTCCTATAAATATCAATTAAGTCCATCTTGTTTAATGTGTCATTTAAAGCTTGTGTTTCCTTATTTATTTTCATTTTGGATGATCTGTCCATTGGCGAAAGTGGGGCATTAAAGTCCCCTACTATTAGTGTTACTGTTGATTTCCCCTTTTATGGCTGTTAGCATTTGCCTTCTGTATTGAGGTGCTCCTATGTTGGGTACATAACTATTTACAACTGTTATACCTTCTTCTTGGATTGATCCCTTGATCATTATGTAGTGTCCTTCTTTGTCTCTTGTAATAATCTTTGTTTTAAAGTGTATTTTGTCTGATATGAGAATTGCTACTCCAGTTTTCTTTTGATTTCCATTTGTTTTCCATCCCCTCACTTTCAGTCTGTATGTGTCCCTAGGTCTGAAGTGGGTCTCTTGTAGACAGCATATGTACAAGTCTTGTTTTTGTATCCATTCAGCCAGTCTATGTCTTTTGGTTGGAGCAGTTAATCCATTTACATTTAAGGTAATTATTGATATGTATGTTCCCATTACAATTTTCTTAATTGTTTTGGGTTTGTTTTTGTAGGTCTTTTCCTTCTCTTGTGTTTCCTGCCTAGAGAAATTCCTTTAGCATTTGTTGTAAAGCTGGTTTGGTGGTGCTTTTGCTTATCTGTAAAGGTTTTAATTTCTCCATCAAATCTGAATGAGATCCCTGCTGGGTAGAGTAATCTTGGTTGTAGGTTTTTCCCTTTCATCAGTTTAAATATGTCCTGCCACTGCCTTCTGGCTTGCAGAGTTTCTGCTGAAAGGTCAGCTGTTAACCTTATGGGGATGCCCTTGTATGTTATTTGTTGCTTTTCCCTTGCTACTTTTAATATTTTTTCTTTGTATTTAATTATTGATAGTTTCATTAATATGTGTCTTGGTGTGTTTCTCTTTGGGTTTATCCTGTATGGGACTCTCTGTGCTTCCTGGACTTGATTGACTATTTCCTTTCCCATGTTAGGGAAGTTTTTGACTATAATCTCTTCAAGTATTTTCTCAGCCCCTTTCTTCTTCTCTTCTTCTTCTGGGACCCCTATAATTCAAATGTTGGTGCATTTAATGTTGTTCCAGAGGTCTCTGAGACTGTCCTCAATTCTTCTCACTCTTTTTCTTTATTCTGCTCTCTGGCAGTTATTTCTACCGTTTTATCTTCCAGCTCACTTATCTGTTCTTCTGCCTCAGTTATTCTGCTATTGTTTCCTTCTAGAGTATTTTTTTTTTCTTTACATTAACTTTTATTTATTTATTTATTTATTTATTTATGGCTGTGTTGGGTCTTTGTTTCTGTGCGAGGGCTTTCTCTAGTTGTGGCAAGTGGGGGCCACTCTTCATCGCGGTGCGCGAGCCTCTCACTGTCGTGGCCTCTCTTGTTGCGGAGCACAGGCTCCAGATGCGCAGGCTCAGCAATTCTGGCTCATGGGCCCAGCCGCTCCGCCGCATGTGGGATCTTCCCAGACCAGGGCTCGAACCCGTGTCCCCTGCATTGGCAGGCAGACCCTCAACCACTGCGCCACCAGGGAAGCCCTCTTCTAGCGTATTTTTAATCTTAGTAATTGTGTTGTTCATCACAGTTTGTTTGCTCTTTAGTTCTTCTAGATCCTTGTTAAATATTTCTTGTATTTTCTCCATTCTGTTTCTGAGATTTTGGATCATCTTTACTATCATTACTCTGAATTCTTTTTCAGGTAGGTTGCTTATTTCATCTTCATTTATTTGGTCTTGTAGGTTTTTACCTTGCTCCTTCGTCTGTAACATATTTTTTATCATTTCTTTTTTGATGTGTGGTGCTGTATTCCTGTCTTACTGGTTGTTTGGCCTGAGACGTCCAGCACTGGAGTTGGTGCTGAGATCCAGCCAGGTCTTGGTGCTGAGGTGAGGATCTCTGGGAAGCCTCACTCTGATTAATATTCCCTGGGGTCTAAGTTTCTCTGTTAGTTCAGCGGTTTGGACTCGGAGCTCCCACCACAGGAGCTCAGGTCCGACCTCCGGCCTGGGAACCAAGATCTCGCAAGCTTCGTGGCATGGTAAACAAAAGAGAAAAAGGAAAAAAAAGAAAAAAGAAAGAAAGAATCTAATTTAAAGAAAAATTAATACCAATTCTTTACAAACTCTTCCCGCCACAAAAAAAAAAACCCAGAAAAGGAAGGAACACTTCATTTTATGAGGCTAGTATTATCCTGATAGCAAAAACAGACAAAGACATCACAAGAAAAGAAAACTACAGACCAATAAATGTTATGAACATAGACATAAAAATCCTCAACAAAAGACTAGGAACTAGAATTCAATAATATGTGAAAAGATTATACACTGTGACAAAGTGGAATTTTTCCCAGGAGTGCAAGTTTGGTTTAACATTCAAAAATCAATTAATGTAATACATTGCATCAATAGAATAAAGGACAATAATATGATCATCTGACTACATGCAGTTAAAACATTTCACGGGACTTCCCTGGTGATCCAATGGATAAAACTCTCTGCTTCCACTGCAGGGCGCACGGGTTTGATCCCTGGTCAGGGAACTAAGATCCCACAAGCCATGCAGCACAGCCAAAAAACAAAAACAAAAACAAAACAAAAACATTTCACAAAACCCAGCACCTTATCATGAAAAAGGCACTCAACAAACCAGGAATAGAAGGGAAATTCCTCAATCTGATAAAGAGTAACCATGAAAAACCTGCAGCTAACATCATACTTAATGTGAAAGCTTTCCCCCTAAGATGAGGAACAAAACAAGGATGTCCACTTTCACTACTCTGTTCAACATTCTGCTGGGGTTTCTGGACATGGCAATAAGGCAAGAAAATGAAAAGAAGGCATACAGACTGGTAAGAAAGAGATAAAACTATTTGCAGATGATAGGATCTTGTATATAGAAAATCCTAGGGAGTCCACTAAAAAATCTTTTAGAACTAATAAATGAGTTCTACAAGGTTGCAGGTTACAAGGTCAATATACAATGATCATTTGTACTTCTATACAGTAACAATGAGCAAACCAAAATTGAAATTAAGAAAACAATTCTATTTGTAATAGCACCAAAAAGAATAGATATCTAAGAATAAATTAACAAAGGCAGTGCAAGATGTGTATAATGAAAATTACAAAACATTGTTGAAAGAAATTAAAGAAGGCCTAAATAAATGAAAAGACATTCTATGTTCATTATTGAAAAGACAATATTTTTAAGATGGCCATACTCCCCAAATTGATATACATATTCAACACAATCACTATCAAAATCCCAGTTGAGTTTGCAGAAATCAGCAAGCTGATCCTAAAATTCATATGGAAATGCAAGGACCCATAATAGCCAAAACGATCTTGAAAAAGAAGGACAAAGGTAGACTCACACTTCCTGATTCAAAACTCACAACACAACAAAACAAGACTTACTACCAAGTTACAGTAATCAAGACAGTGTGATACTGGTATAAGGATAGAGATATAGATCAATGGAATAGAATATAGAGTCCAGAAATAAGCCTTCACAATTACAGTTAATTGATTTTTGACAAGAGTGCCAAAGCAGTTCAATGGGGGAAAGAATTGTCGTTTCGACTAGTGGTATTAGGACAACTGGATATCTACATGTAAATAGATATCCACATGGAATGAAACTGGACTCACATCTCACACAATACACAAAAATTAACTCAAAATAGATAAAATTTAAATGTAAGAGCTGAAACTATTAAACTCTTAGAAGAAAACATAGATATAAATCTGCATGGCCTTGGATTAGGCAATGATTTCTTAAATATGACACCAAAAACATGAGCAATAAAAGAAAATATAGGTAAACTGGACATCAACACTTTAAATTTGTGTGCTTCAAAAAAAGGATACCATCAAGAAAGTGAAAACTCTATATTTAAAATGGATAACCAACAAGGACCTACTGTATAGCATAGGGAACTGTGCTCAATATTATGGAACAACCTAAATGGGAAAAGGATTTGAAAAAGAATAGATACATGTATATGTTATAACTGAATCACATTGCTGTACACCTGAAACTAACACAACATTGTTAATCAATTATACTCCAATATAAAATTAAAAGTTAAAAAAATTTAAAAAAAAGAAAGTGAAAACCCAGAGTACAGAAGAAAAGTTTTGCAAATCATATATCTGGTGAGGTAGATATTTATGTATATCTTGCAACTCAGCAATAAAAGGACAAATAGCCCAATTAAAAAATGGGCAATGGATCTGAATAGACATTTCTTCAAAGAAGATATACAAATGACCAATAAACACAAGAAAAGATGTTCAGCATCATCAGCTATCAGGGAAATGCAAATCAAAACATAAGGCGACATCAAGGCACACCCAGTGGAATCGTTATTATGAGAAAGACAGTTAGTAAGTGTTGGCGAGGATGTGGAGAAATTAGAACCATCACACACTGCTGGTGGGAATGTAAACTAGTGCAGCGGCTTTGGAAAACAGTTTGGCAGGTCCTTAAAAGGCTAATTAGCCGTAGAGTTACCATATGATCAGGACCTCTACTCCTGGGTATATACACAAGAGATTGAAACATGTCCACGCAAAAACTTGTCCGTGAACGTTCGTAACAGCAGCATGTTCATAATAGCCCAAAAGAGGAAGAACCCTAATGTCCATCAACTGATTAGTGGGTAACTAATAATAGCCATAAATGGGATATTATTTGGAATAAAAATGAAATATTAATACATGCTACAACATGGGTGAAGCTTGAGCAATAATGCTAAGTGAAGGATGCTGGTCACAAAGGTCCACGTATGTATGATTTAACTTATGTGAAATGAAATGAACAGGCAAATCTATAGAGGCAGAAAGTAGGCAACCATTGTTGCCTAGGGCTGGGGTTGGGGGGATGAGCAGTGGTGTCTAACGGGTTTGGGTTTCTGCGGTAATTAAAATGTCCTAAAATTTTCAAAATATTAATTCTTCTTTTTTCAGCTTTATTGAGGTATAACTGACAAACAAAATTGTAAGGTATTTAAAGTGTACATTGTGATGATTTGATATATGTATATAAAAATGTTCAAAAGTTGATTGTGACAATGGTAGCACAACTCTGTGAATATACTAACCACCATCAAATTGTACACTTTGAAAGGGTGAATTGTGTGGTCTGTGAATCATACCTCGGTAAAGCTGTTAAAAAACAAAACAAAATAAAAAAAACCTCTGACAACACCAAATGTTAAGGAGTCTATAGCGCAACGGGAACTCTCAGGTGCTATTATTGGGAGTTGCAAATTCGCGTAACCACTTTTTATTTTTATTATTTTTTTCTTTTTTGGCTGTGCGGCTTGTTCCCCGACCAGGGATTGAACCCATGCCCTTGACAGTGAAAGTGCGGAGTCTTAGCCACTGGACCACCAGGGAATTCCCAGTGTAACCATTTTGGAAAGATGTTTGGCAGTACTATCTTGTAGTTGAAGATATGCATCCCTAAGATTCAGTAATTTCACTCCTGTGTATACCCCTAGGGAAAATTGTATACACATGGCCCAGGATACATTTATAAGAATAACAGCATTACTTGTAATAACTCCAAACTGAAAACAACCCAAATGTCCATCAGTAGAATGTGTAATTTTACTGTGGTATAGTCATATAATAGAAACCTATCAAGAAAGAGAATGAATGACTTAGAACTATTCTCAGCAAACATGGGTGAATCCTAAAAACTTAATGTTGAGGGGAAGCAACAAGACACAAAAAATACAGACAGCCCATTTACAAAAAGCCTGTTCACATAAAGTTCAAAACCAGCTCAAACCAAAGTTTAGCACTTAGGGGTATATCCATAGGTGATAGAACATTTTAAAATGCAAGAAAATGATTATCTCAAAAGTCAGGATAGTGTTTACCTTCTCTTTGTGGGGAAGAGACACATAAGCGGTTTGGGGACCCCCTTCCTCCACATGGTGTGATTACATAGTTGTAGGGTTAACGTTATTCATTAAATTGTACTTTTATATTTTTTGTCTTTTTCTGTATGTGATAATATACAATAAAAAGGTCAAGGAAAAGTTTGAAGACAGTTTTGGAACTAATAAAGGGAACATTTTGTTAATATTTCAAACCTACTTTTTATTTATTATTTATAGGTATTTGGAGTGAAGTGGGAAGAATTATATGTGCTTCCGTAAATATAATGCTGCCCTCCTGACCCAGAAGTTGATATATTGCATTATAAACAAAAGAACTCATTACCCGTAGTGCCTGGAGTAGGACTGTATACTGAGGTTCAGGAGGGGTTTAGATGAATTGGTGGAAGAAAGATCTCAAAGGGTGATACATAGTATAAATTTATACATAGTATAAATTCCTAACCTTTTGAAGCGGGTGTCAAAAAGGGTAATTGGATTTTCTTCAACATGCTTCTTGTTGCTGCTGTCACATAGAAAGATACACTAGATAGATGGAGAGGCCGACCCTGGAAGTCGAATCTCATCTCCTTCCGTAGCAACAGAAGGCACAATTCTTTCCCAGAGGATCTCAGTCCATGCCCTGTGCCCAGAATGAAGGTTGCAGCTGATCAACCAGAGTTTGCTGTGCAACGTAGGACTAGAGTAGATTCTAGGTCCCAGTTTTTGCGTAATTTACAAGCTGACTGGGGAGACAAAAGTGACACCCCTGAATAGGAATTTAAAATTTTGAATTACGTGGTTTTAATTATAAGTGGATTAGGAGGGAAAATATTTGCAGATGCCATGCCAGAAAAATGTACAGATCAATAAGAGAAATATAACAACCCAACAGAAAAATGGGCAAAGGACCCGAAGAGGCAGTTCCCAGAAAAAGAAATTCAAACAGCAATAAGCATATGAAAAGCTGCTCGCCTTCACTCATAATTAAAGAACTGTAGATCAAAGTGGCAGGGTATTCCTTACCACCTATCAGATTGGCAAACATTTACAGGTTTGAAAATAGCCAGTGTTGGTGAAGATGTAGGGAAAGAAATGTTGTTTGTTACTGGTAGGAATGTAAATTAGTATTTACTACGTCCTAATTAGTATTACTAACCACCTAATTAATATTTACTAATTACATCAGTACAATCTTTTTGAAGGACAGTTGGCAGTATCAACTATTAAAAAACAAAACCACATACACTTTGACTCAGCAATTTGAGGACTTGGAATTTAGCTCTTGGATATTCTCTTAAAAATATGGCAATATAGACACAGGTAGGAAAGTAGTGACATTAATTGCCTCCACGGGGGGAACCTGGGTGGCTGGGGACTCTGCAGGAAGGATGGAACGAGGATTATAGGAAAAAAGGGAGGCTTTTTACTTTATACCCTCTTGTACATTTGGATTTTGAATCATGTGGATGTGATACTCATGTTTTAAAAATAAGACTTTAAAAAGGGCCTTCAATATAAGTTCATTGGGACAGTATTATAGCAGAGAACTAAAAATTACCCAAAAGTCCACCAATAGGGGCCTGGTTAAGTAGATATACATATGGTGAAATATTATGCAGCTGTTTAAAGGAGAGAGGCAAATTCCATAGAGAATATCTCCCAGATGCACACAACGAAATCAAGCTACAGATATGCATACAGGGTAATTCTATTTTGTAAGTGAAAAAGTCTATATACAGATAATCACTGGGGAGAACTAAACTGGGGAGGAAGATTTATCTTTGTTTTGCAATTTCTATATTGTTCGAATATTTTGCATTTGGTACATATGATTTTTTTTTTATCTTGAAACATTTTAAGAAAGATCTTCAGGAGATCATTAATTCAGCAAACACTGACATTAACTGTGTTCCAGATTCGGTGCTAGGAAGAAAGAATGAAGATATGAAAAGACATAGCATCTTTCCTGGAAGAACTCATTCTGATTGGAGACTGCAAAAGAATTTATAGTGAATATAATAGAATGGGATAAGCTCTACTCAGAGAGAGTGACTCATGCTGTCTGGAGACTCTGTAAGGGTTTCCTAGGCAGAGAAGGGAATGTTGCCCTAAGCCAGGCAAGGGATGATGAGGATCCAGCCTGGGGCAGAGGCAGTGGGGATGGAGAAGAGCTGATGAACTGACCCAAGTTAGGTGATTCATGGAGATGTAAGTGGGTGGAGCTAGGGGGTGAGGGTCGTAAGTCGGTGGGGCTAGGGGGTGTCCCTAACCCATGTGATTGGGTTAGGGACATCAACTGAATTTGGTATTATTTTCAGAAGTAGCAGAAACTGTTATGCATATGCTAAGCACTGGGATGCAAGAAATGTACAACAAGGTCCCTACCCCCAGAGTGGGTTAGAATCTCATTGATAAGAAAAATATTATTGGCTTCCACTGACCACTGGTCTAAGCTGACACTTCAATTCCTTTTACTGACAACCACTCAACCCCTCCCATGCAACATATGGTAAAGAACACCATCAGTGCCCTCATCATGCAGCATTGCTGCTCTGGAGTCACACTGTCTGACTTTGCCATTAGGCTGTATGATTTCGAGCAAGTGACCCAAATGCTCTATGCCTCACTTCCCTTATCTGTAGACTGGGCATGATAATAACACCTCTGTCATCGGGCTTTTATGACAAATGATAAAGGATGTCATGCTTAATAAATGTGATCTCTTATTGTTATTGTTTTATAAAAATTATGGGGGCAGGAATTCAGATCCTCCTCAGCAAAACTCCTAAGTATTTTAAGTTGTGAATAGGCAACATTACTTGAACTATGAAGATTAAATATATACATGCAGGGTTTGGAAATAGAATCCACAACAAAAGTGTCCCAACCCTCTTAGAGTGTGTTTGTTATTGTTCTATATGGTAATTAAGCATAAACAGCAAGCCATTCATGTAAATAAAAATAATTAATGTTATTTTTACATAGCCTGGCTGAGCACTTCTGGGGTCAGCTACAGGAGGGAGGAGCTTAGACTGATGGAAGGAGAGAAAGAAGAAAAGTTTGTGGTGCCAGCATCCTCAAGTAATGGGAAGACGCTGCTTATTTCTTTGCTTTTGCCTGTTCCAGGTCTTCAGTAACTTAAGGGCAGCCTTAAGCTGAATTATACAAGGGTGCTGTTCCATGAGATTGGGCAAGCTGCCAGTTGGGGTCTCATTGGGTACCTGAGTCCCAGACCCCATTTCCAGAGGCAACCCCCATGAGCAGTTTCCTGAGTAAGCCTTCCAGAAGTTTCCTTCGCAGGTGCAATACGCATAGACACAGAGCCTGAAACATAAGGATAGTGTGCTTCTGTAATAGGGTTATCATGAGGCTTAAACTCAGTCTTGTAGCCAGAAAGCAAGGATGTGCTTGAAGACAAATGGAATACTGTCAAAAGCACAAAGGGACTGACTTGAAGGAGTGCCCATTGGTCAAATTTGGAATAATTTGAGCATCAAAAACAATGACAATAATTGATCATAACACATTGGTTTTTAAATTGTAGTTAAAAATGTAACATAAAATTTACCATCTTAACCATTTTAATTATACAATGCAGTAGTGTTAAGTATATTCACCTTGTTGTGAAACATCTCCAGAATTTTTTTCTTTTGATTCATAAAGCTCATTTAATTTTTATTGGAGTATAGTTGCTTTACAATGTTGTGTTAATTTCTACTGTACAGCAAAGTGAATCAGCTATACATATATATATATCCCCATACATATATCCCCTCTTTTTTGGATTTCCTTCCCATTTAGGTCACCACAGAGCACTGAGTTCCCTGTGCTATACAGTAGGTTCTCATTAGTTACCTATACATAGTATCAATAGTGTATATACGTCAGTCCCAATCTCCCACTTCATCCCCCCCCGCACCCCCCCGAATTTTTTCATCTTGCAAAACTGAAAATCTACACCCATTAAACATCAATTTCTCTTTCCCCCGTCCCCTCAGGCCTTGGTAATCACCACTCTACTTTCTGTCTCTATGAATTTGACTATTTTACATACCTGACTTAAGTGGAATCATACAGTATTTGTCCTTTTGTAACTGGCTTACTTCACTCAGCGTAATGTCCTCAAGGTTTATCCATGTTGTATCATGTGACAGAATTGCCCTCCTTTTATAGACTAAGTAATATTCATATATACCACATTCTGTTTACCCATTCCTCTATCATAGACATTTTTGTTGCTTCCACCTCTTGGCAATTGTGAATAGTGCTGCTATGAACATGGGTGTGAAAATACCTCTTTGAGACCCTGCTTTCCATTCTTTTAGATATATACCAGGAAGTGAAATTGCTGGATCATATGGTAATTCTAGTTTTAATTTTTTGAGGAATCACCATACTGTTTTCCATGGTAGTTGCACCATTTTATAATCCCACCAATTTCTCTACTTCCTTGCCAACACTTATTATTATTTTTCATCGTAGTCATCCCAATGGGCATTAAGTTGGTATCTCATTGTGGTTTTGGTTTACATTTATCTGATATTAGTGACTCTGAGCAACTTTTCATGTGCCTGTTCGCTATTTGTATAATCATCTTTAGAGAAATGTCTATTCAAGTCTTTTGCCTTATTTATTATTTTTTAAATTTTATTTCATTTTTTTGGCTGTGTTGGGTCTTTGTTGCTGCGCGCAGGCTTTCTAGTTGCGGCCAGCAGGGGCTACTCTTCGTTGCGGTGTGCGTGCTTCTCCTTGCGGTGGCTTCTCTTGTTGCGCAGCACGGGCTCTAGGCGCGCGGGCTTCAACAGTTGTGGCACACAGGCTCAGTAATTGTTTTTGCCTTATTTTTAACTGGGTTATTTGAACTTTTTGTTGTTGAGTTGTAGGAATTCTTTATATATGCTGGATATTGGTCTAGGTACGTTTGTCATAAGCATCTTTGCTTTAGACATCTTTGCTACAAGCATTTTTGCTGCATAACTGATTGGCTGTAAAGCAATTTTGCCATAAAAGATAAAATAGTGAAAAATAAAAGAGAGACATTAAAAAGGATATAATGAAACAAGAGAAATGAATAACAAAATTAAAGACTTTACTGCAAAATACAAGATATTTGAATACATTGAAAATGTGTGTAGATTCACGGCAATACCGCACAAATAATGGATTTTATTTTGTGGGCTGTATCTAAGCACTTGTCTTCCAAGTCTTGCATCCATCGGGTTTTATACTTTTTTTTTGCTTGTTGATTCATTTCCTTGTTCAGCATGGCACTTTTTCTTTTTTGCTCACATTTCTTCCCTCTTTAAGAGAGGTATCAGTTTCTAAACACTAGGATAAATATCTGTAACTGAACTTTCTATTACCTTGTGAAAGCCTCTACACTGTTGTGTGTTCTTGGCATGCTGTCACATGTCCGCTAACAGACATTCCAAAGTTCTGCGGGAAATGTGGGTTCAACTCTATGCCTTTGAAGCCCTCGGCCTCTTCCTCCTCCAATGCAGTATGTTTCAAACTAAGAAACCAACTCTTGGGGCAAATCATTGTCATCTGTCAGCTCGGTAAAGCCAGCGAAAATGTTGCTAACTGGGAGAAATGTTAATGCATTTCAACTATTTGAAACCAAACTGTCAAACCCAAAATTGTCAACCAGTTATTTTGTCTTTCACAGCAAAACTGCCTTACGGCCAATTAGTTATGCAGCCAAAATGTCTGCAGCGAAAATGCTTGTGGCAAAGATGCTTATAGTGAAAATACTGAACAGCATGTCCAGTATTTTCAGATATATTATTTGCAAATATTTTCTCCCATTCCGTAGGTTGCCTTTTCACTCTGCTGATATCGCCCTTTGATTCACAAGAGTTTTGAAGTTTGATACAATCTCATTTGTCTATTTTTGTTTTTGTTGTTTGTGCTTTTGATGTCATATCCAAGATGTCAGTGCCATATCCAATGTCATAAAGCTTTTCCCCTATGTTTCTTCTAGGAGTTTTATAGTTTTGGGTCTTATGTTTAGACAATACATTGATTTTTAAAATTTCCATGAGTCCCTGTGAATAAGTAGAATAAAGATTAAAAAAAATCAGTGGTAGAAAGAAGGTTGGAAAGCCATCATTTCTAACCTCCAATGTAATAGTCAATTCAGGTAAGGATTGTTGGTGGATAAATAAGTTTGTTGAGGGATAAGATATTCTCATGGTCTCAAAGTGTCACTTCTCAGAATCTTACCAATTACCAAGGGCAATTAATTAACGCTGTGTCTTTAGAGTGGAGAGAGATGGGAGTCATCACCTGGACTCAGGGATTAAATTTAGCAACACTAATGATGGGACACCTTGACATTCTGTGCCCCCTAAAGGGACAAGAGGAATGCAACATCACCAAGGATGTGCTCTTGTCAAAAATGTTTAACTTGAAACTAAGCAGGAGGAAGCAATCAGACAAATCCAAAATATGAGCTATTCTGGACAAAATATAAGACAACTGGACAAGTGGCCTGGTCTTGTCAAAAGATATCATAATATACTATAATACTAATATATAATAATATAATTCTTATATTTAATATTTAATTAGTTAATAATTATATTAAAAGGGAAAGAGACTATTCTAACTTAAAAGAGAGCAGAAAGACATCATAATAAATGCAATGCATGATGTTTGATTGGATCTTGGATAAAAATCAAAACAACAGCAACTATAGGAAACATTCTTGGACAACTGCAGTTCCTAGAGTGGTTCCTAGTACATAGAGGGAATCTGGGAAATGTCTGTTGAGTGAATGATTGATGGTCGTAGTTAGTGGTGGTGGGTTGGGTGGATGGGGGATTTGGTCGTAGCTAAATACCAAGAAATGTGGGTTCATGTCACTACTCTTATAATAATAAATAAAATGCAATAAGAAGAAAATGCATTGCTAATAAACATGGAGAATAACAAGGGAAATTTTTGGTAGAGAAAACTTAGCTGGGGTGAGGACCTAAGGAAGAAGCCCAGAGGCTCCAGGCCAATGATAAGGGGCTAAAGGCAAAAGAATACTAAGTGTGTGATGAAAGGAGAGGGATTTCTGGAGCAGGAAGGAGTATTGAAGCTAAACAAAATCCAAAAGAAAGAAAATCCAAAAGAAGAAATGGAGGGCTTTGAAAAAAATGAGTGAGGCTCTGGTGGGGGATGTTGATGGTGGGGAAGCTGTGTGCATGTGAGGGGGACAGGGGGTACGTGGGAACTCTCTATACCTTCTACTCAATTTTTTAGTGAACCTAAAACTGCTCTAAAAAATAGTCTATCAAATAAAAAGTAAGGGAGAAGGGAAGGACAGGGGCAGGCAGTGACCTTTTCCTCCCCCTAAAATGTCTCTTCAAAGAGAAAAGCATCTATTGATGAGCTGTAACTCATTCCTCTACTTGACATTTGGAGATGGTTTGAGAAATCCTGCCACGAGGTATCTGGGGGCTGCACGCTAAAGCCTGCTTAATCCCAGATGGCTGCAAGGGGTGGGTTTCTTTCCTCCTGACTTCTGTGCTGAAGATGGCTTTCAGAGGAAGATCCCTTGGCCTCATAAGAACACACGCTGAGGGCTTCCCTGGTGGCACAGTGGTTGAGAATCCACCTGCCAATGCAGGGAACGTGGGTTCGAGCCCTGGTCCGGGAAGATCCCACATGCCGCAGAGCAACTAATCCTGTGCACCACAACTACTGAGCCTGCACTCTAGAGCCCGCGAGCCACAACTACTGAGCCCGCGAGCCACAACTACTGAAGCCTGTGCGCCACAACTACTGAAGCCCGTGCGCCTAGAGCCCATGCTCCGCAACAAGAGAAGCCACAACAATGAGAAGCCCGCGCACCACAACAAAAAGGAGCCCCTGCTCACCACAACTAGAGAAAGCCCGCGCGCAGCAACGAAGACCCAATGTGGTAAAAAAATAATAATAATAAAAAATAAATTTATAAAAAGACACACGCTGAAAAGTGAGCTTCCCCAGATGCACAAAAGCAACGCTGGGAGGAGTGGTGGGTGTGGGGTCCTGATGCAGGGTGACCTTTTGCAGTGACCTACGCCTCCATCGCTGTGAACATCTTCAGAGCCCTGTTGACACGTGTCCATACAAATACCTTTTCATCTCTGCAGATGTCCATTCGGCAAGAGCAAGTCCATGTGCCAATGTGTGTGCTGACCCACAAAAACTGTCCATCAAAAATAGCAAGCTGGCCATAAAAAGGAATGAAATTGTGCTATTTGCAGAGACGTGGATAGACCTAGAGACTGTCATACAGAGTGAAGTAAGTCAGAAAGAGAAAAACAAATATCGTATAATATCTCTTATATGTGGAATCTAGAAAAATGATACAGATGAACTTATTTGCAAAGTAGAAATAGAGACACAGAAGTAGAGAACAAACGTATGGATACCAAGGGGGGAAGGGGGTGGTGGGATGAATTGGGAGATTGAGATTGACATATACACACTACTATGTATAAAATAGGTAACTAATGAGAACGTCCTGTAGAGCACAGGGAACTCTACTCAGTGCTCTGTGGTGACCTAAATGGGAAGGAAATCCAAAAAAGAGGGGATCTATGTATACGTATAGCTGATTCACTCTGCTGTACAGCAGAAACTAACACAACATTGTAAAGCAACTATACTCCAATAAGAATTAATTTAAAAAAAATAGCAAGCAGACCCTTGTGTGAAACCACCCTCTGAGAAGCAATATGCCTTTCTTTCTCTTGTTTCTCCTGGGGAAACCCATTGACCTACAGGTAGTCTGTGTTTCATGCAGAGGGGCTGCAGGAGGAGAAGAAGGAGTTGGAGGGTTAGTTTAGAGTTCATCAAGAGTGAGAGTGATCATGCTTTGTTTGAAAATCTTTCTATATTATTGGCCCCTCTTAGCAATATTTGCAGTCCGTTCATCTATTAAGATTTATAGTCATACTGCCTGACGCCTGTGAGCTTTTATTTTATTTTTTAAAATTATTTATTTATTTATTTATGGCTGTGTTGGGTCTTCGTTGCTGAGCGCGGGCTTTCTTTAGTTGCGGTGAGCGGGGGCTGCATTGTGGTGCGTAGGTTTCTCACTGCGGTGGCTTCTCTTGTTGCGTAGCACAGGCTCTAGGCACGCGGGCTTCAGTAGTTGTGGCTCGCAGGCTCTAGAGCACAGGCTCAGTAGTTGTGGCGTATGGGCTTAGTTGCTCCGCGGCATGTGGGATCTTCCCGGACCAGGGCTCGAACCCATGTGCCCTGCATTGGCAGGTGGATTCTTAACCACTGCGCCACCAGGGAAGTCCCGCCTATAAGCGTTTAAAGAGCCTAAAAAATGTTTGAGACCTTGAAAAAAAAGTCTATCTTCAAAATTAAGAAAAAAAGAAAAAGAAAAAATTAAATGAACAGATGTTGAAACTAAATATTCACAAAATGCAACTGTATATCAATTGAATGAATTATTAAATTTATTGTTCATAAAGTTTCATTATATTAAAAAACTATCACCAAGGGGGAGGGAAGGAAGAGGAAGGAAGTAATGGGAGTTTGGGATTAGCAGAGGCAAATTTATATAGGATGGACAAACAACAAGGTCCTACTGTATAGCACAGGGAACTATATTCAATATCCTATAACAAACCATAATGGAAAAGAATATGAAAAGTAATATATATATGTATAACTGAATCGCTTTGCTGTACAGAAGAAATTAACACAACATTGTAAATCAACTATAGTTCAATAAAAGTTTTAAAAATAAATAAATACAAAAGAAACAAACAAACAAAAACCCATCTGTAGATTTGATGTTCTCACTTCACAAGAATTCTGGTATAAGCTGAATGATTGCTGAGAATTCATGGGTAAATTAAATGTGTTCCTTGGAGCTAAACAATTTCAAAAGCAACTTAGAAAAATCCTCTTAATTTTTTTTATAGCAAAACCATATTAATGTGAGCTTGAGGTATATTTTATAATGTTTGATGGTGATGTGGGGTGAGGCTGTAAAGATGGATAGAGTCTATGAGATCTTAAAGCAGATCATCACAGTGTGATTTACCTACAAGGGTGTTCATCACAGTGTGCTTTATAATAGTAAATAACTCAAAACAACGTAAATTCTCCCCAAATGGGGACTAGTTTAACAAATGATAGTACCACAAAATAGATACTAGATGATCACTGAAAATGAAGTTGTAGGAGAATCTTTAATGATCTAGAAAGATACTTGTACTATATTAAAATATAATACAGCTTGTACAATATGGTTGTTCTTGTTTGTAATAGAAAAAAATATTCTTAGAAAAAAGACTGGCAGGAGACATTCCAACACGGTAATGATTAGTGGTTATCTCTGGATGATAGAATTACAAGTGAGTTAGGTTTTCTTTTTAAAAATTCTGAGACTTCCTTGGTGGCGCAGTGGTTAAGAATCCACCTGCCAATGAAGGGGACATGGGTTCGATCCCTGGTCTGTGAAGATGCCACATGCCGCAGAGCAACTAAGCCCATGTGCCGCAACTACTGAGCCTGCACTCTAGAGCCTGAGAGCCACAACTACGGAGCCTGTGCTCTAGAGCCTGTGAGCCACAACTACTGAGCCTGCGTACCACAACTACTGAAGCCCACGCACCTAGAGCCTGTGCCCCGCCACGAGAGAAGCCACCGCAATGAGAAGCCCGCACACCACAATGAAGAGTAGCTCCCGCTCGCCACAACTAGAGAAAGCCCATGCACAGCAACGAAGACCCAATGCAGTCAAAATAAATATAAATAAATAAATTTTAAAAAATTCTCCTTATTTTCTACTATGAACACTTATTGGTTCTGAAAAGCAGACAGGTAAGATTTATAAAGATGGGAAAGCCTTTATAGATGACAGCTTTCTCTGATAATTAGTAAATTCTAACCAAAGAAGCCTATGTATGGGCATGGATTGAGTGGAAATTGCTGACATTTCCCGCTCTTATATGTCTAAGGTTGAACACCACGGAAACATTACTTAGAAATAGATTTTTGACTGAATCATGACAACAAACACTCATGTCACAACCAGTAGTCAGAATAAGCCATTTTAAAAATAAATTGAATTTTGCAGTACTTCAATATCTCCTCCTTATACTTAGGATAAGATCTTAAACCTTTATCCCAGCCGTCCCCATCTCCCCAACTCTGTCCACATCCCCAGGGTCATCTCTAGCTCCTCACAGGCTCCAGTGTGAAAATCTGTCATCATAGAAAGATGTCCCCTATCACACTGGCGAGGAAAAAGCAGATTAAGATGCATGCATGGCTTATCCCCATTTATGAAAAATGAACATATGTATTTTAGTCTATATATATATGCACGGCACTTTCTGAAAGGAGATACTCAAAATATTAACAGTGATTACCCCCAGGTGATGTCATTTTGAGTAATTTTAAAAAAATACATGGCTTGAAACTCTTACAGAGATAGTGTCATTTTTACAAAAAGGATCTGTGACTCTGAACATTGTCTCACTCACTCTTGTTTTACTTTAACAGCTGATAGGAAAGAACAAATTAAGTAAGATCCCAAAGTTAATTTTTAAAGAAGGAAATGGACGGAAATAGTTCCAGGGTAGTAGGATGAAGTGGGACTGCTGAAATATTTGGTTTCATTCTGTGGGCATGTGTGTTTGGTCTTGAGGCTGAAGTGACCACTGAGCATGTTATGAGGGGGACAGAGGTATTTGTTGATTTTTTTTCCCCCAGGCTAAGGGCTCAGGACGTCAACACTGCTGAGGCCACTGGTCTTCCCTAGACGGGTACAAGGTCATCCTCCTTTAGGCAACAATCATAAATGTGCCCAAGGGGCCCGCCGGCTTGGGGAGGGTGCCAATTTGCAGGCAAAGCACATGAAAGAAGAAAACCACCTTCGAGAGCTGAGCATTCAACATCCGATTTAAAGGGTTGTGAGAGGTGCTGTAGAAAGATGGTTAACTGCAAGGATCTAGGGTCAGAGAACCTCTGTCCCAAGCCTGCCCTACCACTCGCGACTTGTGGGACCTTCTCAACATTCCAGACATGGTGATGGGCAACTCAGTTCCTGTGTCAGTGAAGGGCTCGCTGGCCCAGCTTCTGGAAGTTTGATCAGCAGACTGTCTCCAGCCATCAGCCCCTTTGAGGTCTGCCTCAGCTGCAGAGCCATGTCACCCAAAGTCCACCCTTCTGGGGGGGGTCCCGTGTCCCATGACTGACTGAAAGGGAGTATAGAGACCTGGTCCTCCCACCTCAATTTGAGACAACTCTGAAAGGTCTGTCATTCTATCTCCAGAGCTTCTGATGGGTTGCCTGAGGCCAGCGATGGTTTGCATCAGACCTCAACTTCTCCTTCTGTTCACTCCGGTCCCCATCCCCTCCTTCCATGGGTGTTGATCTAAAGGGCACTCTCTCTAAGCCATGCTAAACCACCCCTGCTCAAGGGCACTCCCTAACAAACATGCTGCCCAATAATCCAGTCTGCTTCCTGGGGAGCTCAACCTGGTACATTTAAGTTATTGAATTACTCTGAGCCTCCATTTCTTCATCTATAAAAGTCAGGATGATAGTAATAATGCCCACTGCATAAGGTTGAGAATTACATGAGATCATGTACATAAAATGCCTGGCACATGGTAACTATTATGACTGTAATTAAAAAAGAAGTAGCCTATCCTTGACCACTCACCATCATCAAGTGTATCAGATAGTTTAGCCTCAAAGAGAAGGGTCTTGAAGACGTGGACATAGGGTAAATCTAAGTTGGTGGAATACAAGAAGGTTTGGAGCGAGAGATGTGACGAATGAGGGCAGCGTAAAGGGGGTGTCTCCTCCTAGTAAAAGAGTCAGCCAATAGACATCTGGTTTACCAGCGAGTCTCTTACAAGTTTGCTCAGCACAGCCCTGTAGGGTCTGGTCACTTCTCAGCAAACGGACCAAATGGAGGTCCTGGCCAGTGATGCTGAGAGGAGGAGCTGCAGCGTCTTCTGCAAGGTGGAAGCACTCTAGACAGTTCATCCCCTCCACGTGTCATATCTGACACGGGGGATGGCGGCCCACACTCCAGGGCTGTGCACATAGTAGGACCGTGGATATGTGTGAGGCCGGGTCCTCACACTCTAACAAGGAAGGGAGAGAAAGTGGACCATGCTGCTGGAAGAGCATATGCCCTCCCTACTGTTGCCACTGTCTTCTGCTGACCTCCGCTCACCCCACGCATTTCCTGGGCTTTGGCATCTGGCTCCTGGTCTTCCCCACCCCCATGCCTGCCGTCACACTGCGCATGTGCCGCTCAATGCTGAGCTGCAGAGCGATCGATGACATTAGAGTGACTGGGACTTTTTGTTCCCTGGGTTGTTTTTGTATTTGCCTTGGCTGCATTTTCCTCTAGAAATCTGTGTCCTGGGTATAGATTCGGCTTTGGGAGAGCTGCCCATCTGGATTTGATTGTAAAGTGCTGTCTTGTATTTAAAGCTATGGTTGTCCATGATGAAGCGCAGACCCGTGGATGTGGTTTTCTGGTCCAGAGATGGCACAAAGCCTCTAGGCCTTAGACGAATACAGGAGGCGTGGGGTCTGTAAAGTCATCTGGTGTTCTGAGACACCTGATTTGTCCCCAGGCTCTGGCAAGGGAAGCTTGGAGCAGCCTTGGGTTGCCAATCTCTTTACACAGAGCCTATAAATTTTAGAAATCTTACTTTGAAGGTATCATTTAGCTAGCACATAATTTTTCTGATGGTTTATTGACTCGCAAAAATAATGTTTGCAATACTCCAAGTTTGCACTAGTGTGTTGATGGTCTACCATCTGGCACTATTGGGAAATAAGGTAATTTTCTCTCTCTCTCAGAAAAAAAAAAAAATCCCATAAATAGAAAAATCACTTTCAAGGTAAATCTTTCTACTATATAATACATACTACTCCACCTTTTTTCAAAATAATTCCTCTCATTATTGAATACTAATTATCTACCAGCCCTTTACAAACATTATTGCATTCAGCCCTTAACAACCCTGCAAAGTAGATATTATTATCACCAGTATTATTTAGCCAGTAAGAAAAACGGAAGCTCAGAGAACTTATGTAACTTGGCTAAAATCACATGTTGGGTGAGTGCCAGAATGGAGATTTGAATCCAATTTTTTCCAACTCCAAAGCCTACGTTTTTGCTCTCACACTGTGATAACTCTCCTACTTTTTACAAATTAGAGATTATAAGCATCTTTTTCACCTTTACTTGATGTATTAGAGGCAAAATTATAAAAATCAGTGATAATACAGTGCTGAAATAGTGACTTAGGTGAGACCCCTGGTTGAGGTAACAGAAATCCAGTGGTGCTTGCTCAAGCAAAGAAAGAAAGATTTATTGGAAGACAGAGTGCATTGTAAGATGTCAGGGCAGTGTGCAATCAGGTCTCAGGAATGAGCTGGGACTTGAGACTCAAACTTATCAGACTTTCTCCATCCCTCATCTCTGCTCTACTCTGTGCCTCTGTTTCTGTCTTCTTTTTTCTCTTCCTACCAGTCTGAAGGTAGGCAGTCCAGGGTTGGTGCTGTGGTTCTTCAATATCATCAGAACCTAGCTACCTCATAGCTAGCTGCCTGCCCTGCCTTTCTTTTGCTATTGTTCTCATTATCAGAAGGTGGTTGCCATATCTGCAGACATCAGATTCTTATTCTAGGCTGGAATACAGGAAAGGTTAGGGGCAATAGGGAATTTTCCTTTTCATTCAGGGGATGCCCCAGTAAACAGTCATAGATCTCTCCCTACCTTCAGAAAGCTTATAATCCTTCAGGGAAGATAAACAAAGAACAGTTAATCACATAATCGAAGACTTCTGTTAAGAAGATGCAAGAGTACCCAAGAGAAATGAGCACCTATGTCTGAAAGACAGCTGTAAGAATATCCATATAGCTTTATAATAGCACCAAACTGCAAATAACCAAAACATCCATCAATCAAAGAATGGATAAGTAAATTGTGGTATATTCATAAATTGGAGATTACTTAGCAAAGTCCCCTCTGCACCCCTCTCCCCAATAAAAAGCCCCCAAACCACTGCCACATGCAACAACATGGATCAATCTCACAGGCGTAAGGTTGAATGAAAGAAGCCAGACACATTCCATTTAAATGAAGTTCAAGAAGAAACACTAGAAGTCAGAACATGGTTGCGTCTGGAGGGGGGTTATTGATTGAGGGGAGTCATGCAGAGCCTTCTTGAATGCTGGAAATGGTTTGCCTCTCACTCTGAATGCAGGTGTACAATATGTAAATTCATCAAGATGTACTCTTATTGTGCTCTTTTCTCTATTTATATTAGACCTCGATTTTTAAAAAAATTTATTTTATATTGGAGTATAATTGATTTACAATGTTGTGTTAGTTTCAAGTGTACAGCAAAGTGATTCAGTTATACATATATCGAATCTTTTTCAGATTCTTTTCCCACATGGGTTATTACAGAGTATTGAGTAGAGTTCCCTCTACTATACAGTACAGTACTATATATAGTACAGTAAAAATGCTCGCCCTCAATTTTTTAAAAGGTAGGTATGCACGGCACTTAAAAGGGAATTTTCAATCTTCAAACAAACAAATAATAAATAGTCCAGGAAACTTGCAATTGGACTTGCAGTTTTCACTGTCAGCTCATGATCGTGTAGCACAGTGATTCTCAATCCTGGCTGTACATTAGCCTCACCTTCCTTCTATTTTAATTTTGTTGATTTTAATTTGGTTTTTGACATAAGCAATCGATTTAGCTGGTTTAATATTCAACAGATTTTAAAAGGTACACAGTGAAAAGTTGCCCTCTCACCATAACCCACCAGCCACCCAGAGGCAACCACTGTCCCTAGAGTCTTATAAATGCTTCCAGAGATATTTTATGCCTAGATAAGCAAAGACATGTGTACATTATCATCTCCTGCACAAATGGTAGCATACGGATTTATACCAACTTCATTCGTATAACACTCTGTCTTGGAGATTGTAGACAACTTCCTCAGTCTTTAAAAAAAATGCTTACATAGTATTCCAGTGTATGGGTGTACTATAATTTATTTGAGTCCTGAGGACTTTAAAAAAATGCTCATGTTCTAGGTTTTCCCTGGATTTAATGCACTGGAGGTGACACCTGGGTATGATGTGCGGACAGAAGTGGGAACCGCTGGTGTAGCTTATGGGTCTCTTTCTTCGTCAACCTAAGACAGGAATGATGCTGGTTTCCTAGAGCTCAGAAAGCTGGTTCAGGGTTTTGGAAAGTCAGATAAATTCCTTCCTTCTGTTGAACAGAAAGCAATCATAGATAAGACTCTCATGAGCAAGAGACACAGTGACAGGAAATTGAGAAAAGCTGGCCGCAAGCCCTGGACCTGTACACAAGAGTAGGGAGGGGGATTGTGTGGAGTAGTCTCCAAGTTTGCAGACCTCATAGGACTTATCAGGCAGAGAGAACACAAACTAAGACTCATAAGTTGGGGGAAGCTCTTTTAAGATTCTCTGGGCTGCAGGAAAGCAGCAGATTAGTTTCAGGATGGGTAAGTGAAAGATGGAATATTGAGAAAAATAATAATCCAAACTATACTTATAGTTCCTTGGGCTAAAATATGTCTACACACAGTACGAGACTGTTCTCTGAGCTTATCAGCTTCCAGTAGCCAAAGAAGTTGACTACGGGTAGGGCCCAATCAGGAAAGGTATTATAAACTCAAGGGGAAGCATTGTCCTACTATCATAAAAAAGTATTGCGTTTTTCAGTCTGAATTCTATGTGGAATTTTGATCAACACATCTCAGAAAAATATGCTAGGACTCAAGTAGGGCTTTAAAACCTTTAAAGGAATGGGCAAGGATGGGAATGAGAAAGGAAAGAATTTGGGCTTTTGAAGATGGTAAAACTGATGGCTGATACACTTATTTAAAAAAAATAAAATAACTTCCAAATTGGAAACAGCCCAAATGTCCTTCAGTGGGTGAATGGTTAAACTGTGCTACATCCATACTGTGAAATACTATTCAGCAACAAAAAGAAACAGACCATTGATATGTACAGCCACTTGGACGGATCTCAAATCTCAAAAGGTTATATACTGTATGGTTCCATTTATATAACATTCTATAAACAAAATTATAGAGATGGAGAACAGATTAGTGGTTGCCAGGAGTTACAGGAGGGGAGGGAAGTCGCTGGATCTATAGAAGGGCAACATGAGGGATCTTTGTGGCAGTGAAACTGTTCTGAGGCTTGACTGTGGTAGTGAATATACGAATCTACACGTGTGATAAAATTGCATAGAACTAAATGCACACATACACACACGAGTGATATTTCCTAGTTGTGATACTGTACTGTAGTTACACAAAATGATACCATTAGTAGGAGATTGGATGAAGGGTACATGGAATCACTCTGTATTACTTTTCACCGCTGCATGTGACTCTGCCATTATCTCAAAATCTAATTAAAAAAATTAAATAAGCCTAGAATGTTAGTGGTAGAGAAAAGTAGAAATGGACAAAGCTACATTGACACTGATTTTTATCCAGTTCAAAAGGGGCGGCTCTTGATCTTTAATACAAGTAGATTTAAAATCAATAGAACTATGTACCTTTTCATACATTGAGTAATGAACTTATGAAATACGTTCACCTAAGAGATGTAAGAGGATAAAGATCTAAATATACTTTTAAAAAGCAAGAATGGGTCTCTAAGACACCTTAAGACATTTTGGAAACTCTCCTAACCTTGGAGCTTGACATCACAAAGAACCACGTACTTTCACAACAGGGTCACAGTGTGAGATGTAGGGATTTAAAAATTAATCCAACAAACATTTGCTGAGCTCTTCCTATGTGTCAGGCACTGTCCCAGGTGCCGTGTGTTAGAAAAGCAGAAGACACGGCACAGCCCTCTCCTCCAGAAGCTCATTACCCAGAGTTCTTCTGTAACTTTGTACATGTTCCACTGTTCAGGAATTCAATGCTGGTGACATTATTTATGGAACAGAAGTGAATGTCGTCCTGACAGATATTATTTTTAATGATATCCTGATTAATAGTCACACTTGAGGCTATTTTAAAAATGGAAGCAGTCACCACGAAGTGTGATAGGAATTACCCCAAAATAGACCATTTTATCCTCTGTGAATAATTTAGACCCCGACACTCTGAATGCAGCGAAGAGCATGCGGATTGTGAAAAAGCTGATTGGGAGCTTTTAGAAAGTAGGGCCCGTATCTTATTGTCTCTGTATCCCAGGACTTAACAGTGTGTGCTTGGTATCCACCAGGAGCTCAATAAATGCTGAGTTGACAACCTAGAGGCTCCTTTTCTTGTTTTATATGAATTTAGGCCAGAAGGAGCTGATGGGGCTCTGCCATTCATGACTGGGAATCGATTTTGACTAGTGTCAGGAGGATCTGGGGTGGGATATAAAAGAAAAGAAAATTAAAAAACTGAATGGAGACGTAAAAGGCCATTGGCACAGGGCTGACTTGTAACTGTACCTGTGAAACGCCTTTGGCAATCAGAGCACTCAGGCCTGCAATAGCTCTGCTACCGTGGACTTGAGTTTTTACTTCTGGGTAAAGGAATAGAATCCTACCTGCTCACTCCTTTCCTTTCAAAAGTAGTGTGGAGGGACTTCCCTGGTGGTCCAGAGGTTAAGATGCCACGTCCCCAATGCAGGGGGCCGGGGTTCGATCCCTGGTCAGGGAACTAGATCCCGCATGCCGCAACTAAAAAGATCCCACATGCCACGACGAAGATCCCGCACGCTGCAACTAAGACCCAGCGCAGCCAAATAAATAAATAAATAAATATTTAAAAAAACAAAACAAAACTAGTGTGGGGATGCACCTTGATTGACCATTTAACTTTCACGTAGATATTAACCCAGCATCATGAACATTATAAAAACGATACCATGGCAATGGGAAGTCATTCTGAATACTTCTTGGTGGTGAGCTCCCCAGAAGACAATTATTGGAGAGCTATGGGAGAAAATGAAGATGGTCTTTAACATCCTTGGCCATCAGGGGCAGTGTTTACTTTGACTTGTAAAAAAAAAAAAAACAAATACCTACCAGTATGGAGGAGACTATGTAATGATAAAGAAGTTTATCTCTGTGGTTTTTGGGCAGAAGTGGATACTTAGATCAATACTCAAAGATTAAAAAACACCATGTGCTTATTCTTTTGTTGACTGTAACACATTTTTTCTTTCTGCCCCACTGGAGTCAGAGAAGACCTGGAGCATTGTAGAGTGGTGATTGCACCTCACGGACCTCTAACTAGAGGGATCATAATTGACCAAGGACTCCCGGTACTTCGCTCTGGAATCCATTGCAGTATTTGTGCTGAGTCCATGCTTCCCACTGGGAGCTGCCAGTCAATGACTAAGTGTGCAAGGATACTAGGACTTCTCTGACAGTTGGCTTTGGCTCCAGCACTCCCTGATGACCTTGTAGAAACTTCCTTAGACTTCATGGCACTCTAGGATGCTTCTATTCAATTCCCTCCTTCCCTCCCTCTTTCACGTGGGGTCAGACTTGCTTCGAGGTCTGACATGGCTCTCCAGCCTTTTGGGCTCTCTCCCCATTTGCTTTCCCATAGGCATAAAATCTTTGCATGCTTAATCCCTCCTTGGTGTTTGCTTCTCAGAGGACCTGGACTAACACAAGTGGTACTGAGAGTAGTCTGAGAGAACAGGGGACAAGTTGGGGATGTGGGCCTGGCTTACCCACCACCCAACACATGAAGAGGAAGGTTAGGAGGTGGAACATGGATAGTCTCTGGCACAGAGTGATGGCCCAATTGCTAAAAATTTAACTGGTGGTGACCTGGGAAATGTCATGGTGGAGGGGAATGCTGTGGCAGGTGTGGTGATGCAGGAATTTGAAAAATATGGGGAGAACAATGCCTACAAAGACAATGGAATTCACTCTTTACTGCAAAGTTGTGCTGATGCCCTGCAAAAGGATAATGAGAGACCGAAGGCTATTAACAAGCAGATAAAGGCTAAGTGCAAGAGCCAGAATGCCCTGGTGGTAGTTCACAAAGAGGCCTTGCTACCCAGAGTGGAAAGGCAGAGAGAGATACTTGAGCGGCAGGCTGAAGACCTCACTGTGAGTCACAGCTCCAGAGATGTTCGAATGCTCAGCTAAGGCAGGTCTGTTATGCAAAGGACAGGGCCATGGGAAAATCTGTGCTACGGAGTGAACTGTGTGCCACCCAAATTCATATGTTGAAGCATTAATCCCCAATGTGACTATATTTGGAGATAAGGCTTTTAGGAGATAATTAAGGTTAAATGTGATTATAGGGGTGGGGCCCTAGTCTGATGGGAATGTGGCCTTAAAGAAGAGGAAGAGCTTTCTGTTTCTCTCTGCCATTCCCCTCCCCCATGCCATGAGGACACAGCAAAAAGGCAGCCATTTGCAAGCCAAGAAGAGAGCTTTCACCAGAAACCAAATTGCCTGGCACCTTGATCTTGGACTTTTGAGCCTCCAGAACTGTGAGAAAACAAATGTCTATTGTTTAAACCATGCAGTCTGTGGTATTTTCTTATGGCAGGCCTAGCAGACTAAGACAATCTGGGACCCTGAAACATGGGACACAACTCATAGCTAAGGAAGTTCAGAAGTGGGTAATTGTACCATATACCACACCACCTTGAGAGAGTTGGCCTCATAGAATCCTGGAGTGCCCTTCTAAAGGAGCAACGGAAGTGCCAGCTTGCAGGAAATACCCTGAAAGGATGGGATACCATCTTTTAGTGCCCAAAGACCTATATATGGCCTTGTGTTCCTAAAAGGAAAAACACATAAGTCTGGAAACTGTGGAATTAAAGAAACTTCAGCTAAAATTGGAGTTGAGACAAGCTTGTAGGGGGAGACCTCATGCCCTGCCATGCATTGTTAATTATTCCAAACAGGAAGAGATGTAGACCTACATCTCTGACAAGAAGATGTTGCCTACTTTACTGTTCATCGGGAAGAAGAAAACTTCTCTCTACCCCAGGACAGCCCAGCCAATCAAAGACTGTAGCAGTACAACCAATGAAAAACCTCCATACTTTGGACTCCCAGATCCCTCCAATGGACTCTTTGGTTATTATAGCCCCTCCCAGCTCTTCCCTTTTCCCTTTAAAATCAAGTTCCCCTTCCTTGTTCTCTGGATTTGCCTATGATCCATCATAGTCACATATCCCAAATGACATTCCTTTGGCCATTCTCAATAAACTTGCTTTTGCTGGTAAAATAACTGGCTATTATATTTTTAAAGTTGACATTTTTGGTGTCAGAAGTGGGATCCAAAGGAAGCAAACTCCAGAAATGATGGCCCCCTGGAATTGAGTGAGGTACTCACACCAATCCCCTGTGCTCATTGCTTCCATGAAGGCCCCCTGCTTTCAGTTTGGTGAGTTTTCTCTACGATTTCAAGCTTTGCTCTTTTTGCATTTTGAGCTCTCTGACTTTATTCTGGATCTGGAAAGCCTTTGTCCTGTCAGGGGAAAGATTTCATCCTTTCCAGTTTAAGGCTTTGTCCTTGGTGAGTAGTCAGTTGTTTTCTGAAATGCAAGGTAGCGAAGTTCTCTTTGGGGGATCAGACTAACTGGAATCCAAGTTGGTTTTTTTGTCTTTAGATTCCTTTTGGGATTTGGGCTAGGACTCTAGCAACTTTCTTGTGTTTTCAGAAGAGCTTGGGAAAATGGGATCCCAGCCATCTAAATGTTCTAAAGGCAGCCCTCCTTTGGAGACTCAGGCTCATTTTATGTTTAAAAACTGTGACTTCACACATGCTCATTTTTAAACTAAGTGGTCTGACCAAACTAAAAGTGATCTAGAATTACAATGGTCATTATGAAGAACTTTTGATTTCACCAAGTTCACTTTTCTTAAGATTAAATTGGAGTACTGCAGTTCTATATTTATGGTATATTTATTTTCATTGGTACCCAGAAGCTTCCAATTGTGCACAAAACTATAAAATTGCCTCTTTGCAAATGCCATTTCTACATTGGCTGAAAAAACTAAAAAACTAGAAAAGAATTAAATGACTTCTGGGGACTTCCCTGGTGGGCACAGTGGTAAGACTCCACGCTCCCAATGCAGGGGGCCCAGGTTCGATCCCTGGTTGGGGAACTAGATCCTGCATACATGCCACAACTAAGAAGCCTGCATGCCGCAACTAAAGATCCCACATGCTGCAACGAAGATCCCGCATACTGCAACTAAGACCCGGAGCAGCCAAAATAAATAAATATTTAGATAAATAAATACATGGCTTCGGAAGCCTCATGTTTC
This sequence comes from Eubalaena glacialis, assembly GCF_028564815.1. NCBI lineage: Eukaryota > Metazoa > Chordata > Mammalia > Artiodactyla > Balaenidae > Eubalaena > Eubalaena glacialis. The sequence goes on from NC_083724.1 coordinate 115,636,636, forward strand.
TTGTGTTCCCCTCCCCTTTGTTGTCTCGGGTGCCATCTTGTGTGTCTTCCCTGGCAGCCATTTTGCGCTCAGACTCTGCCCCCTGTGCCATCTTCCTCTCTCCTCCTCTGTGAAAACCTGTCCCTTTACTTATTTTTTTTAAACTTAAATATATATATATTTATTTATTTAATTTATTTTTTTGGCTGCGTTGGGTCTTAGTTGCAGCACTTGGGATCTTCGTTGAGGCATGCGGGATCTTTCATTGTAGCATGCGGGCTCTTCATTGTGGCACACGGGCTTCTCTCTAGTTGTGACGTGAGGGTTTTCTCTCTCTAGCTGTAGTGCGCGGGCTCCAGGGCACATGGGCTCTGTAGTTTGTGGCACATGGGTTCTCTCATTGAGGCGCGCAAGCTCAATAGTTGTGGCGCACAGGCTTAGTTGCCCCATGGAATGTGGGATCTTAGTTCCCCAACCAGGGATCAAACCTGTGTCCCCTGCATTGGAAGTCGGATTCTTTACCACTGGACCGCCAGGGAAGCCCCAAAACCTGCCCCTTTAAAATCGGACCCTCTGAGGATCCAAATGCTAACCCTCTAATTACTGTTTCTAATTTAAGTGGAACAAATAAACAACTAGAAAGAAAGATTAAAGTAGCAATCTCCCTAGACTTTTTTCTTTTGGCTGCATTGGGTCTTTGTTGCTGCATGAGGCCCTTCTCTAGTTGTGGCATGTGGGGGCTACTCTTCGTTGTGGTGCTCTGGCTTCTCATTGTGGTGGCTTCTCTTGTTGCAGAGCATGGGCTCTAGGTGCTCAGGCTTCAGTAGTTGTGGCTCTCGGGCTCTAGAGAGCAGGCTCAGTAGCTGTGGCGCACAGACTTAGTTGCTTCGTGGCATGTGGGATCTTCCCGGACCAGGGCTCAAACCTGTGTCCACAATGGCAGGCGGATTCTTAACCACTGCACCACAGGGGAAGTCCTAGACTTTTGACAATAGACAAATATACTCCAAAACTCCTAGGAGAAAACTTACTTTCTGTTTCTGTCTGTTTGTTGAAGCCTTTTGATAAGTCATCCATCTTGTTCAAAAGGGGGAAATTTTGTTTTAAATAAGTCCACCTAAGGTGCACCCTTAAAAGAGAGGATCCCAAACCTCTCGGGAGACAATGAAATGCATTCTTTGATTGGTATGCAGGAGTTTCTAAAAGACAAAGAGACACCAAAAACAGCTCGAAAAGTATCCTTACAGCATGCAAAACAAAACAAGCAAAATCTTTGGCCATTTGAGCAAGTAACCTTAACTTAGTCCATCTTCCAGAAAAATAATTTAGATTCAACTATTCTTTTGAGTTTGTATCTGAGATATGGCTAAAATCTAAAACAAAACTATAAGATCCCTGTTTGCATCTGTCTGTATGCTCTTCTGTATCTATATATGTGTGTTGTAGATGCACGGTATTCTTTACCTCTGGATGGTATTGCTAAGATTAATTGGTAAAGAGCTCTATTTAATTGGCTTAAAAACAAACACGTACTTATAAAAGTTAAAGAAATATTACAAAAACTGACCCCAAATGCCCTACAGGTTCACATTATCTATGATTAAATTTTAGTAAATGAAAGCTAGGCTAAGGTTGTTGTTTTCATTAAAACAAGCATGTCTTTGAATTTATCAATGCTGAAAGTAATACAGGCATATAATTTTCATTCTGTCTGTCTTTACTGGTCAGATAAGTTCATGTTATTTTTGTTACACAATTTGTCAGCAAGAAAAATAACTTAAGACGATGGTTAACTGTTTTACTATCACACAAAGCTTTGTGAATAATCTCAACACAATAGTTGGGAACAAATGATTTAGATGGATGAAAATGGGATAAGAGTTTTTGGATGAAATAATTATGTTTTAAGGTATATGTGCCTGAAAAATAACTTCCTGAAACCTTTTGGTAACTTGAAACTTTAGAGGTTTGCTAAGTTAAATTAAATGATGGGTGATCATTAAGTAGCTAGCTCACTTCCAAATAAGATGAAATACTGAAACACTACAAATATTGGTTCATCCACTTTTGCTTTCCTTTACATAGGAACTGAAGATATTTGGGTCTCCTGGTAAACATGTTTTGTGCCATATTGGAAAATTACTATGAGGAAAATATACTTTTACTATTAGCCTGCTCTTGATGGGAGAAAGTTTTTGTTTCTGTTTTTTTGGGTTTTTTGGTTTAACCTATTAAGTAAACTGCTTAGAACACAAAAATTTGTGTTTTATCAAAATAATTTCCTGTACTTCACGTGGTCTTAATCAGGTCTTTGATTACTAAAGAAGACTGAACCTTCTCAATATTGAAAGAGCTGAGTTTTACCTACAACTATGTAACCTTTTGGTATTTGCCTTTGGAATCTTTGTTACTTTGGTCAAATAGATAATTAAGTATAATTTCATAATGATTTGTGGTCTTGTTTGGTCAAATGCCTAAAACATTTTCATATTTTTGACAAACTTACCCAAAAAATTGGGTTCTAACTGAAGTCTTCTTGACTTTGAACTAAATTTGAGTTCTTCCAGAGGGCTCCTGGAAAATTTCAAAGGATTTATCTCTCATTTGGTAAAATGTTAAACTAATCAGGTTTATTTGATATGCTAAATTAAATGAGAAGCCTGTCAGATAAGAAGGAAAACTAAACCTTTTTATTTGCATAGGGACATGTTAATATAAGTGTTCCAAATTGTGTGAAATTCCTGAAATTCTAAGATGTCCTGATATAATGTTTTCCATCATAATTTTAAAATGTATGTCACAGAAATAAGCAGATCCCCTTGTCAATCCAATTATAATGAACTCTCATCAAATCTTTAATAATGGGCATTTTCAAGTCTTTTTGTCATTTATAGACAGTTATTACTTTACTCAGATGCTTTCGCAAATGTGCTTCATCTTCAGAGAAACTCATGGAAAGGACTCTGACAGGTACTCTGGAATACAGGTCTTTGATAACTTTAAGATCATAGCATTGAACTGGGTAAGAGTCTATAAAACTCTAATGGAAAACCGAGTGCTTTGGGGTTTTGTTTTCCAGATGTAAAGGGCCACCCTTTTTCTACGCTTCTTTAAGCTGCCTATAACTTAAAGCAATTTGCTGAAGCGTATCTCTGCAACAAAGGTTGCAGCATTTATATTTTTCTCCCTACCTGATCCCTCAAGAGTTCTGAAACTCTTATTTAAAATTCTTATTTTTCATAAAAATGCATGTGTTTGCATAGGTTCAATAGGAGTCTGCTCTCCTTGTAACAGGACACTGAATGCACTTGCCTCCTGCTTCTTTTGCTCCACAGCTGATAAAGGAATACA